>NC_092341.1:231805000-232145000 GCF_046630445.1 Rutidosis leptorrhynchoides | reverse complement strand
CAGAATTCGTAAGTACGGAATTTCGAATGAACTTAATGTTCTAAACAAGAAAGAACGTAATAGCACGATTTGATTTGTCAAATTACCAGAATCACTGAGAATAGAACTATCAAGAATATACTTTCTTGATATGTTCAGAAGTTAAGCAGAATGAAAGAGTTATGTAACGTGGCCCATGATGATGTTATGATCTGTGAATCATCACGTTCCATTAGAAACTCAGCATGACTTACTGTAACATAATCACGTTGATCAAGTATCATTATATTATAATAACTCATGCATCAATTTTCAACACTACTTCAAAAAAAAAAAAATTCATATTTTAAATTCGAAGGTTCACAGAATATAGAAACTAAAACAGTTTCCTTTTATGATATAATACAGATAGCGCGGAGAGATAATTAATATCGGACGAGAATATTTATGAAGATATCTTCAGAAATATTGAGGATATTAATAAAGATAGATACGATGATATCTTAGAATTTCAAAATCAAATTGTGATGAAGAAATTCATTCACGATGATTTAGAGCGATTAAGGAGTAAGATATTCGCTAAAGATTTCATCAAAAACAGAATCATCAGGATTCTTTATGTACAAGTTTAGTCCTTGTAATTTGTTCAGATTTTCATGATGAGAGATCATAATTCTAAGGGATAAATGTTACATATATATATATATATATATATATATATATATATATATATATATATATATATATATATATATATATATATATATATATATATATATATATATTTATATATATATATATATAACTGTTGATATAGAAACGCTGTAAGATTCAAAATACTGATTTCTGATTTCCCGATACTTGGTATGGCAATTCTCGTTGCAAGATGCCGATGAGTTCATGATAAGACTTCAATAGATAAATATAGTGTTTTGTCAAAGAGATTTAAGCCAAGGAGCAACGAGGTTGCTGGTACGTCTGCTGGTAATATGATGGAATATAAAAAGTTCCCCGGTAACAATAAAAAAGCACACATATATATCAAGGTTATAATAAGGTTGTTCCGAACGAAAAGTCGAAGTTGACTTGTTGGAGCTGTGACAAAATTGGCTATTTTAGAAAGGGATTGTAAAGTTATTTTTTTTTTGGTAATAACAACGCCAAAGGAGCTAGCACAGATACGTGTTAAACATTTACTCAGGTTCCGAGAGTTCTTCAGGTGCATACTATATACATCAATCTTTTCTTTCGTAGATGAAGTGCGGTTGGTTCATCCTCTCAATTGAGGTGTTTTCAAGAATCATGAAAGGTTTGAATGCAGATTGTAATCGTCAAGATTCAAATGATGTTTAAGATGAAATCAAGTGGCAAACTTGAAGAAATGTTTAGTTTATATGTTATAATCAATATTTTAATTCATTTTAATTGTCCAATGTTTTTAGTCCACAGTTGATAGTCCACAGTTAACAGTCGAATAATTCATATATAGTTTAATATATAATATTCGAATTAATTAATACGTATCGTGACCCGTGTACATGTCTCAGACTAGATCACAACTCAAAGTATATATATTATTGTAGAATAAACCTCAACTCTGTATAGCTAACTCAATCATTACTGTATAGAATGTCTATGGTGATTCCAAATAATATATATAGATGCGTCGATATGATATGTCAAAACCTTGTATACGTGTCCCGATATTTAAAGTGCGTAAAATAAAAAACAGAAATTAAATGACGATAAATAAAATTGCGAGAATATAAATTACGATAAATAAATTGCAATAAATAAAATGTAATCAGTTAGCTAGGAATAGTTAGCTAGGAATAGTTAGCATGGATTCTTAACAGAATTTCTCATAGTTAATTTGTTTGTTTCTAACAAATTTTATTTCTATCCAATGTTTTCTTCATTATGCCACTTGTTGGATTCTGTTAGGTCAAAATCCAAATATGAAATTGAATGAAAATGGTTATTCTGCGATGAACGGATTCGTATATCGGTGGATGTAAGTACGATAATAAATGACTGTTGAATCAGATTCGAAGAATATACAGTATAACTTATTAAAGTGAAATCTAAATATTCCTCGGGTATTACCTACCCGTTAAAATATTTTCACTATTAACAGTTTGTACACATGAATTTTTAATTACAATCATTATGAAAACATATATACATATATATTTTCTTCAAATGTAATCATGGATTTAATGAGTAAATATGATATTAAACTCATCTGATTTACGGCTAGAACTAGAGTACATAATCTCTAAAACATTTAGAGATTACATATTCATCATGTCGTACGAAGATAAATGTTGTAGAACGTCATATAGAACGATGATTATGCTCGAGGTACAGAATGAGATGTTGAGACATGGATTGTTGATGGTACTGGTGCTGTTACTGATGGTACTGTTGGTGCCGGTGGTGTGGCTGAAGCTGGTAAATTTTGCACCATATTCTCCAAATTGATTACACGAGCGCGAAGTTCGTTGATTTTTTCTATTATTCAGGGATGATTATCGGTCAGAATGAGCGGATGAATAAGGTTTAGAATATGAGTTATGATATAGTCGTGGTGATATACTCTTCTCGTCTCCATTGGTTAAGTCGGCTACGAATCCACCAGATGAATTGGGGACGGTTGATTGGTTGATTCATTCTGGTGACGCTACCTCTGGAGCTTAGGTGAACATCCATGTCGGAATAGCTGTCGGGTTTCGAAGAACTTGACTTAGTGACGAGTCCCATTTCGTACTTTCGAATAAAGGATTTTCAATATGAAATGATTTTCGGCTGTCGGATGGTATTCTAATTACATAGAATATCTATATATATATAAAATAAAAGATTTCGTAGATTATGGAGCAATTTACGGAATATGTCAGGCAAATCTACAGTAACAGATACGCTAGGATATGAATTTTTGTCTATACACTATTCATGCAATCAATGCAGTAAGATGTGTCTAGACTAAGAATGATAAGCAGGTAATTTCCTACGGATGATAAGCAGATGATTTCCAACTAGAAATGATAAGCAAAACTTTTGACATGCAGACACGGTCGAAGTCCAGACTCACTAATGCATCCTAACAACTATCAGTTAGACACACTAATGCAGACCAGGTTCGCTAAGACCACTGTTCTGATACCACATGAAGCATAGTGGGGACAACCACCGTCCCACCCAGTTCCTTCCCAGTTAACCGCCTGGTGACCACTGAGTGTACCTCAGATACTGATTTTAGGGCCTGCCTCTCGGCTACTGCCAACACTCGTAAGGGATCACAAGGAGTAAGAGCCAATGCTTCGCCACAAGTCACACTGTGAGAACCTCCTTTACGACTAACACGCACCAACGGCGTTAAACCAGCTCTGATGCCACATGAGACGACCCGTCATAATCCATAAGAACGAATACAATAACATATGATTTCATTGCGAGGTACTTGACCTCTATATGATACATTTTACAAACATTGCATTCGTTTTTAAAAGACAAACTTTCATTTCATCGAAAGTTGATGGCATGCATACCATTTCATAATATATCCAACTATAATTGACTTAATAATAATCTTGATGAACTCAACAACTCGAATGCAACGTCTTTTGAAATATGTCATGAATGACTCCAAGTAATATCTCTAAAATGAGCAAATTCACAGCGGAAGATTTCTTTCATACATGAGAATAAACATGCTTTCAAGTGTCAACCAAAAGGTTGGTGAGTTCATAGGTTTATCATAAAACAATAAAATTCATCATTTTGATAGACCACAAGATTTAAATCCTGCATGGTACAAATGAGCCCGAATCCTATACCCACCTGTAATGTACATGCGATATCTTTTAAATACAGTACACCTTTCTCGTGTACGAAATCATCTTTCATAAATCTTAGTAACCGTACACATATCTTGTGCACAAAAATAACATACACATAACCTGTGTATAAAATCATTCTCTCGATACATAACATTCACTTTTCATTGCTTTCATAACTTGGCTTGGTAACCGACCTTAACATATAATGCGCATAATAATATCCCCAAAACAGAACATCTCGTCTGTATAATAATCATATAAACTTCGAAGTACTAACACCACACCCGCTAGCCCTTTCTGTCTAATGAACATTCTGGGTGGGGGTGTTAAACCGGTAGCTACCTTTAGGATTCGCGTTAATTAGGAGTGCACTAATTCTCAAAATTAGTGATGTTCCCTAATTCTTAGGTTACCAAGCAATAATAATCAAGGGAAAAATATTCATATCAATTGTGGTAATTATCACGTCCACATAATTCAATGGTGGCAATTATCATGTCCACATAGTTCATTCGAGGAATGTTTTGCTTGTGTCTATCTCGTCAAATATTTATAAAAGCATTTCATGTATTCACAATTAAAAATGTATTTCAAAAGCATTTAATAAAGCAGTTGTAAAAATAGCGTGTGTATTCTCAGTCCCAAAAATGTAAAGAGTAAAAAGGGAATCAAATGAACTCACCATACTGTATTTTGTAGTAAAAATACATATGACAATATTGAACAAGTGTACGGTTGGCCTCAGATTCACGAACCTATATCATTTGTATATTCATTAATACATATAACCATACTCGAACAATTTCATATACTATATCTTTATATATTATTTATTTATTTTGTATATATATATATATATATATTTGAAAAAGATTATTACTTATATAGTTATATATATTTATGTTGTATGTATATATTTAAAATGTTAATATCTATATATTCAATTATATTAATATATCTATATATATATGTATGGTTAGTATTATATCTAAAATTCATTGGTTTGTTATAGTTAAGTATTTATGTAAATAATGTTAATAATCCTAGTGATAAATATAATGGTATAATAATAACTATAAAATATTAATCTTTACTGTTAATGATAGTTTTAATAATAATCTCATAATAATGATAATATTAGTAGTTTTTGATAAAAATAATAATTTTGATATTAATACTAACATTAATGATAATTGTAATGGTTTGTATTATTTTCTTAATAACAATAATAATAATTTGATGTGTGCAGAGGTGTATACGAAATAGTTATATTTTTACTACAAAATACTATTAAATACGATACAATTTTACACAAGTTATTTATTTATTTATAGGGTGGATATACCTAAACCTTGCTACAACACTTATAGGCAGTATACCTAATCGTACAGTAGTGTAGTTTTTAGTAAGTCCGGTTCGTCCACCGGGAACTAGCCAAGTTTAACGCTATATTTTAAAACTATATTTGAATATATATATATATATATATATATATATATATATATATATATATATATATATATATATATATATATATATATATATATATATATATATATATATATAGTATTATTATTATAAAAAGGGGGTTTTTACCGTTTAATGACCGGTTTATCGATTTTAAAACGTTAGTCGCAGTTAAAACTTAATGTAAAATATTAAAAATAAATATAACTTAATTTAAAGCGTAAAGTAAATGACAATAATTAAAATGCGATAAATAAAATTGCAATAATTAAAAAGTACGATAATTAAAAGTGCAATAAATAAAATGACAGTAAATAAAAGTGCGATAAAATATGAAATAAAGGAATTATGCATATTTAAACTTCCGTAATCATGATGTTCGACGTGTTGATTTTAATTTATTACCATGGGTTAATTGTCCTTTGTCCTGGATTATTCGATATGTCCATACGGTTTTGTCCATAATAGTCCATCAGTCATAAATATAAAGTGCGAGAGTCTTTGTCAAATTATCCTTATACCCAAAGTCAAATATTCCAACTAATTGGGGATTCGAACTGTAACAAGGTCTTAATACTTTATGTAATGAATACACCAGGTTATCGACTGCGTGTAATCCAAGGTTTTATTACTTTGTTAACAATTACACCAATTACCCTTGAATATAATCCACCCCTGTTTTAATGAGTCCATTAACTATTAATCCATTCCCGTGTCCAGTCAAATGAATAATTATTGGTATTTATAGATATCCCGCCCACCGTACCCAGTCAAACGTATGTGGTTATATATAAATACATCAAATTATAAGTCTATATATTAAATTAACGAGGTATCATTTAGTAAATATAAAGCCCATTAATAGCCCATAGTCTAATTTCCACAAGTGTCGTTCTTTTATCCAAACCCCAATTATGGTCCAAAGCCCAATTACCCCGTCTTTAATATTTAGCCTAACATCACGATTACTTCGATTTAAATAAGCATAATAATAACTTAGCTACGAGACATTAATTTAAAAAGGATGAACATAACTTACAATGATTAATAATAGCGTAGCATTACATGGACAGAATTTCGACTTACACACTTACAACATTTGCTAACATAACCTTATTATTATTAATCTTAAATTAAAATTAAAATTATAAATTATATATATATATCGTGAGAGAGAGAGAGATTGAAAAATTATGTAAAAAATTCGGCCAAAACACGCGAACTTTATAGGACCTCAGCTGCTACAGTGATCCATGCGACCGCATGGATTTTGTGCTTTCTGGTCATGCGATCACATGGTCGCCTTTTCCTGGTGACATATGCTTCCAAAAACGTGGGCTGCTCGAGTTTTATAATATATATAATATAATATATATAATTTTATATAATTAATTATATATTATATTATATTCTTGTACTCCGTTGACTTGTAATTTTTGCTCCGTTGCATCGCGCGTTGAGAGTTGACTCTGGTCCCGGTTCTGGATTTTCGAACGTCCTTGTGTACAATTTAATATCTTGTACTTTGTGTTTCATGGCTCGTACTCTTGTAACTTTTAGACGTTTCTAATCAATAATTTGAACCATTTTGATTGTACTTGGTACTTTTTAGCTTTTTGGTCGTTTGCGTCTTCAAATCGTCGAATCTGTCTTTTATCTTCACCTTTTATTATTTAAACGAATATCTCTTGTAAATAGAACAATTGCAACTAAAAGCTTGTCTTTCTGGAGGGATAATGCTATGAAATATATGTTCGTTTTTAGCATTATCAAATATTCCCACACTTGATTGTTGCTTGTCCTCAAGCAATATAGTCCTGAAATAAAAAATACTAGAATCATTTCTTTATTCTTCACACTTTGTACATCAGTGATTTCTATACGGCGGTATGAACAATGGTAGTAACGATGTGGTTTACAGTCCCACATGACTATGAAAATTTAGATCCTTTAGGAAATTGAATCTTTATGAAAACATTTGATCTTTTTGAAAATTCAATCTAGCTTTTACCCTAGATAAGTTTTCCGGAATAACCCTTCACCGGTGTTTGCAAAATATTTTTGTGGATTTTGTGGGTTTCATATTTGAAAATTTTAGCTCAAAACTTGCGGTTTTGTGTCACCCACTTGCTAACCTTGTATTGGGAAAGCAACACGTCCAGTTTACTTGCTCCGTATATTACCTTTCGGTAAACTACCGTCCGGTTGTAAAGGAAAGCGTTGAACAAGCAACTGTTGAGGCAATGTCCCGTGACATACTGATAATTATGGTCTATAACGTGTCGGATGCAATTACTATCCTTTGTAGGAGCAATAGTAAAGATCACCCTATAGTTTTTTTTCGGTCTGGCACAAGGTCTTGTCTTCGACCATGCTATGCAACAACCGTTCTTACGGTTGACACCCGATTTGGTTCAGGTGACCTAATGAATTCCAGGTGAATTCCTAGGATTTTACGTTCAATGGTAATGAACGCATTGAAAATGGGTTTTTAGAAAACAAATCGGTTTGTAATTTGATCAAAATATTTTCTTGTTCAAGCTCGAGTTTAGATATCATCGAATTTCATGAGTTTGTAATTCTCAATCTTTAAGGTCAATCTCAAGGATTGAGTAATATCAGGCTTAAAAGCTGATTTTTGATCTTTAAGGAGATTATCCTTTCTGGAGATCTGATTCATTAGTCTTATAAGCTAATTTGCACGGTGCCCACCCCCCATTGTACGAGATAGATCCTCTCATGATTAGGATAAGTCTGACCACTTGGCGACCCTGTTTGATGCTGAGGTCCGTGGATTTCCAGCTGATTTTCGAGAAAACTTTTCAAGGTTTTTCGTAGACTCTACAACTGGTCTGGACGACAATTTCCTGACCTAAATCAAGAAGCGCGTGTCTTTTTCTCAGAAGACTTTACTTCCTTTTAAATTTCATTTATATTACAATAAACTGGGTAAAACTGATTAATATTGTCCAAAACAAAAGTATCTTTAATTATTTGTACAAAAATATGTGATATATGTTTTAAATAACTTGGTAAATTTTTCCCACACTTGGCTTTTATTTTCCTTTCTTTGCCTTTTTTATTTTCCTCTATTCCATTTTAAATGAATTCTAACATTTTGGGTTGTTTCTCAATTTATGTCCTTTACGAGGTAACAATAATTTTGGTGTTAACACCTAGTTTTATCGTTCATAAATATGTATAAACATGATTTTGAATTCATTTATTTGAAAATTTTTAAAAATTTTACTAGAATTGGGTAGTCAGTATATAAGACTAGGGCTGTTCTTTATTATCAGAGAGCACTAGATTCTAATACAACTACTGCGTTACTAGTATTTTTAATGGTAACTAAGTGTATAAGTCAAAAATTTTAAAAATCTGAAAGAATTTAACCCCTTCCCACACTTAAGATCTTGCAATGCCCTCATTTGCAAGAAATCAGTAACAATTTAAATTATTGAGGGTGATTAGCGTAGAAAAATGATTAAATTTTACCAAAGTTTCCAAACATATTGGCATTTGTTTGTTGAATGATAAATGGTGCACATCATTTGTTCATTCCGTCTTGTTGTTACATCACATTTGTTTTTCGTTTTGTCATCAAAATTAGTAGCTTTTGCTGAACTTAATGCCAGTCTTTGAAAATTCCCTGTTTTACCCTGTTGTGTACAATTGACAATATACATACATACAAATAATAACATGCATGGTAATTTGAAATGAGACTTAACATCCCACTTTTAAATCAAATATGAAATATTAGTACAACATAATAAAAATGTTAAAACTTACATAAAAGTATCACAATATTATATGTTTAAACATAAATAAATAAAAATAATAAAAAGATAAAAATCATAGAAATTCACCAACGGGAACTGTATCAATCTGGATAGGAGTTCCAGTTCATGTCGTCGGTCGGGTTCCATAGTTGGTTATAGGTGTACTGATAGGTCTGGTTAGGGTCGTAGAGAGTAAATGGTGGTCGCATATCGGGCTGGTGTGGAGGATAGTAAGCAGGTCGGGTCGGTACGTAGTTATTTGGTACCTGAGGTGATAGCTGGCTCATGATCTGATGCTGATGATAGTGCCATCTATCATGTTGTCGTTGCCTAGAATGCTCGTACACATTCTCGGCATGCCACTACTTGAACTGACTATGTCTAGCCTCATTTGTCATTTCTACCTCATCTATACGCTGGTAAACGTCAGTAATAGCCTCCCTAATGACATCCCTAATGTCATCCGGTTCCTCCATTTCCTCATCTGAACCTCTCTCTACCTGTGGATGACGGCCCTCATATGGTACTGCCTGATTGCATCTGCTCTTTAATACCTTTGTACCCTGATAGACCCGCAATCCTAAAGTCTCAACTTGTTCTCTACACACCATCAGTGGACCCCCTTGATCCCTATCTACACCTAAATACTCTCCAATGCGAGTAACAAAAATACCTCCTCCTATTATTCCCCTGTCCTGTATTCCTGTCACCATTTTGGACAGATAAAAACCAACACAGTATGGGATATTAACAAAGCTTCTAGTATTTTGAATACACTTAAGGTAAAATAAATCGTGTAAGGTCATCTTCTCCTTGTTGTTACCTCTTTGTGTAATCGAATTAGCTAAAAATCTATGTATAATACGAAGCTCTGCTTTGTTAATATCTAAATAGGAGTGTCTTCTGTCCAGCATAAAAACATTATAATTTGACATACGCCTCCAGAAGGCGTCAGCGTCAAAATTCCTATCTACCCTTTCACCATGATAAATCAAATTTGTACAATCAGGTAGTAGTAATTCACCAGGAGTGTAAATCTGTAAAGTCCTGGCCATGTCTAGCATGGACATCCTATACATCCTACGGCCAAGTAAAAATCTAAGAAAATTCCTATCGTCTAACCTAACTACATTCGTATCAAGTGATATAGTACTCATAAGCTCAACACACCACTCTTTATATACAGATCTACGAATGGTGAATAAACGTTCCCATACCTTTGGATCAGATGCTGCCTAACTGAGTTAGCTAGTTGGACTCTTTCCAAAGGCTCCCAATCGATTACCCTCGACACTTCTACATTTTTCGTTACCAGTTTAAATTTGTTACTTTGGTATGTCGGGTAATCTCTCCAACTTCGATCAAATCTCAAATTGGGATGCAACTGTTCTTCATGAATCGTTGGGTGTTCTATTATCGGATGAATCGGAAATTGTACGTAGGCATTAACATATTCTTGTTGCGGATCATAGTATGGTATGTGTTGATCATTATGATATTGTTGTTCCTGTTGTTGTTCCTGTTCGGGTTCTGGTTCATATTGTGGCTCATATTGCATTTCTGGTTGTGGTTTCGGAACAGGTTGCCTAGATGATGATAATGATGCACCATCAGTATCGGTATATCTCTGCAAAATACATTAAACACAAAATTTGTGCATCCAAATATGCATTAGTGTTAGCAAAATAACAAATTAAAACAACTACAATAACATGTTCAATCAAAATTAAACTTATACACATTTTCACAATTTTAACAATTCTACACTTTTTCAAATAAGCATATATGAAAATATTTACAAAGTTCATAAGCATTCAACTCAAATAACATGTTAAAATAACCATTACTAGCAATTAAACAAGTTTCAAATGGCATTTAATCAATTTAATCAAGTTCATGAATTTTAGACTTAAAAAGTCCACTTTAATTCTCAAAAATCATGTTTAGGATCAAAGTTTGGATCATTTAGCTACCTAAACATGTTACACTACTTAATTTAGCAATAATTCATAACAAAAATCGGCCATAACCTGTTTATATTAAAAAGCCCCAAATTGCTCAAGAACACAAACCCTAGATTTCTAAAAATTTTAAAGTTTTTGACTTCAAATCATGTTAAATAGCATCAATCTAGGTTATACATGCATAATATACTAACAATTTAACTCTAATTACACTAGAAATTAACAAAATTAAATTAGGTAAAATTTAGCTCAAGAACACTAAAACTGAAAATTTAAAGAGTTTAGGGGTGAAATCTTTACCTTCTTTGAAAAACTTCTGAACAATTTCATGATTAGAGCAAGAAATTTGATGAATTTTGGTAAAAAATGGTGAATTTTTGAGAGGGTTTTGATGGTTGTTCGTGTATGTGTGTGTTAAATGTGGGAAGGCAGAAGCAGTTCGCTGGAACTTATGTTCCTGACCAGTTTTCAGTCCCCATGCGATCGCATGGTATTGAAGCACAAACCCCATGCGATCGCATGGGGTTATTATTTTTTTTTTTTTTGTTTTTATAAAAACCTTTAACTAATAAAACATAAATTAATAAATTTTAAAAAAAAATTTCTTTTAAGAATGAGGGCGTTTCGGATCTTAGTCCTAGTCCGTCTCTCGACAAAATTTTAAAATTTGTTACTTTTTAAGCGTCGTTTTAAAAGCAAAGATTTTTGGTTTTTTTATGTTTTTGGCATACTTTAATTCAATAAGATTAAAAATAATGATAATAAAATTTCTCGTCCTGCCCTTGGGTAAAGCAATTTCGGTTCAACGACCTAGTCTTCAACTCACGACGAATTTTAGATATCAAATTTTTTGCTTAATGAAATAAAGTAAATTTTTGTTTTTAAATTCACACTAAACTTAAATTTAAAATGTAAAAAATTAAAAATTCATATAAATATAATTAATATTTTTAATTTTACAAACTTATATTAAAAATAGTAGTTTAAAATATTTACAAACTTAAATATATTGATTTTAAAAATTTATAATATTAACTTTAAAAACATGGTAAAGATAAAATTAAAAATCTTTTTGGTCTTTTATCCCACTTTAATCAATCAAATATTATCAAAAATATAAGCCCCTCTTTTCGGTAAAGTAATTTCGGTTCCATAACCTAGTTTTACTCCTGACGAATTTTTGAAATATTTTGGGTTGATTTATTAAAGATATTTATACCTTAAGAATAAACGGTAAATTTTGCAGTGATGTAATAAATTTTTGTATGATATCAATAATTTCGGTTTTGCATACCTAATTTTATTGAATATCAATTTAATACTTTATAGCGAACGATTCAGCGTTTATTATCAAAAGGTTAAAAGCAATAAAAAAAACTGTACATACTTACCTGTGAGATAGAATTCTCAGAGACCTGCTTTAGCTGACTCATAGGAGAGTCGTGTGATTTGGTTTTCCATAGCTACATAAGCGTAACCTCGATTCTTTAATAACTTTTCTTCTAAACATATGAACGGTCCTTCTCTGCATAGAGTAACAAATTCGGTATTTGAATATGTTTGATTGTTCGAACATTTACCTTCGTGTGACCATTTCCCGCATTTATGACATCTTTCAAGGTGTCGTGCTCTTCTTTTCGTTGCGGATTTTGATTTTTCTTTACCAAAATGTGTCTTATGATGATCTTTCCTGAGTTCTTTCCTTTTTTCATCCATTTTGGCTCTTATGAAGGATACCACTTCACTCGGAAGTGTGTCATTATTATGTTTAGTAATCATAGCGTGTAGTAGTAGACCATGGTTCAGATCAAAGAAATTCTTCATCTCGTAAAACCTAAAAAAAATAAAAATTCAGAATGGAGGGAGAAGACTAGTTCTTTAGGGTCTACTAGGGAAAGACCATTCGGATTCCATTCTCGGGAACTACACGAAAATAGAAAATCTAACTCTAACAGAAATATATATTATCCTTAAAAGACTTGATTCTCCCCACACTTAGTTAGCTGTGGTGTCGAAATTGTGATTAACTTCGTTGTCAACTTCCATTGGATCATGTATGTAATGTTTAACTCTGTGACCATTAACTTTAAATTCAATCCCATTTGAATTTATTAACTCTACTGTTCCATATGGGAAAATTCTTTTGACTATCAATGGTCCAGACCATCTTGATTTCAATTTTCCAGGAAATAGCTTAAATCTTGAATTGAAAAGAAGAACTCTGTCTCCTTCTTTAAATTCTTTTGAACTTCTGATTCTTTTATCATGCCATTTCTTCGTTCTTTCTTTATAGATTAACGAATTTTCGTATGCTTCATGTCTTAATTCTTCTAATTCGTTTAATTGACTTAATCGTAAACGTCCCGCTTCATGCAAATCAAGATTACATGTCTTCAAAGCCCAAAATGCTTTGTGCTCAATTTCTACTAGAAGGTGACATGCATTTTCGTAAACTAGTCTAAAAGGTGTGGTGCCAATTAGAGTTTTGTAGGCTGTTCTAAAAGCCCAGAGTGCATCCTCCAATTTCAAGGACCATTCCTTCGGATTTGATCCTACAGTTTTCTCTAGAATACGTTTTAATGCTCGGTTGGTATTTTCAACTTGTTCACTTGTTTGTGGATGATACGCGGTTGAGATTTTATGAGTTACTCCATATCTTTTGAGAACTTTCTCAAGTTGATTATTACCAAAATGAATACCACGATCACTTATTAAAGCTTTTGGTGTTCCGCACCTTGCAAAAAGACGTTTTAAGAAGTTGACTACAACTCGTGCATCGTTAGTTGGGAGAGCTTTTGCTTCCGCCTATTTAGATACATAATCAATAGCAACGAGAATGTAGAGATTATTATGAGATTTTGGAAATGGACCCATAAAGTCAATACCCCAAACGTCAAATACTTCACATACTTGAATGATATTTTGTGGCATTTCATCACGTTGACTTATTTTTCCGGCCCTTTGACAAGCATCACAGGATTTACAAAGAAGGTGTGCGTCTTTGAAAATTGTAGGCCAATAGAATCCAGCATCGTAAACTTTTCTTGTTGTGAGTTGAGGCCCATAATGCCCTCCTGTTGGTCCTGTGTGACAATGGTTTAAGATTTGACTAGCTTCATCCCCGAATACACATCGGCGTATTATTCCATCGGGATAACTTTTAATCAAATGTGGATCTTCCCAGAAATAGTGTTTTATATCACTAAAGAATTTCTTTCGTTTTTGGTACTACAACCCTTTTTCAAGGAATCCACATACTAAGTAGTTTGCATAGTCTGTAAACCATGAAATTTCATTATAATCGATCTTTAAAAGATATTCATCAGGAAATTTATCTTGTATGTCCGATTCATTTAGAACTTCTAATTCGGGATTTTCAAGACGAGAAAGATGATCAGCTGCGAGATTTTCTGCTCCCTTTTTGTCTCAGATTTCAATATCGAACTCTTGTAAGAGTAAGATCCAACGGATTAATCGTGGTTTAGCATCTTTTTTCGAAAATAGGTATCTAAGAGCAGAATGGTCAGTATAGACCACCGTTTTAGCTAGAACGAGATATGAACGAAATTTGTCAAAAGCAAAGACAATAGCAAGGAGTTTTTTTCAGTAGTTGTGTAATTCGTTTGTGCTCCTTGTAACGTCTTACTAACGTAATAAATAGGTTGAAATCGTTTTTCAATCCTTTGTCCTAAAACGGCTCCCATTGCAAAATCACTTGCATCGCACATGAGTTCAAATGGTAGATTCCAATTTGGAGTTATCATGATCGACATATTAGTGAGTTTCTCTTTAAGAATATTAAAAGATTTGATGCATTCATCTGAAAAGATGAATGGAGCATCTTTTTCAAGGAGTTTATTCATAGGAGTGGCAATTTTAGAAAAATCTTTTATGAAATGCTGGGAAAAACCGGCATGCCCTAGAAAACTCCTAACTCCTCTTACATTAGTGGGATGTGGAAGTTTAGCAATTACATCTACTTTAGCTCTATCTACTTCAATTCCTTCCTTTGAAATTTTATGACCAAGAACGATGCCTTCTCTAACCATGAAATGGCATTTTTCCCAATTAAGAACTAGATTTGATTGTTCGCATCTAATAAGCATTCGTTAAAGATTAACTAGACATGATTCAAAAGTATCACCGAAGACTGAAAAGTCATCCATGAAAACTTCCATGCATTCTTCTATCATGTCGTGAAAAATTGCCATCATGCACCTTTGAAAGGTTGCAGGGGCATTGTAAAGTCCAAATGGCATGCGTTTGTACGCAAAAGTACCATAAGGGCACGTGAATGTGGTTTTCTCTTGATCCTCGGGTGCTATTGGGATTTGAAAATATCCGAAAAAACCATCAAGAAAACAATAGTAACTGTTTCTGGCTAATCTTTCCAACATTTGATCAATGAAAGGTAAGGGAAAGTGATCTTTTCTGGTGGCGTCATTTAATTTTCTATAATCAATTCAGAAACGCCATCGTGTTACAGTCCTAGTAGGAATAAGCTCATTTTTCTCATTTGTGATGACAGTCATGCCACCCTTCTTAGGTACGCATTGAACTGGGTTTACCCATGGACTATCAGAGATTGGATAAATTAAACATGCATCTAGCAGTTTAATAATTTCTTTCTTAACAACATCTTGCATATTAGGATTTAGTCTTCTTTTGGCGTTGCACATACGTTTTATGACCTTCTTCCATAAAGATTTTATGTGCGCAATACGAAGGACCTATTCCTTTAATGTCATGAATCTTCCATGCAATAGCTGGTTTATGAGCTTTTAGCACAGAAATGAGTTGAGATTTTTCATTTTTTGTAAGAGAAGACGATATTATTACAGGTAATTCAGATTCACCATGTAAATAAGCGTATTCCAAATGGTTTGGAAGTGGCTTTAACTCTAATGTCGGTGGTTCTTCTATCAATGATTTATATCGATATCTGTCTTCCTCTTTTAACATTTGAAGTTCTTCTGTTGTTGGTTCATATTCATTAGCCATGAGTGTGGCTAACATTTCAGCTTCATCAATTGGTTCAGTTCCTTCTCCTAAAGAACATTCTCCTGTTCCTTGTAATTCTAAAAATTCTTCTAACAATTCTGCATGTGAATCTATAGTTTGAATATAATAACATGTATCATCTGCAGATTACGGTTGTTGCATGGCTCTATCAACAGAAAAGGTAACACTCTCGTCCTCTATACTTAGGGTCAGTTTCTTACCGAACACGTCTATTATTGCTTTAGCCGTGTTTAAGAATGGTCTTCCTAATATGAGAGGAACTCGAGAATCTTCTTCCATGTCCAGAATAACAAAGTCTACTGGAAATACTAAAGTACCAACTTTATCTAGCATGTTCTCCATTATCCCTCTAGGATATTTTACTGATCGATCGGCTAGTTGTATGCTTATTCGTGTTGATTTCAATTCTCCGAGGTCTAGTTTAGTGTATAGTGAATACGGCATTAAATTTATACTAGCACCTAAGTCTGCCAATGCTTCTATTGAACTAAGAATACCCAGCAAACATGGAATTGTGAAACTTCCTGGATCTGATAATTTTTCTGGTATCTTATTCAACAGCACTGCAGAACAATTAGCATTCATAGTAACAGCCGAGTGTTCTTCCATTTTCTTTCTATTTGTGATTAGATCTTTCAAGAATTTAGCATATCTAGGCATTCCTGAAATCACATCAATGAAAGGAAGATTGACATTTATTTGTTTAAACATATCCAAGAATTTAGATTGCTCGGCTTCAAGTCTTTCTTTTCTCATTTTACTCGGGTAAGGAAGTGGTGGTTGATATGTATTAACATAAGGTTTAGCCTTAACTGTGTTATCTTCATTTACCTTTTCAACTACCCGTTCTGTTTCCTTATCTTGCTCAGGTTGTTGTTCTTGTGGAGTATGAATAGAGTCATCAGAAATTACAGGTATTTCAGGTGGTTTAAGTGTAATACCACTTCTTGTGGTAATGGCTTTAGCTGTTTCATTTCGGGGGTTAGCATTTATATCGCTAGGTAGACTTCCTGGTTTTCTTTCACCTATCAACCTTGCTAGGTTGCTTACTTCTTGTTCCAGATTTTGAATAGAAGCTTGTTGATTTCTAAATGCTTGAGCATTTTGTTCATTGGTTTGTTTCTGAGATGTGAAAAATTGAGTTTGAGATTCAACTAGCTTCGACATCATGTCTTCTAAATTTGGCTTTTTATCATCGGTTTGTGGTGGTTTATTTTGAAAAATAGGTCTTTGCTGATTGTAAGTATTGTTGGATACTTGTTGATTGCTATGACCTTATTAGTTGATGTATGAAACATTTCAGTTATAATTCTGATTTTGATTGTAGATTGGTCTTGGCGGTTGATAATTATTCTGATAATTATTTCCAGGCCTTTGGTTCATGTATGAAACATTCTCTCTTTGTTCCATTGTTTGTTCAATACTGAGACAATCTTTTGTCAAATGTGATCCTCCACACTGCTCACAACTAATTCGTATTTAGTGAATATCTTTAGTCATCTTTTCCATTCGTCTCTCGACAGCATCTATCTTTGCGGAAATGGTATCGAAGTCATGGCTAGAATCGGCTCTAGCCACTTTAGATAATCTAACGATATCTTTTTCTTGATGCCACTCATGTGAGTGGGAAGCAGTGTTATCAATAATTTGGTAAGCTTCAGTTGCGGTTTTCTTCATAATGGAACCACCAGCTGCTATATCGATGTCTTTTCTTATAGTGATATCGCATCCTTGGTAGAATATTTGTACTATTTGATAAGTGTCTAAACCATGTTGCGGACATCCTCTCAATAACTTTCCAAATCTTGTCCACGCCTCATATAGAGTTTCATTTGGCTTCTGCGTGAACGTAACAATTTCTCCTTGAAGTCTCACAGCTTTAGATGCCGGAAAGAATTGTTTAAGAAAATTTTCAACTAAGACATCCCATGTATCAATCGCCCCTTCAGGTAACGATTTTAACCAATCTTTGGCTTCTCCTTTTAAAGTCCATGGAAATAACATGAGATAGATCTGTTCATCCTCAACTTCTCTTATTTTAAATAAAGTACAGATCCTATTAAAGGTTCGAAAATGTTCGTTTGGATCTTCCTTCGGCGCACCACTAAATTGGCATTGATTAGTTACCATGTGTAGGATTTTTCCTTTGATTTCATAATCTGGCGCATTAATGTCTGGTTGAGTAATTACGTGACCTTGGCCAGTGCGTTTAGCTCTCATTCGGTCTTCCATACTTAGAGGTTCCAGATTTTCCATTATTGAATTTGTTGAATCTGAATCACTAGAGGATTCTGATTTAATAGTTTCTTCCTCGATAATCTCTGGATGAGTAATTTGTGGTTCAGGAGGAATGATTAATGGTTCAGGATCTCTGAATTGTCCCTGAATATCCTCCGGATTCTCAATTGTGAGGTCGGGTTCAAAAAATAGATTATCGAAAATTTGAATTGGAGTACTTGGTTGACTAGATGACGATTCTAAAGAAAAATCAACGACGACAATATTGGCTAGATGTCTTGATCGAGTTACAAGTGGTGAACGTATGAAAGGTGGTGAACGTTTTGCTCGGTGCATTCACTGAATATCCTATTAGTTATAAAAGATAAAAATTATATAAGTTATCAAATTAATAGACTTTTCTGATTTTGCCCACATTTCGAATAGCCAATAGATGCAGCAGGTAGCTAGGACCCTTTAAATCGTAAGCCCACAACTCGCCACTAACAAATCCAACTATTACTACGAACCAGAAAATTTTGGATGTCTATCAATTTAACCGCTTAAAATAATTTTTCGTTTTGAAATTTTAGAGAAGAAATAGAAAATTCTATGTCCTAAAACTAGAGTGTCTAGAAATAAGATAGAAAAAGAGTGCGTCGAAAAACATCGAAAAATAAAAGGTTAAAAAATAAGCGTCGAAACTTAGTATTCTAAAAACTAAATATTAAAAGTTACGTCTAAAGGTATTAAAGCTTAAAAGGAATTCTATATCCAAAACGGCAATAATTTAAAAAGTACTAAAATCTTAAAACGGCGTCACAAAATTCTAAAGCACCTAAATCTTAGTCTAAAGAAAAAGTATTTAAGGGATTTTACGGCAAAGCCTAAAAATCTAGAAATATAAAATACTACGGCAAAATACTAGATTAAAAACTAATTACGAACGATAAAAATACAAAATTACGCTTTAACGATTAAAACAAATATACAAAATATAAAAATAGGCTTAAAGTTATAAAAATACAATTTTTTTAAAAAATATTATTTTTATATTATTATTTTATAAAAGTATTAATTTATTGTATTAATAAAACTAAATATAACTTAAAAATACAAAATAAATAAAACTAAAATTAATTAATATAATAAATAACCCTAATTAGGGTTTAATAATAATAATAATTAATAATAATTAATAATACTCCGTAATTAATGCAGTACCAGGTTCAGACCAGGCGTGTCAGGTTAAGCCATGCAGTCGCATGGTTTTAACTCTTCTGGGCCATGCGATCGCATGGATTGTGGATCCAGGCCATCTGATGGGCTGCTACAGTTGGGCCCGATTATTTTTACTTAATTTTTGTTTTTTTGTTTTGTTTTTAATTTATATAAACTATTTATAAAAACTTATATTTTAAAAAACTACCAATTAGTTTTTGTAACTAAAAAAAGTACAATTTTTTTTTAAAAAAACGTAAAAATATATAGTAATATATATATATATTTATTTTTCTTTTTCTTGTTTTTATATTTTTGATATTTAAAACGTATTTATACAAAAATAAATTAACACTTGATAAAAATCTTTTTTTATAGCGTTTCGCTTTCGGCGTTGTTTATTCCTTGGCAGCCGCGCCAAAAATACTTGATGTGTACAGAGGTGTATACGAAATAGTTATATTTTTACTACGAAATACTATTAAATACGATACAATTTTACACAAGTTATTTATTTATTTATAGAGTGTATATACCTAAACCTTGCTACAACACTTATAGGCAGTGTACCTAATCTTCCAGTAGTGTAGTTTTTAGTAAGTCCGGTTCGTCCACAGGGAACTAGCCAAGTTTAACGCTATATTTTAAAACTATATTTGAATATATATATATATATATATATATATATATATATATATATATATATATATATATATATATATATATATATATATATATATATATATATATATATATATATATATATATATATAGTATTATCATTATTATAAAAAGGGGGTTTTTACCGTTTAATGATCGGTTTATCGATTTTAAAACTTTAGTCGCAGTTAAAACCTAATGAAAAATATTAAAAATAAATATAACTTAATTTAAAGCGTAAAGTAAATGACAATAATTAAAATGCGATAAATAAAATTGAGATAATTAAAAAGTACGATAATTAAAAGTGCAATAAATAAAATGACAGTAAATAAAAGTGCGATAAAATATGAAATAAAGGAATTATGCTTATTTAAACTTCCATAATCATGATGTTCGACGTGTTGATTTTAATTTATTACCATGGGTTAATTGTCCTTTGTCCTGGATTATTCGATATGCCCATACGGTTTTGTCCATAATAGTCCATCAGTCATAAATATAAAGTGCGAGAGTCTTTGTCAAATTATCCTTATACCCGAAGTCAAATATTCCAACTAATTGGGGATTTGAACTGTAACAAGGTCTTAATACTTTATTTAATGAATACACCAGGTTATCGACTGCGTGTAATCCAAGGTTTTATTACTTTGTTAACAATTACACCAATTACCCTTGAATATAATCCACCCCTGTTTTAATGAGTCCATTAACTATTAATCCATTCCCGTGTCCAGTCAAATGAATAATTATTGGTATTTATAGATATCCCACCCACCGTACTCAGTCAAGCGTATGTGGTTATATATAAATACATCAAATTATAAGTCTATATATTAAATTAACGAGGTATCATTTAGTAAATATAAAGCCCATTAATAGCCCATAGTCTAATTTCCACAAGTGTCGTTCTTTTATCCAAACCCCAATTATGGTCCAAAGCCCAATTACCCCGTCTTTAATATTTAGCCCAACATCACGATTACTTCGATTTAAATAAGCATAATAATAACTTAGCTACGAGACATTAATTTAAAAAGGATGAACATAACTTACAATGATTAATAATAGCGTAGCATTACACGGACAGAATTTCGACTTACACACTTACAACATTTGCTAACATAAACTTATTATTATTAATCTTAAATTAAAATTAAAATTATAAATTATATATATATATATATATATATATATATATCGTGAGAGAGAGAGATTGAAAAATTATGTAAAAAATTCGGCCAAAACACGCGAACTTTATAGGACCTCAGCTGCTACAGTGATCCATGCGACCGCATGGATTTTGTGCTTTCTGGTCATGTGATCACATGGTCGCCTTTTCCTGGTGACATATGCTTCCAAAAACGTGGGCTGCTCGAGTTTTATAATATATATAATATAATATATATAATTTTATATAATTAATTATATATTATATTATATTCTTGTACTCCGTTGACTTGTAATTTTTGCTCCGTTGCATCGCGCGTTGAGAGTTGACTCTGGTCCCGGTTCCGGATTTTCGAACGTCCTTGTGTACAATTTAATATCTTGTACTTTGTGTTTCATGGCTAGTACTCTTGTAACTTTTAGACGTTTCTAATTAATAATTTGAACCATTTTGATTGTACTTGGTACTTTTTAGCTTTTTGGTCGTTTGCGTCTTCAAATCGTCGAATCTGTCTTTTGTCTTCACCTTTTATTATTTAAACGAATATCTCTTGTAAATAGAACAATTGCAACTAAAAGCTTGTCTTTCTGGAGGGATAATGCTATGAAATATATGTTCGTTTTTAGCATTATCAAATATTCCCACACTTGAGCGTTGCTTGTCCTCAAGCAATATAGTCCTGAAATAAAAAATACTAGAATCACTTCTTTATTCTTCACACTTTGTACATCAGTGATTTCTATACGGCGGTATGAACAATGGTAGTAACGATGTGGTTTACAGTCCCACATGACTATGAAAATTTAGATCCTTTAGGAAATTGGATCTTTATGAAAACATTTGATCTTTTTGAAAATTCAATCTAGCTTTTACCCTAGATAAGTTTTCCGGAATAACCCTTCACCGGTGTTTGCAAAATATTTTTGTGGGTTTTGTGGGTTTCAGATTTGAAAATTTTAGCTCAAAACTTGCGGTTTTGTGTCACCCACTTGCTAACCTTGTATTGGAAAAACAACACGTCCAGTTTACTTGCTCCGTACATTACCTTTCGGTAAACTACCGTCCGGTTGTAAAGGAAAGCGTTGAACAAGCAACTGTTGAGGTAATGTCCCGTGACGTACTGATAATTATGGTCTATAACGTGTCGGATGCAATTACTATCCTTTGTAGGAGCAATAGTAAAGATCACCCTATAGTTTTTTTTCGGTCTGGCACAAGGTCTTGTCTTCGACCATGCTATGCAACCACCGTTCTTACGGTTGACACCCGATTTGGTTCAGGTGACCTAATGAATTCCAGGTGAATTCCTAGGATTTTACGTTCAATGGTAATGAACGAATTGAAAATGGGTTTTCAGAAAACAAATCGGTTTGTAATTTGATCAAAATATTTTCTCGTTCAAGCTCGAGTTTAGATATCATCGAATTTCATGAGTTTGTAATTCTCAATCTTTAAGGTCAATCTCAAGGATTGAGTAATATCAGGCTTAAAAGCTGATTTTTGATCTTTAAGGAGATTATCCTTTCTGGAGATCTGATTCATTAGTCTTATAAGCTAATTTGCACGGTGCCCACCCCCCATTGTACGAGATAGATCCTCTCATGATTAGGATAAGTCTGACCACTTGGCGACCCTGTTTGATGCTGAGGTCCGTGGATTTCCAGCTGATTTTTGAGAAAACTTTTCAAGGTTTTTCGTAGACTCTACAACTGGTCTGGACGACAACTTCCTGACCTAAATCAAGAAGCGCGTGTCTTTTTCTCAGAAGACTTTACTTCCTTTTAAATTTCATTTATATTACAATAAACTGGGTAAAACTGATTAATATTGTCCAAAACAAAAGTATCTTTAATTATTTGTACAAAAATATGTGATATATGTTTTAAATAACTTGGTAAATTTTTCTCACACTTGGCTTTTATTTTCCTTTCTTTGCCTTTTTTATTTTCCTCTATTCCATTTTAAATGAATTCTAACATTTTGGGTTGTTTCTCAATTTATGTCCTTTACGAGGTAACAATAATTTCGGTGTTAACACCTAGTTTTATCGTTCATAAATATGTATAAACATGATTTTGAATTCATTTATTTGAAAATTTTTAAAAATTTTACTAGAATTGGGTAGTCAGTATATAAGACTAGGGCTGTTCTTTATTATCAGAGAGCACTAGATTCTAATACAACTACTGCGTTACTAGTATTTTTAATGGTAACTAAGTGTATAAGTCAAAAATTTTAAAAATCTGAAAGAATTTAACCCCTTCCCACACTTAAGATCTTGCAATGCCCTCATTTGCAAGAAATCAGTAACAATTTAAATTATTGAGGGTGATTAGCGTAGAAAAATGATTATTGAGGGTGATTAACAATTACACCAATTACCCTTGAATATAATCCACCCCTGTTTTAATGAGTCCATTAACTATTAATCCATTCCCGTGTCCAGTCAAATGAATAATTATTGGTATTTATAGATATCCCGCCCACCGTACCCAGTCAAGCGTATGTGGTTATATATAAATACATCAAATTATAAGTCTATATATTAAATTAACGAGGTATCATTTAGTAAATATAAAGCCCATTAATAGCCCATAATATCAAAACTATCATTTTAACAAATAAATATTTCGTACATAAAAACACACTTATTATATATACTATAAATATATTAATATTCCATATAACTATATGAAAAACATATTATCATTATATATATAACTACATAACAAAATCAGGTATTTTTAATATAATACTAAATATATATAGATACTGATATAACTACAATAATCATTTTAGATATATATATATATATATATATATATATACAAAATAAACATATATAACACATAATTTAAGATATAATATAAATATAGAATGTTAAATGAAATTTAGTATGAATATTATAACTACAATTACATAAATAACATATATTAATAAATGAAATTATGTGATTTCCAGTATACATTTTAATATATAAATGAATGATATAGGTTCGTGAATCAGAGGCCAACCCTACACTTGTTCAATGTCGTCATATGTATTTTACAACAAAATACAGTATTGTGAGTTTTATTACTCCCTTTTTTAATGCTTTTGCAATATATATATTTTTGGGACTGAGAATACATGCGCTACTTTTATAAATGTTTTACGAAATAGACACAAGTAATTGAAACTACATTATATGGTTGAATGATCGAAGCCGAATATGCCCCTTTTAGCTTGGTAGCCTAAGAATTAGGGAACAGACCCCCTAATTGACGCGAATCCTAAAGATAGATCTATTGGGCCCAACAAGCCCCATTCTGGAATTTGGAATGCTTTAGTACTTCGATTTTATCATGTCTGATAGGTGTCCCGGAATGATGGGGATATTCTATATGCATCTTGTTAATGTCGGTTACCAGGTGTTCAATCCATATGAATGATTATTTTTGTCTCTATGCATGGGACGTATATTTATGAGAAATGAAAATCTTGTGGTCTATTAAAATGATGGAAATGAATATTTATGATAAACTAATGAACTCATCAACCTTTTGGTTGACACTTGAAAGCATGTTTATTCTCAGGTATTAAAGGAATATTCCGCTGTGCATTTGCTCATTTTAGAGATATTACTTGGAGTCATTCATGACACATTTCAAAAGACGTTGCATTCGAGTCGTTGAGTTCATCAAAATTATTATTAAGTCAATTATAGTTGAATATATTCTGAAATGGTATGCATGCCTGTCAACTTTCGATGTGATGAAAGTTTGTCTTTTAAAAATGAATGCAATATTTGTAAAATGTATCATATAGAGGTCAGAACCTCGCGATGTAACCAAATGTAATGTATTCGTCCAGATGGATTAGGACGGGTCATGAAAGTTGGTATCAGAGCGGTGGCATTAGCGAACCAGGTCTTGCATTAGTGTGTCTAACTGATAGTTGCTTAGATGCATTAATGAGTTTGGACTTCGACCGTGTCTGCATGTCAAAAGTTTTTCTTATCATTTCGTGTCGAAAATTACCTACTTATCATCTTTAGGAAATTACCTGCTTATCATTCCTAGTCTAGACACAGCTTACTGCATTGATTGCATGAATAGTGTATAGACAAATCCATATCTTTGCATATCTGTTACTGTAGACTTTATCTGACATGTTTCCTTAATTTCCTCCGTAATCTACGGGATCTTCTGTACTATATTAGATATTCTATATAATTAGAATATTATCCGATAACCGAAAATCATTTCATATCGAAAATCCTCTAACTGATCATAAGAGATGGATCCTACACCTAGCTTGGATTCCATTAGTTTCGGAAGCAATTTCGAGATGTGTATTGAAGTAGATTCCGAAGTCAATGAACCCGAAGTGTCTCCACCGTTTAGCTATTTTTCTTTCTGAAGGAGATGGGGGTGGGTCCGAGACTTACTCACTCGATGGAGAAATGAAGAAGGCGAGCCCTACCGCGAACCAAACTTACCTCCTAACATCGGAGAAAATAATGTACTCACCGGTGAACCTATGCGAAACACTGTATTCACCCTTCTTGCTAAAGTTTTCCACCTCGAAGGTCGCATTACTGCAATCTCAGAAAATATTCAACCTCTACTTTCGAATAACAATCGAAGGGGAATATTAGAAGCAGTTAGGGAACTTCGAATTGATAATCAAGATCTATCGAATCAGATGAGTGGATGGATAGAAATGATAGAGGGTAGGATAGAAACCTGACAAGAATGGTGCGTGATCTACAAGCTATACTTACTACACCAACATCATCACCAACCTCAGCACCAACAACACTTGTAGCACCGACAGCAATAGTACCACCATCAGCAGTACCAGCAACATAACCAGTACCAACAACAACAACATCATCACACGTCTCAACCTCGCAAGCTATACCTCAAGCATAATCATCGTTCTACGAATCCTTCTACATAAACTATCTTCATCCTTCATGGAGATTATGTAATCTCTAATGTTTTAGAGATTATGTACTCTAGTTCTAGCCGTAAATCTGATGAGTTTAATATCACATTGACTCATTAAATCCATGATTACGTCTGAAGAAAATATATATGTATATATGTTTTCATAAAGATTGTAATTAAAAGTTTTATTGTACAAACTGTTAATGGTGAAAATATTTTAACGGGTAGGTAATACCCGAGGAATATTTAGACTTCACATTAATAAGTTACGCTGTACATTCTTCGAATCTGATTCAACAGTCATTTACTATCCTACTTACAACCACCAATATACGTATCCGTTCACCACAAAATAACCATTTTCATTCAATTTCATATTTGGATTTTTGACTTATCAGAATCTTACAAGTGGCATAATGAAGAAAACATTGGACAAAATAAAATTTGTTAGAAACAAACAAATTAACTATGAGAAAATTTTTGTTAAGAATCCATGCTAACTGTTCCTAGCTAACTGTTCCTAGCTAACTGATTACATTTTATTTATCGCAATTTATTTATCGTAATTTATATTCTGCAATTTTATTTATCGTCATTTAATTTCTGTTATTTATTTTACGCACTTTAAATATCGGGACACGTATACAAGCTTTTGACATATCATATCGACGCTTCTATATATATTATTTGGAATAACCATAGACACTCTATATGCTATAATGATCGAGTTCACTATACAAGGTTGAGGTTGATTCTCAAATAATATATATACTTTGAGTTGTGATCGAGTCTGAGACATGTATATAACGGGTCACGACACGTATTAATTAATTCGAATATTATATGTTAAACTATATATGAATTGTTGAACTACAAATTGTGGACTGCTAACTGTGGACTGTCAACATTGGACAATTAAAATGAATTAAATATTGATTATAACATATGAAACTAAACAATTCTTCAAGTTTGCCACTTGATTTCATCTTAAACTTCGTTTGTATCTTGACAAATACAATCTACGTTCAAACCTTTCATGATTCTTGAAAACACCTCAATCGAGAGGATGAACCAACCGCACTTCATCTATGGAAGGAAAGATTTATGCATATAGTTATGCACCTGAAAATACTCGGAACCTGAGTAAACATTTAACACGTATCTGTGCTAACTCCTTTGGCGTTGTTATTACAAAAAAAATAACTCTGCAATCCCTTTCCAAACTAGCCAATTTTGTCATAGATCCAGCAAATTAATTTCAACTTTTCGTTCGAAACAACCTTATTATAACCCTAAAAAAATATGCGTGCTCTTTTATTATTACCGGGGAACCTTTTATATTCCACCATATTACCAGCAGACGTACCAACAACCTCGTTGCTCATTGGCTTAAATCTCTCCGAAAAATCACTATATTTATCTATTGAAGTCTTATCATATACTCATCCGCATCTTGTAACGAGAATTGCCATACCAAGTACCGGGAAATTAGCAATCAGTATTTCGAATCTCGCAGCATTTCTACATCAACAGTTATATGTATACATATAACATTTATCTCTTAGAATCATGATATTCTATTCTGAAATTCTGAAAAGCACCCAGTCAGTGAATCAATACTTGGAATATTGAAAAAGCTGAATGAAGCAGCAAAAACTGTAAACGATCTTAACAGTTAAAAGTATGATGATAAAGAATGGATTGTTGGAAACGCTCAATAGAAAATTTAGTACCGAAAAGCGGATTATACAAAATTATGAAGGAGGCTATGAACAAATCACAAGGACTAAACGTGTACATAAAGAATCCTGATGATTCTGTTTCTGATGAAATATTTAGCGTATACCTTACTCCTTGATCGCTCTAAATCATCGTGAATGAATTTCTTCATCACAATTTGATTATGAAATTCTAAGGTATCATCGTATCTTTCTTTATTAATATCCTCAATATTTCTGAAGATATCTTCATAAATATTCTTGTCCGATATTAATTATCTCTCCGCTCTATCTGTGTTATATCGTAAAAGAAACTGTTTTAGTTTCTAAAATTCTGAAGAATTCTAATTTGAATTATGAATGATTTTGAAGTAGTGTTGGAAATTGATGCATGAGTTAGTATAATATAATGACACTTGATCAACGTGATTATATTACTGTAAGTCATGCTGAGTTTCTAAATGGAACGTGATGATTCACAGACCATAACATCATCATGTGCCATGTTACATAACTTTTTCATTCTGCTTAATTTCTGAACATATCAAGAAAGTATATTCTTGATAGTTCTGTTCTCAGTGATTCAGATAATTTGACAAATAAAATCGTGCTATTACGTTCTTTCTTGTTTAGAACATTAAGTTCATTCGAAACTCCATATCTACGAATTCTGGACCATTACTTGTGAAAAGAAAACAAAAGCATGAAGCTCCGAAATAGAAAGGGGGTATAAATCGCAGCAAATAGGAGAGAACATTAATTGTGGATAACAATGATTATAGGATACAGAAGCAGAGACATCGAAATATAAGAGAAAATATAAAGCCCAATAACAACACGGAGGTTACAAACCGTGGATATTAATACGAATAGCAATATAAAGACACGGTAGAACTAAGAATAGTATCACCCCAAGGTAATGGTAGAAGTAAACAGATTTTTCTGGTGGAAGATTTAAAAGAAGGATGACAGAAAGGATAGTTTGGAAAATATCAATGATTAGAACGGGATTAAGCATTTTCACAATTCATTTGGATGTATGAACTAAGAAAAAAAGTATAGGAATGGTGAAAATAATGGAACGAAAAAAGTTTAATTTATAATTGGAATATCAGACAGAGTAATCGAGGCAGATCACCGTATTTAATTATAGAGATCTTAATTTCCTTATTCGCTGAAGAATCAAATCTTTTAGATTTCAAAGATTTTCTCTGAATCCCTTGAATTCCGGAATTCAACCATGACTAGGTCAAAAGTTGAGACGAAACTTTTCACTCTTTTGTGATAGCTTCATTCGTACTCTTCGAATAATCGAATTAATTTATCCTTAATACTCAAGGGTAATAAAACTCTATTTATCAACTCATATTCATCATGAAAACATTTTTATTGTTAGCTATGACGACCTCATTCAAATTTTGGGACGAATTTTCTTTAACGGGTAGGTACTTTGATGACCCAGAAATTTTCGAACAAATTTAAACTTAATCTTTATATGAATTCGACACGATAAGCAAAGTCTATAATGTTGAGTCTAAAAAATTCTGAACTGATTTCATATTGTGCAATTACCCTTCGACCAATTCTGACGATTCACGAACATATATTGTAAGTAAATCTGTATACATACGTATATATAAATATAAAAATAAGTACATATAATGATTTGGAATTATAGAATGCAGTTTAATAATCTGAATTAAATAAAGTAAAATAATATAATTAAGTTATTACTAAAATGAATCTATATTTAAATATATAAGATTTCGGTACATAATTATTATATGTACAATGTATATACATTAAAATATATAAGAAATTAATACTCAATATAAGTTATTACATAATGCATGTTGCATAGTATAATCAATAAAATGTAATACCAATACATTAAATTTAATTATAAATATATGTTTTTATAATTATTACTTTCAATACTAATACCAATACTAGTATTATTAATATTATTATTTTTAAATATATAATCTATAGATATAAATTTGATACATATAAATTGTTATAGTATTATTATTACTCATATTATTATTATCATTAATAATATTATTAATATCAATTTTATAGTTATTATTATCATTATTAACGTAATTACTAAAAATTATCATTTTTATTATTATTATTACCTTTATCATTTTTCTTATTAGTAGTATTATTTTGATTAGAATTATTAACATTATTATTATTAATTCTATTATTATTAGTATTTTTTTTTACTATTATTCAGTATTATTAAAATAACTACTATTAATTATTATTAATATTATTAATATATTTATTAATTAATAATATTAATTATATATAATTGCAAAACATGGACCTGTAACAGAATTTAACTCCATCTGTTTTATTTTATTCGCTTGTTGAAGGTGGAGTCCATAATTCGATCCATGTCCATATCACCAATCAATTAGAATCCAATCAACTGTTAAATTAGGTACTTCATCACACTATATACCTCACATACTGCAATTTAAAAGAAAAAGGAGGAAATAAGAAACCGGTCGTTTTCCCTGTTACGACCCATTTAATCAAAAACTCAATCTTGGATCATTTATCAAAATCTAAAATTACAGTTGTGTTAGGAATCGTCCATTCAAAGTTTCTGTAAGTTTTCAAGCTCTAATTCCGTCTCTTGCAATCGAATTTCGAAGTCAAACTATCAAAATAAAAAGTCAAACTTTTTGTTCTTCGCAAAATTTGAATCCGTTTTGATGATTCATGTTAAATTGATGGTTGAGAAGTTTATAAGAATGATTTGGAACTACTTTCGTGTTGAAACTTTTATCTAAAACAGACTCAAATGCAAAAATTAATTTTTTTTAAAGTTACGAACAGCAGTAGCTGTATATATACATTTTTTTATTTTTATTTTTATTATCAAGAACATCACTTTTGATTTCTAGTTGTTTACACGTCTTAAATAAACCACGAATTTATTTTTTTTAATCCTCTGGTCGATTAGTTCAGTGAAGGAGATGAAGAAAAGGAAACATCTAGGTTACGGGTTATATAGTAATTGATTCAGTATTATTTCGAATAATAAGCTGCAGCTCAGATGGTTAAGGTTGTTGTTGAGAAGCGAAAGGTCACGGGTTCGAGCCCGGGCTGGGCTGTTTTCTTTTCTTTTTTAGACTTCATTCCTATAAGGTAGTCTTCATTTACTTATTTATTATTATTATTATTATTATTATTATTATTATTATTATTATTATTATTATTATTATTATTATTATTATTGTTATTGTTATTGTTATTGTTATTATTAACTATTATTGTTAGTATTAGTAATATCAATATTATAATTATTATTATCATTATCATTATTAAGATTATTATAAGTAGTATAATTATGAATATGTTAATAATATAAATATATGTTTATTAAGAAGTTAATAAAAGATGAAATGGCAAAGAATATGGAAAAAGATCGTAATTATATAAATACATGTACCATTATGGTTATGATTAAGAAGTAGAATTTTAGAAATTATAAATTACAAGTTTAGGAATTTAACACAAAGATTATTATGACTAATAATATTATTATTAGAATTATTACTATTGTTATTATTATTATTGTATTATAAAAATAATCAAAGTTATCATTATTTTCATCAAATATTAGTATTAGGATCATTTTACGATTATTAGTATTAGTATTAATATAAGTGGTTTTTATTAACATTATCATTATTATTATTATGAGTATCATTATAAGTGAATTACTATTAAAATTATTATCATTAGTATTAAATGATCGATAAAAGGATTGTTATTTTATTAATACTAACATTAGTATTGGAATTAACATTATAACTTCATTAATATTTGTATTAATATCATTGTTATAGTTATTAAGATTATTATGATTATTATTAACATAAGTATCATTATTAACAATATCATTATTATTGTTAATATTTTCATTATTAATAAAGTTATTATTATTATCACTAGTAAAACCTTAATATCAAAACTATCATTTTAACAAATAAATATTTCGTACATAAAAACACACTTATTATATATACTATAAATATATTAATATCCCATATAACTATATGAAAAACATATTATCATTATATATATAACTACATAACAAAATCAGGTATTTTTAATATAATACTAAATATATATAGATACTGATATAACTACAATATTCATTTTAGATATATATATATATACAAAATAAACATATATAACACATAATTTAAGATATAATATAAATATAGAATGTTAAATGAAATTTAGTATAAATATTATAACTACAATTACATAAATAACATATATTAATAAATGAAATTATGTGATTTCCAGTATACGTTTTAATATATAAATGAATGATATAGGTTCGTGAATCAGAGGCCAACCCTACACTTGTTCAATGTCGTCATATGTATTTACTACAAAATACAGTATTGTGAGTTTCATTACTCATTTTTTAAATGCTTTTGCAATATATATTTTTGAGACTGAGAATACATGCGCTACTTTTATAAATGTTTTACGAAATAGACACAAGTAATCGAAACTACATTATATGATTGAATGATCTAAGCCGAGTATGCCCCTTTTAGCTTGGTAGCCTAAGAATTAGGGAACAGACCCCCTAATTGACGTGAATCCTAAAGATAGATCTATTGGGCCCAACAAGCCACATTCTGGAATTTGGACTGCTTTAGTACTTCGATTTTATCATGTCCGATGGGTGTCCCAGAATGATGGCGATATTCTATATGCATCTTGTTAATGTCGGTTACTAGGTGTTCAATCCATATGAATGATTATTTTTGTCTCTATGCATGGGACGTATATTTATGAGAAATGAAAATCTTGTGGTCTATTAAAATGATGGAAATGAATATTTATGATAAACTAATGAACTCACCAACCTTTTGGTTGACACTTGAAAGCATGTTTATTCTCAGGTATTAAAGGAATCTTCCGCTGTGCATTTGCTCATTTTAGAGATATTACTTGGAGTCATTCATGACACATTTCAAAAGACGTTGCATTCGAGTCGTTGAGTTCATCAAAATTATTATTAAGTCAATTATAGTTGGATATATTCTGAAATGGTATGCATGCCTGTCAACTTTCGATGTGATGAAAGTTTTCTTTTAAAAACGAATGCAATGTTTGTAAAATGTATCATATAGAGGTCAGAACCTCGCGATGTAACCAAATGTAATGTATTCGTCCAGATGGATTAGGACGGGTCATGAAAGTATGGCAAGCCATATGGAAATCCGTTTGGCTTGGATCGTTTTTCTCGTTCCCGGGATCGTAACTTGGTTTACAGGGTAGTAACTTATCTTTTACCGTTTTCGCTCTAGAATCTTCGTTTTAGCTCCGTTTTACTTGATTCTTTTTGCATTGCCTTTGTAATTACTAAATCTACCAAATTAACTGATAAAGTGATTTTTTTACCAGCAAAGTTTGGAACTTTATTATTATTGGGCCTTAGTATCGAGGTAAAAATGAGACTTTTTAGCCGATATCAAAGACTAAGGAAAAATGTATTTTTTGTTCAACTAAATTTTCTGCCGGAACGAGAACCCATGGTACGAGCTCCATGTCATATAATTTCTCAGCTCCATCTTTCTAATTGCTTCCTGAGCGCTTGCGGGCGTAACCCTTTGAACCAAAATTTGTATTGTTGTGAGGATCAACATAGTTCTTACGTATGTAGTTTGGACTTTATAGCCATAAGTAACAGTTTTTGCCGGTGATCCAAAGCTTAAGCTTGTTGGCGTCACATCAGTATGAAGCTATATTCACTTTGAGTAACTTCAGGCAAGCTTTTGTCGGAACCATAGTCCCGGTAGTGTAACAACCCTACTTTTTTTGTTACTTCTATTTAACTTTCTGTTAGTTAATCTTAACGGTGATTACTTGAATTTTATGTGTTTAGCGTAATAAATACATACTTAATCGTTTGAGGGTTACTAATTTAATATGATTAAATATTAATTAAATAACTTGTTTCGGATATTGAAATACGAAGAAAAGGATACGGTTTTGATAACTACAAAAGTTGTTTTTCGGGATAACAAAACACTCGGAGTAAATATTAATAGTTATTTTAATAATTATTAAATTTGAAAAATATAATTAATTTATTAATTATTTTTATAAATTAAACTTCGTGGATTTGTTTAAATGTCCAGTTAACGTTTCCGGAATTTGGCTTCGATTAACGGCAACTAGAAACGGGCTACAAGTTATGAACACCAAGAAAAACAAGCCCGAGATGACACCTCATTGGGCCATCGGCCGACCACCACCTCCTCACCCCATTTGTTGGCCTTTTTAACTAGTCCATGTGTTTAGTGGTGTTATTATGCCCAAATTCCATTTAGTTAAAACTAGTTAACGGACGGCCCGCGCGTTGTTGCGGGTGCGTTTGGGTCGATGTGATATTGTAGTCGATTAGTTGTGGGTCATAGACTGATAAGACTTATTTACTAATTGGCATTTCTTACTGATCCACTATGCAGTATCTTCACTAACCCATATAACCTTTATGACGCATGTGACCAAATATTACACATTGTTCTTATGCCCAATTGACCTAACAAAGTCAAATAGGTAAGCATTATATCTTTCATTAAAAATAAATTTTAAAAATTTACAAATTCTTTCTCAAAATCAAGTGAATACAAAAAGAACAACCTTACCATCCACATTCGTCCCACTCTCATATGATAGGTGAAAATTTGATAGCTGATATAATGTGCGCTTTCGAGATGACAATAGTTGAGTAAGTCAGCAGATATTAATTTCAAAGAGAGTACCTCGTGCCACATCCATTATTTTCAACAGAATTATACTTAAGGACCGACATAGACGGTATCACACAACATTCACTACTAACACCAATATGAGAAGAACAACCTACAATGTCAAAACCAAATTTCACGTAGAAAAAAAATGAATTGCATATTACCATAACAATGTAAACAACAATGGTAATTAAAATAACTCCACGAATGAAAAATACCATTAAAGAACTAAACATAAGTAACAATGCAATACCACACCAATCTAAACAATGGGAACAACTCAAAGAAAGCATCATTTCAACTAATTATTAACAACTAAATAAGTTCTAAAGCAAAAATTATAAGAAAAATACCAATAAACCAATACATTTCATTAGTAAAATAATACCGAAAGCACATTATCTGTCCACTTAATGTTTGACCAAAATATGGGTGAAGTAGTTTCACAACTACAAAAGGCACAACATAATTAAGTATGAGTTGTAGCAAGGACAATAAACACACATGTCATACATCACTTGATCTTTTATTGACACATCTCATTATACTTACAATCATGTCAATGCAACAGTACACCTAAAGATTTGAATATTGTCACATGACATGTTAGACTTGTTTCATGCTTCGACAAATTTAAGCAAGATATAATTAGATATTCAAGCTGTTATAAAATTAACTATATCTCATTGAATTAAAAACACGATATACCAAATTAAATTTCACAGAATTAAATTTTAGATATCATGCTTCAAAAAATGTACAACTTTTGATTACCCATTTAATATTAAAATTATCAACTTTGTTAGATAAAAGAACTTGATAAATTTTAAAACCATATCATCATTCGTTTAATGTTTTTACCTCTTTTGTTAGATTCAAGGGTCTTTGTCATATGTTAATAACTTTACATAAATTGATTAATGAATATGAAGATTCAGTACCTGAAGTAACCGAATGTTGCCAGTGAGATTGTTAATCTAACTTTTTTCTAGCGATGTCAGAAAATATGGGTTGAAACTCATTTTGTTTGAGTAGGCGCGTTGCAGTGATAATGTTGCGGAATTCGGTAGTTAGAACTTGGAAGTGCTTGCAGTGTAATGAACATAGTAAAGTAAGTAATAAGCGTCATACATTTGGGATCTATCAATCATCTATATTTAAAAAGGAGAAGTTTCTAGTGTATCCAAATCTTATAATACAATTGTATAAATCTACATCTACAATAAGTTAGATAACATATTTATATAAAAATGACCATTCAACTTCGTTAAGAAAATAACTAGCAAAAGTTTTTATTTCTCAACAAACATACTTTGTTTACTCAAACATTTGTAAATGATGAGTTTCCTTTTCAGAAAAGGATATACATATATTTAGATGTAGGACATGTGTCTGAAGAGAAGAGGTGACAGCCGAACTAACGTGGCTTTGTGAAGAATCATCTTGTGATGGATCCTTAACCCGACTTGGGTAAACAAATCTTGTGACCCATGACCCATGTAATCTTGTAGAAACAGCGAATGCATTAAAACTACATAAAGTATACTGGAAGCTTTGAAGAAAAATTTACATAATCGCTTGTTGTCATCATTGCGAATATATGAACAATTTAGATTATGTTACAAAATCAAGTTTTTACAATAAATCAATTTCTTTTATACACTTCAGATCATATTTCGTCTTAAATTTTTTACGTGTACCTATTTGACCTGTTAAATGTAAAGCATATCCCAAGTAGACCCATGCATATACAAATGGGTCAAGGTCGCCTAACATATACTGGTTATTTCCAGTTTTCCTCTATAGCCTATTGTGTAAATGGGCAGATTTAAGGTGCTTATGTAACAGAGCATGATAAGACTCATCTAAGCTGGTTGTGATAGTAAAATTCAAAAGCTTAAATAGTCAGCCCACTTACTAACTATAAAAAGATAACTCTTATCAAGTACACCTATAACTCGCAACTACAACTCAGTTAAGCTAATCAATGAAATCTCCACCAATAAGGTCTACTAATGATATTCTTATCATATACGTACCTGGTTGGATCCTTTAACACAATCACCAGCCAACATAACAGACATTCTTTGCTCCCTGTTACATGAACTAAAATGACTCTGAATCCTAATACAAAAAAACCATTATTATGGAGTGGATGCAAACTATGAAAAGGTAGTTTCTAAAATGTCCAACTATCACTTCTATTTCATCTAAAAGTGCAAACAATTCAAATTCAAACTAATAAATTGATAGTCCACTACAATAAATAACAAATTATAAATCACTTACTTCAATTTACCAACCGCTTGCAGCTAATCCAGTATGTGACCCATCGGAGCTAAGAGACCCTAACTACGGCGTCACCACTGCCATCAAGGGAAAAATTAAATTAGCGACAACAAAAATTATATTAAATCAAATAACCTAAGAGAAACACCATCTCCATCATCAACACCGTCATCGAATTTGAACCTGGATGGTTCACGTAAAACGTATTTGATTCTGGCAATTTATGGAATACACAATTGATTCCGGCCGGTGAGGGGTTCGTGGCGTTGATTAGTCGACGTTGTGTGACCGGTGATGATGGTGGTGGAGGCAACGGTTGCCGGTGAGCGAAGGAGGTGATTAATTTGGAAGATGATTGTTGGGTGTTTGATTTAGGTCAGAAGTTTGTGGTTAGGAGTATTTAATTTAGGGTAGGAAAGAAGGTGAGGTGGTGGATGTCATATCAGCTACTCAAACGGCACAAATCCGTGTGTTTTTTAGTAGGTAAGGTTGATTAATTAATAATAATAATAATAAAGATTAATAATAGTAAACTACTGTATCTTTATCCCTAAACCTAAAGCAGTGGATTGTTTTCTTCCTCCTGACTCCTCCCATTCTCGACCATAGCAACAACCCTAACACCATCAATTACTGAAAATTAACACTTGCTTCTTTCATCAAAGTTATTGCTTGCATCTTCCTCTACACATTGGTATAATCAATCTGATTATTTTGAGGTATAAAACATATAACCCTAATTCTTAAAGTTCATATTTTTTATGATTACATGTTTTCTTAGTATCTATTGCTCAAGTCTATGTGTTTATGCTTGATTACATTCGTTAGATTGCTCAATTGACATGTTTATGTGAAATCCCGAATTTGAAACTTGAACTAATAGAAACATGGACTTAGAATTCGTAAAATATTATTGCATATTTGAAATCTCTCGAAAAACTTTTAATTTAGGCTCAAGAATCATGAACTTTTGTTATGTTACGCTCTCGTTATGACTAGTTGAATTTTCGACTTGATTATTGCATGAATCTAAAATCTGGGAAAGTTTTGTTATGATATGGAACATGAAATGATTCCCATCTGATATTGATATGCTTGAATCAGACAGTTTATTTATGCGGCGTCGTTAGGTCACAAAACGTCAATTCAGGATATTAACAGAAGAAGTTGATTGTTTAATTTATATATGATGGGCCTAAATCTATTATTCCTTCCTATGGGTTAGCAAGGGAAAATAAGACCTAAGGTCGTTCCTTGAGCGGTCGAATTTGAGACAGAGCTTATTCAGATAATTTAGTAATTAAGATTGGGTTTGAACACAATTCAGTATCCAAGACTAGTGGCCAGGTACACCTTGTGTGGAGAGGCAGGATCCTTTCGGCCCCAAAAATTGGCGACTGTTCAAAAAATCCAACAATCAAGTCCAGCCGGTTTATTATAGAAACCACTTTATCCGGAATATCAATTTGTGTAAAGGCTATAGTTGGGTTGATTTGATTTATAAATGTATTTAAAATATTAAAGCAATATAATTAAAATAAGCTAGCTAGCATGCAACAGCTAAGGACAGAGAAGACGTGGTTCACCATGATTTAAGATAACGTAGTGTTGGGATGATTGCGAGACACTCATTAGATATATATACCTTGGTGTAAACACTAGATTCCCTACCAATAGATTTCTCTATTAGCATGGCACGAGGAACAAGGCTATCGTGATTCTGATCGGATGGACTATGCTCAACTCCTGACGCTTTATCCGGTTTAAGGATATAAGTGGCCCATCTTGGATACAATGCATACCTTGAGCGCACGAATAAAGTAGCATAACCATATATGAATAATATCCAACCTTTCTTAACACCGTAATGTATCACCTAAGTGAGTGGTTATGATTGTTCTTCAAATTCCTTTCTGTCAATGGTTTGGTAAAATCTAAGGGTTTGTAGACAAATTAGAACCTTTGATAGTTCTCAATCATCCTTGAAGATTTATAAGCTTAGTTTGTATTGTAGTGCGTTAAATTCCCATTTATGATTTAAACCAGCCCTTACTTAAGTCTACCGAATAAATCCCTTAGTTATCCACCATGTACTAGACTTATAGTGGTTCCATAGCTTCCAACCTTGACCATGCTCAAGTGGTCCTATAGTACATCAACACTGTACTCTACTGTTGCAACAGTATTTCCTCAAGTCTTATACTCTTGACCAATGTCTTGATCCGGTCCTACGGTAATTCCCCATGTACTTTAGAGTATTTTTGATGGGTTCATACCTTGACCAATGTATAAACACAGATAATTAATTACCTTATAATTTTCGACTTTATAAAAGGTTTTAATCATGTTTATTGGTGGAAGAACGATAATAATGAGGTTTAATATCATAGACAGAAAGAGAGTATGAAACGATAATCATCCCTAACTAACATTATTAAATCATGGCAAACAATCAAGCAATTACCCACGCATCATGGCAACAAGCATTTCTAATATTAATAAATCACAAACATCGAACAAGAGTATTATAATAAATTAATAAAAGAAATGATAGATGTTACCAAATAATGTCGGCAGAATAACACTTGTATTTCTTCATAGTATCCGGGCGTTACAATGCTCGATAGCTTCTACTACTAACCACATACTAATCTTCTTTGATCACTAGAGAGCGACAATAGAGAGATAATTACATTTTCTAATCTCTGTACTTTTCTCTCTCTAGAATCTAAAGATAGAAAGTAGAGAGAGAACTAATCTCCTACTGATCACTAGAGAGCGACAATAGAGAGATATTGAGAGAGAGAAGTGAAGAAGGTGTGTGTTGAAATGGTGGGATGAAGCCCCCATTTATAGGAAATGTTTGGTGGAAAAATTGAAAATAAATGGCTGAAAAACACCTAGCAGGTCGTTTGGCAAGCCGTTTGGCAGACCATTTGGCAGGCCGTTTGGCAAGCCTTTTTTCAAGGCCGTTTTCCAAGGCAACCGTTTTTGATTCCCGTTTGCTGGCAGGCCGTTTTTCCTATTGGCAAGCCGTTTGGCAAGCCATTTTTGCTGGATCATAACTTGTCTTTCACCGTTTTCGCTCTAGAACCTTCGTTTTAGCTCTGTTTCTGACGATTCTTACACCCACACATTTGTAATTGAGTATCCTACAACATGAGATTGATATCGGTCAAAAAGTCACATTTTTACCCCCAATATTAAGCCCTAGAACAATAAAGATTTAAACTTTATCGGCAAAATTATCGCTTTTTTGGTTGGCTTTGTAGATTAAGTAATTATGAAGGTGATGCAAAAAGAATCAAGTAAAACGGAGCTAAAACGAAGATTCTAGAGCAATAACGGTGAAAGACAAGAAATCAAGTTATGATCCAGTGAATCAGCAAGCCAAACGGCCTGCCAAACGCCCAGATCAAATGGCCTCGATAAATGGCTTGCCTTAGCAAACGGGCCCTGCAAACGGCCTGCCAAACGGCTTGCCAAACTGATTGCCAGCCGTTTGCAGGCAAATTCCAAGTCTATTTAAAGGGATTTCTCCATCCATTTCAACACATACTCAATTTGTAATTCATTTCATATTTTCAAGCTTTTAGTTAGTCTTTAGTAGTAGTTAGCTTTACTTTTATTTTCCGGAGGATATCCCGGCGAGTCCCTGCGATCTCGGGCAGATTTCTTCGGCCTTTTCAGGTTTTTATCCGAAACGCTTGTCTTTTGTATTAAACATGTGTTCTTACTTTTTATGTTTAATAATGCGTTCCGATATTACTATGATAGCTTAATTAATATGTATGTTGCCATGATAGAATTTTGGGTTAGCGTAATTATGTTACTTTAGTACGATTACTGTTATAATACTGAACTAGGAAGTCTGATAGATATGTATGCTAGCATCTTAAGAATTGACCAACCTAGGTTGTGATCAGGACTTGTCCACCTATATGAAATTAGAAACTTCATAGGATTAAGACCCCTGGTTATACTGTATCTGAAGATTCTATGAACTCGGTATGGCCGGAGTTCCCGAGAGGCATTTAATGCCCTTTTAGGACACGGAACTTAGGAATTGAGACATGAATGACCTAGTATGCCTATTGACTATTGCAAAGAGACTTTTTAGGGGCTATTAAGATCTTGTTAGTGCCTTCACTGTGTGACCCAAGCCTATTGCATGTTCTTGTCTGATTGTTGCCTTAGGTCTTAGTCATATCAACTGTTTAGGTATTCATTAGGTTTCTATTTGCTTTACTATAAGTATATTAACTGTGATGCTGTATAATGTTTGAATTGATATGATCTCATTAGTATGATGGAATGGTTGTTAGTTTTTATTTAAGGTTTTGCCAACTTAAGCCGACGGATTCCTTTCGTTTGTGATCAGTGTTCAATCAACACGGCACGTTGTTATTCAGTTAACTAAACTGATAACGAGGGTTAGGATTAGAGCTTAACTTACTAATAAACCTAGTACTTTATTGAGGATAACCTCCGAGGCATTGTTACCTTTCAATTATACGACCAAGTGACATACTTCTCACTGCTCAAAGAGAACTCCGAGAGTTCAGAGACAAGTAGGTCTGTGTAATTGGCTCATCCAACCAGATCTACGTCATTCCAAGCATAGTCTTAATATAAGCATAATTACCTTTCACTAACCCAATACTGATATCTTGGTTAACATTTCCCTGATCTGCACACTCAGGATATTCTTCCACTTTATTTACTTTCTGCATTTAGGACTTTTAGCTAAAATCAACTACTATATTTTATCTAGGTAATTTAACTAAAAGACAATTATCCACATGATCTTCAATTCATTAATCAGCAAAAAATACAACACTAGGTTAACTTACACCTTCTACACCTTAGAAAGTAAGAGTACATTTAGGCCCCGCACAATATAAATAAACGAAGACACAGTGTGCTACCGAATCGGACATCCTGCGACCTAACGACACTGCACAAATAAAACCGTCCATTAGTAGCATATCAGTAGCTCTCTTTTCTTGGCGCCGCTGCCGAGGATCGAATATTTTGATCGAGAAAGATTTTTTTAACAGATAAAAGTGTTGTTTGGTGATGTCTAAGAAAGACAATTATACACGGACTTGGTTGTTGGATTTTCTGAACAGTCTCCAATTATATTGGAAGCAAAAGGATCCTGCCTCTCCGTAGCCGACCTGGCCACCTCGATACAAGTAATCTGTAAGAAATCCTATCAGTTATGATATCCAATCTGGTTAGCGACCGAATTTCAATAATAATTATTTTTATTAAATTATCGATCCTTTTACTAAATTAATATTTTATAAAAGTTACTTTTAAGTCTTTTTAAACAGAAAATTTAAAAAAATGGAACAACAAGATACCCTTGCTTCTATGTATAAGTCATGCTTAGAGGAAAGAGGAGGACCAATCACCTTAGGAACCGAAGGAATTCCTGAAATCAGTTCACACATGATTAAACTAGTCAATATGATCTGTAAATTTCAAGGATTATCGACTGACGATTCGAACTTTCATTTAAACAAATTTATCAGTCTGGTTGACTCTTTTAAGGAGGAAGAAAATGAGAAAAACATTTTGAAACTCCATCTTTTTCAATATTCACTCCCGAATTCAATCCATTTATGGGAGGTTTTAGCCACTAAATTTCTAAACAAATTTTATCCACCCTCCCTGCAAACCTGTTTAAGAAATGACATCACAAACTTTTCTCAAAAAGAAAACGAGTCATTGTGTCTAGCATGGAATAGAATAAAGATGATGCTTAAAGATGTCCGAATCATTCGTTAAGTCGGGCGGACATAATCTGTACACTTTACAATGGTTTGACCAAGGATGATAAGTCTCTCCTAGACATGGCCTCGCAAGGCAATTTCATGTCCCAAACAGCAGACGAAGCATGGAATCTTTTAGACATAATAGCTGCACAACAGGAAGATTGGAACAATGAAGCTGCTGAGAAGGATGACGTCTTTGCTCATACGGTAAAAATGCTGAAAACCAGGTTACAAGATCTCACCCTCACTCTTCAAAATTTACCAATTCCTAGAAACTCCGATGCTACTAGAACCAATCTAAGGTATCCTTACCCTAGATGGGCACACAAACAGCAATATAGCTCAGATCATAATATAATCTTTCCATTACACAAACCTACTCTCCACTCTAAAGAAATTTTAGTTGAATTTATGAAAAAGAAATACACGATAAACCTTCAAGTCATAGAATGTCAGAACAAGTTCGACACTTTAATAAAGACTTTTGAAGAATTAATCACTAATTTTCAACTTACGCTTAAACGATTAACCACTAAAGTTGATATAGAGTGTAGTGAGTTTGATGCCCTAGTAATTACTAGAGGAGGGAAGGAAACAACTGTCAATATACCCATACAAGATTTTTTCGATAAGGAACCTGTGCCAATTGACCCAGATGTCAATCCACCGGAACCTATCTCTCCTAAGGCCCCGGAAATTATTCCACGCGCCCGCATACCTTTCCCAGGTAGGCTTAGGAAGGAAAAACAAGAAGCGCAATTCGCTAAGTATTGGGATATTATTAAGAATTTGCATTTGAATGTACGACTAGTAGATGCTTTAGTAGAAATGCCCAACTGCCCTAAATTTTTCAAAGAACTGCTTTCAAACAAAGAGAGATTAAGAGAGATAGTTACAACATAGAATTCCCCCTAAGTTAGGAGATACAAGAAGATTTACGGTACCTTGCTACCTGCAAGATGTTCAAATTAGCAATGCGTTAGCAGACTTAGGAGCCAGTGTAAACCTAATGCCCTATTCGTTATTCAAAAAGCTAGGATTAAATGATTTAAGGCATACCAGAATGACTATTCAACTCGCCGACATATCAGTTAAAATTTCTCAGGGAATAGCTGAAGATGTCCTAGTTAGAGTGGATAAGTTTGCATTTCCCGTTGATTTCATCATTATGGATATTGAGGAAGACACGAAGGTCCCACTCATTCTTGGCAGACCATTCCTGAATACTGCCAAGGCCGTAATTGGCATTCACGAGAAATTGTTGAAATTAAGGGTTGGAGGAGAAGAAATCACATTCAATGTTGATCACCTCATGAACCATCCTAAAGAAGAAGATGTGAATCTCCCTGATTCTTTTCAAGAACTCGTCAACAAATACCTGGAAGAAACTATGGCTATATGTAGTCAAGATCAAAATTCTAAGGATCTGTTCTTTACACCCCCTAAAGGAAATCTCGACAACCATTCCGCCATAAACCTTAGTCAACACAAATCTCCCCTATCAGAAAGTAACTTTCTTGGCAAGACTATTCAAATAGCACCGCTAGGACAAGGCATTCCTTTACCTCTATTAAGAAAAAGACCGAATGAAGAGACGGACTTCATTCCGGTATATCAGGAACCCCAGTCAAAGGAGGGCTGTGAAGAGTTTCCCGAACCTTCCTTCAAAACTAAAGAAGACGTTTCTGAAGAGGAAGTATTAAGAAGGACAATTTCCAGAAATGAAGAACATATAGCATCAGTGATCGCCGAAGAATCAGAATTCCAGGAGAAGTATGACTCGTTAGACCGAAAGGAGATAGCTAGGATGAAGCCATCTATAGAGGAACCTCTAGAATTGGAGTTAAAGAAGTTACCCAACAATCTAGAGTATGCATTCTTAGAAGGAGAATCGCAACTCCCTGTAATCATCTCGAAAGACCTCACGCCAAAAGAGAAGGCGAAATTGATTCAAGTTTTGAAATCACATAAGAAGGCAATTGCTTGGAAGATCTCCGACATAAAAGGGATCAGCCCCAACTATTGCACCCACAAGATCTTCATGGAAGATGATTTCAAACCTTCAGTTCGGAGGTAAAGAAGGGTCAACCCTATGATTCAAGAAGTCGTCAAGCAAGAAGTAATCAAACTTCTGGATGCCGGTCTGATCTATCCCATCTCTGATTCGCCATGGGTTAGTCTTGTTTAAGTGGTACCCAAAAAGGGAGGGACAACCATAATTCAAAATGAGAATAATGAACTTATTCCAACTCGGGAAGTCACCGGTTGGAGGGTTTGCATAGATTATCATAAACTAAATGATGCAACCCGAAAAGATCATTTCCCATTACCTTTCATCGATCAAATGTTGGAACGTTGATAATGCTAAAAATGAACATATATTTCATAGCATTATCCCTCAAGAAAGACAAGCTTTTAGTTGCAATTGTTCTATTTACAAGTGATATTCGTTTAAATAATAAAAGGTGAAGACAAAAGACAGATTCGACGATTTGAAGATGCAAATGACAGAAACGCTAAAAAGTACAAAGTACAATCCAAGTGGTTCAATTTATTGATAAGAAACGTCTAAAAGTTACAAGAGTACGAGCCGCAAAACGCAAAGTACAAGATATTAAATCGTACGAAAGGACGTTCGAAAATCCAGAACCAGGACATGAACCAACTATCAACGCGTGACGCAACGGACCTAAAATTACAAGTCAACGATGCACAAGAATATAATATATATATATATATATATATATATATATATATATATATATATATATATATATATATATATATATATAAAATTATATATATTATATTATATATTAAATAAATACGAGCATCCCACATTTAAAATGCAATGTGACCAGGAGATGGCTGCCATGCGATCGCATGGCCTGGTAGCCTTAAACCCATGCAATCACATGGCTCACTATAGCTGGCCAGGTTCTATGAAAAGGCAGTTTGCTCGACGTTTTATACACACAATATATAACCATCTATCATCATACTCTCTCAATATATTTATATTTATATTTTATAATTATAATTTTAATATTAAGTTAATAATAATAAGGTTATGGTAGCGAATATTTTAAGTTTGCAAGTCGAAATTCTGTCCGTGTAACACTACGCTATTAATAATCATTGTAAGTTATGTTCAACCTTTTTAAATTAATGTCTCGTAGCTAAGTTATTATTATGCTTATTTAAATCGAAGTAATCGTGATGTTGGATTAAATATTAAGACGGGGTAATTGGGCTTTATACCATAATTGGGGTTTGGACAAAAGAATGACACTTGTGAAAATTGGACTATGGGCTATTAATAGGCTTTATATAGTAAGTTTTAAATATTAAAAACAAAAATATAAAAAGTATATATATCTAATTAAGTTTTTAAATATAAAAAAAGAGTATATTTTTTTTAGTTCATAAAAATAAGTTTATAAATATTAATTATTTTGTAAAATTATAAATCAAATAAAAATTAAAATAAAAAGAAATTGGGCCGAAGCCTGTCGAAACCCAACAGCAGGCCTTGTAACTTGTTCCATGCGATCGCATGGACCAGATGCCCAAAACTCATGCGGTCGCATGAGTTAGGCTGATAGGAAACCTAGTACGCATTAATTACACGTAGGGTTTTTATTATTTATTATTATTATTAAACCTAATTAGGGTTTTAGTTAATTAATATATTTAGTTTAGTTTTAATATTATTTGTAATATTAAGTGTAATTATTATTATTAATTATATAGATTAATACTTTTATAAAATAATAATATAAAAATAATATTTTTATAAAATTTTAATTTTATCATTTTTTTTACTATTTTTATAAATTGTATATTTTGTATCTTTTTATTCGTAATTTGTATTTTTATCGTTCGTAACTAGTTTTAAGATATAGTTTATGCCGTAGTTATTTTTATTTCTAAATTTTTAGGCTTTGCCGTAAAATCCCTTAAGTGCTTTTTATTTAGATTAAGATTTAGATGCTTTAGAATTCTGCTTCGCCGTTTATAAATTTTAGTACCTTTTAAGTAATTGCCGTTTTTCGTTTAGAGTTCCTTTTAAGTTTCGACGCGCTACTTTATTATTATTTTTTGACCTTTTAATTTTCGATGTTTTTCAACGCTTTTGCACTCTTTTTCTTTCTTATTTCTCGACGCTCTAGTTTTTAGGACATAGATTTTTTTCTTCAAAATTTCAACGAAAAATTATTTTAAGTGGTTAAATTAATAGACATCCTAAATTTTCTAGTTCGTAGTAATAGTTGGATTTGTTAGTGGCGAGTTGTGGGCTTCCGATTTAAAGGGTCCTGGCTACCTGCTGCATCTATTGTCTATTCAAAACGTGGACAAAATCAGAAAAGTCTATTAATTTGATAGCTTATATAATTTTTATCTTTATAACTAATAGGATATTCAGTGAATGCACCGAGCAAAACGTTCACCACCTTTCATACGTTCACCACCTATAACTCGATCAAGACATCTAGCCAACATTGTCGCCATTGATTTTTCTTTAGAATCGTCATCTAGTCGATCAAGTACTCCAATTCAAATTTTCGATAATCCATTTTTTGAACTCGACCTCACAATTGAGAACCCGGAGGATATTCAGGGACAATTCAGAGATCCTGAACCACTAATCATTCCTCCTGAACCACAAATCACTCATCCAGAGATTGTCAAGGAAGAAACCATTAAGTCAGAATCCTCTAGTGATTCAGATTCAACAATTTCAATCATGGAAAATCTGGAATCTCTAAGTATGGAAGACCGAATGAGGGCTAAACGCACTGGCCAAGGTCATGAAATTACTCAACCAGACATTAATGCACCAGATTATGAAATCAAAGGACAAATCCTACACATGGTAACTAATCAATGCCAATTTAGTGGTACGCCGAAGGAAGATCCAAACGAACATATTCGAACCTTTAATAGGATTTGTACTCTGTTCAAAATCAGAGAAGTTGAGGATTAACAGATCTATCTCATGTTATTTCCCTGGACTTTAAAGGGAGAAGCTAAAGATTGGTTAGAATCGTTACCTGAAGGGGCGATTGATACATGGGATGTCTTAGTTGAAAAATTTCTTAAACAATTCTTTCCGGCATCTAAAGCCATGAGACTTCAAGGAGAAATTGTTACGTTCACACAAAAGCCAAATGAAACTCTATATGAAGCATGGACAAGATTTGGAAAGTTGTTAAGAGGATGTCCTCAACATGGTTTAGACACTTATCAAATAATACAAATATTCTACCAAGGATGCGACATTACTACACGCAAAGACATCGATATAGCAGCTGGTGGTTTCATTATGAAGAAAACCGCAACTGAAGCTTACAAAATTATTGATAACACTGCTTCCCACTCACATGAGTGGCATCAAGAAAAAGACATCGTTAGATCATCTAAAGCGGCTAGAGCCGATTCTAGCCATGACTTTGATTCCATCTCTACAAAGTTAGATGCTTTCGAAAGACGAATGGAAAAGATGACTAAGGATATTCACGCAATACGAATTAGTTGTGAACAGTGTGGAGGACCACATTTGACAAAAGATTATCTCAGTATTGAACAAACAATGGAACAACGAGAGAATGTTTCATGCATGAACCAAAGGCCTGGAAATAATTAACAAAATAATTATCAACCGCCAAGACCAAATTACAATCAAAATCAGAATTATAACTGAAATGTTCCATACAACAACCAACAAGGTCCTAGCAATCAACAAGTATCCAGCAATACTTACAATCAGCAAAGACCTATTTTTCCAATTAAACCACCACAAACCGATGATAAAAACCAAATTTAGAAGAAATGATGTCGAAGCTAGTTGAATCTCAAACTCAATTTTTCACACCTCAGAAACAAACCAATGAACAAAATGCTCAAGCATTTAGAAATCAACAAGCTTCAATTCAAAATCTGAAACAAGAAGTAAGCAACTTAGCAAGGTTGATAGGTGAAAGAAAACCAGAAAGTTTACCTAGCGATACAAATGCTAACTCCCGGAATGAAACAGCTAAAGCCATTACCACAAGAAGTAGTATTACACTTAAACCACCTGAAATGCCTGTAAATTCTGATGACTCTATCCCTACTCCACAAGAACCACAATCTGAGCAAGAAAAGGAAAAAGAACCGGTAGTTGAAAAGGTTAATGAAAATAACACATTTAAGGCTAAACCTTATGTTAAACCATACCAACCACCGCTTCCTTACTGTAGTGACCCGGAAAATTTCAACTAATTTTAAATCAAACTCTCGATACGATATTGTATTTTCAACACGATAAGTAAAGTCTATTAGGTTGGATCTCAAAATTCTTGAACTGTTTTCATGAATGCATTTGACCTATGACTATCCCCGACGATTCACGAACAATCATTTATAAATAGATATATGTATATAAATATATGTATAGATACATATATGAGAACATGATAACTTGAAATACATTAATGAAATATTATATGATTTAGTTTCTGTAAGTAAAAAACATAAGATAATTTATGATATACAATAAAAACTTGATATTTAAAACATAATTAATTATATGGTAGTTTGAATATATATATGATTTCGATACATAACTATTACTATATGTACATTGTTAAAGGTATAAATATTAAATGTATTATATAAATATGAAATATTACAAAACTAATAATATATATGTAATTACAAGTTAAAATATAATTATTATATTAATTTTGTTATTATAATTACAGTCAATATTAGAATAAATATTAATATTAATACCAATATTAGTATAATGAATATTATCATATATAGATATAAAATTGGATACATTTAAGTTGTTATATTAATATTTATGTATTACTTTCATTATTGTTAGTAATATTAATATCAATATTATTATTATACGTATATATATATATATATATATATATATATATATATATATATATATATATATATATATATATATATATATATATATATATGAAATTGGATACATTTAATTACTAATGTTATTTTTATTATTAGTAATACCATTATTATTGTAACTAGGGGTAAAATTTTAATTTTAGTTATTATTAAGATTATTATTATTATTATTTTTATAATACCCATTAAAATAAAAATCAATATTAAAACTATGATATATTCATTAATAATACCATTTTTTATTGTTATAAATTATTATTATTAACATTATTAATAATATTATTAATTATTATTATTATTATTATTATTATTATTATTATTAATCTAATTAATTATTTATTAATATTAATATGTAAAAGAAATCGTATGAAAGGATTTGGAAATCAGTTTAATATGCCATCATGCTGTCATTTTGTTTGTTTGTGTCTTTAAATTAATATATCAAGATTCAATCCAAGAGAACCAGACAAATTCAGTTAGGGATCAAATCCTAATTTCTATTCTTTTATTTCTTTTTATTTGTTTAATTGAAGAATTTCATGTCATTCTTCAAAATTTGTTACCAGTCGACATCAATAGGAATTACACATTAAACTGGATTGATTACAAATATAACAGCCATCCATCTACTCAGAGAAACCCATTCTTCATCAAAATTAGAAAATCTAACAGGAAATAAAAGTTCAAGCTATGTTCTTCAACCTTTTAGTCATATCTCGAATTCGAATCAATATCAAAAATGTAACAATGTAGTTCTACTAGGAATCATATACTCAAACTTTCTGCAAAATCTCAGGTTATAATTTTTCTTATCGAGTTTTAATTCATGAGTCAAAGTTTAAATCACAAAAAGTCAACCCTGTGTTCTTCGATCAAATTAAAGCTTTGTAGATCGTTTCTGTTGAAATTAATGATTAAGAAGAATTCTAATGAGCATTTAAAACACAATTCGTTTTATAATTATTGGCTAAAATGTTTCAAAAAGCAAAATCGAATTATTATTTTTTTTTCTTGGCAGCGTCGAAGCAGCAGGCCTTTGCCTTCTGTAATAATTTTTTTTTTAATCAACCATTACAAAACAATTTTTTGTTTGTTTAATTAATAGTCCTAATTCTAATCTGGAACTTATTATTGTTATTGATTGTAATAGTTTGGGTCGATTGTATATGTGAAGAAGAAGACATAAGAACACATAATTTTCAGTTAAGTAAAATAGTGTGGGGTTTTAAAACAGAAAGGTAGTAGACAGAGCGATGGTCAAGGGTGTTAGCGGGTTTGCGAGTGGTCACGGGTTCGAATCCCGTTCAGGGCATTCTTTTTAGAAAAAGCTATCAAAGGGGTATACACTCTTATTTTTAATCCTATTATTATTATTAGATATTATTATGTTTATTATTTTTATTATTATTATTATTATTATTATGTTTATTATTTTTATTATTATTATTATTATTATTATTATTATTATTATTATTATTATTATTATTATTATTATTATTATTATTAATATTATGACTATTAATAGAATAAGTATTATTATTATTATAATTATGATTAAGAGTATTGATATTATATATTCATTAATATTATTATTATTATTGTTAGCTAAATCAAAATCAATAAATGTAGTTTTATTAAAATCTTATAATTATTAGCATTAACAATATAGGTATTACTATTATCAATATGTGTATGATTATTATTATTATTATCATGAGAATGATACAAAAATTATTATTATTTTCGTTAATATTAGTACTTGTGTCACGACCCGGAAAATTTCGACTAATTTTAAACCAAACTCTCGATACGATATTGTATTTTCAACATGATAAGCAAAGTCTGATAGGTTGAGTCTCAAAAATTTTGAACTGTTTCATATATTCAATTGACCTTCTACTGTTCTCGACGATTCACGAACAACTATTTGTAAATAGATACATATATATGTGTGTGTATATAAATGTGTATATAAATACTACTTGGAAATATATAAAATAATATTAAATCTATTTGTTTAAAAATATATAATATATATTTATGTGATAAAACTTGTTATTTAAAACTGATTATATATTGAGAGAGAATAAATGGAAAAGGAATGATTACGAGCTTAATTAGTAAAAGATTGTAGCACTCGTTTATCATTCGATGATTATTTAAACAAGTTAAATTCCAAACTTATGTGATTTTAAAAATAAACGTAAGTTCATTAATAGACTACGTAAATATTAAGACTTGTTAAAAACTATTTCTACCTTGTTAACTTGAGTTTTAATACCCCGTACACATTATCTGGAAATAAAGATAAATATTAGACGAACTTTTTGATCAGGTTTCAAACATTTAATGACCTGAATAAATAAATGGACTTAATTTTAAAAAAATTGGAGATTTTTCGGAAAACTTTTATGTATAAGCTGTTTAGCAAAGAAGCACGATATATTAGCCCGTAAATTTAAATTCATGTCGACACATATAAATCTAAACAACCAACTGCTATACTATTGGTCATTGTGCTTTTATGATTTTATTATTTATTATTATTTTTATTAAATTATATTATTACTTTAAACTGATTGAATTATATCCGTAAATTTAGGAATGATTAATCTGCTACACTGTTTGCTATTTCAACTTAAATGTAAATATTACTGTTATTTGTTTTGTCCTTGTTGTCCCACCATCCATGTTATATGTATACATATATATGCAGTATGCATATGAATGTGAAAAACAACACCCATTTTTTTTCCTCTCCTCTCTTGCTTCGACAACCAAGAACCAATCATGATCACCATTTATTCCATCCTTGAACCACCATGTACAACCATCAATCTCCACCACCACCCTTGATCACAACCATCCACCACCCTTCTTCTATTCTTGTTGGAAGACCTAACCAAATCGCCACCACCGGGTATAACCTCACATCACCATCGAAGCATCCCTTTACTCTATCTCTACTTCCTCTATCTCTCTTTTCTTTTCGGATGTGAGAAACCAAACCACGACCATCATTTATATTTTTTTTGTTATTAAGGTTCGAACTACAACCCAACAACCATCTTCACCGCCACCTTTCATCAACCTAAACCCACTCAATCACCACCACTGTTTTTTTTCGTTTCTGTTTAGTAACCGAGAATCACCATCACCATGTTCGAATATTATCATTAACCACCACAAAACCACCATCAATCCTACTAGATTTACTACTGCTACTATTATCGATATCTTGTTGACAAGACCAAACCCAATACGAACTTAAACCCGGTTGCTGTAACTAACGATGATGATGATGATTTGAGGGCGATGATAATGAATGATGATCGTGTTGTTAAGTGATGAATGAGGAGGATCGATAAAAGAAAGAAAACGAATTGAAGAATATTTTTTTTTGGGCGATGATGTTTATTGAGGAAGAAGAAGAAACAGCTATAATAAAGATTAAATAGATATAAGCTGTGAATTAATCCAGATAAACGAAGACAGATGGATGGTCTAGAGTGTTGGTGCTTAGGCAAGGGTCTCGGGTTCGAGCCTCAGATGGGGGCATTTTATTATATATATATTTTTTTTTACAAAAAGAAGAAGGAAGTGAAACACATTTTAACAATATTGGGCTGCCATGTGTGTAATTGGGCCGAAAGTTGTCTGTTGGGCTGAAAGCTGTCTATTGGACTGATCAAATGGCAAGGAATGATGGGTTATATCAATTTAATCCAATATTAAAACAGAAATTGACGAGCGGAGCAGTAGCTTAGGGTGTTGGGTTAAATCGAGAGGTCTCGAGTTCGAGCCCGGACATGGGCACTTATTTTTTTGAAACTTAATCTTTGAGGTAGTTTTCTATTATTATTATTATTATTATTATTATTATTATTATTATTATTATTATTATTATTATTATTATTATTATTATTATTATTATTATTTATTGTTGTTATTATCCCTAATATTAATAACATGATTATTATTATCATTAATATTAGGATTACTATAGTTTTTATAAATATTAGTATCATTATTATCATTATGATTAACATAAGTATTATTATCGATAATACCGTTTCTATTATGATTATTATTAATAAGTATTGTTATTAACAAGTATTATTATCACCTTTACAAAAACTATCATTATTATTTTATTATTAGAATTATTATTATTATTATTATTATTATTATTATCATTCTATTAAAAGTATCATAACTACAAATATCAAAGTTATCATTTTTATTAAAACTATAATTTTTATTAAAAACTTAACATTTTTAGTAAAGTTAGTATCTTTATTAAATTCATTTTTTTAAATTAACATTTATATTATCATTATTATCATTATTAAAAACTTTATATATTTTATTATTATTATTATCATGTTTATCAATATCAACATTATTATTAGTATTATCATTAATATTATTATTATTATAAGTATCATTATCAATAATATTATTCTTATTATTAATATTATAACAAATAAATATTAATTATATATAAATATATTTAATACATATAACATAACAAAATTTAATATTTTTATGTACAAAGTAAATATATGAAACATATATATGTATATTACGACATAACTAATAAATTTATATATATTTATTCGATCGCAATTATGTACATTAATAAATAAACAAATGATATAGGTTCGTGAATCCGAGGCCAACCCTATACTTGTTAAATGACTTCATATGTATTTTTACTACAAAATACAGTATGGTGAGTTTCATTTGCTCCCTTTTTAATTGCTTTTGCAATATATGTTTTTGGGCTGAGAATACATGCGCTACTTTTATAAATGTTTACGAAATAGACACAAGTACTTAAAATACATTCTACATTGAGTTGTACCACTAGCATACTTCCATGTAGCTTGGTAACTACCATTTACATTCGGTATTGTAAACGTAAATCCTGTTGATAGATCTATCGGGCTTGACAACCCCAACCGGGCTGGACGACCAGTATTCAACGGTTGCACAGTACTTCGTTTCGGTGACTACACTTGGTACGGTGTAGTGAGATTTCAGAGGGAATATGCAACGTTGATTATTGTTAAGTATGGTTACCAAGTGCTCAACCACTTAGAATGCTTTACATACACTTTCGAGTGTATTATGTTTATGATTATGAAATCTTGTGGTCTATTAAGATATTGAAATGATTGTTATGATAAACCTATGAACTCACCAACCTTTTGGTTGACACTTTTAAGCATGTTTATTCTCAGGTATGAAAGAAACCTTCCGCTATGCATTAGCTCATTTTAAGGACATTACTTGGAGTCGATCATCGCAATGGGACCAAATGTTGATGATTTCGTCCAGGTGGATTAGGACGGGTTATGACATGTGGTATCAGAGCGGTGGTCGTAGTGAACCAGGTCTTGCATTAGTGTGTCTAACTAGGAGTTGTTAGGATACATTAATGAGTCTGGACTTCGACCTAGTAGTTGTTAGGTTATATTAATGAGTCTCGACTTGAACCTGGTCTGCATGTTAAAAGTTTTTGCTTACCACCATTTGTCGAAAAATATCTACTTTCAGTCTCGGCACGTCTTATTGCAACTATTGCATAGATAGTGTACAGACGAATTCATATCCAATCACATTAGACCTTGTCTGACACGTTTCCTTAATTTCCTCCGTAATTTACGGGATCTTCTGTATTACGTACAGGTATTCTATGTAGATAGAATATCATCCGACATCCGAAATTCATTTCATATCGAAAACCCTTTATCTAATCGTACGAAATGGAACTCACCACTAGTTCAAGTCCCTCGGATTCCGATATGGAGTTTCACCTAAGCTCTGAAAGCAGCGTCACCAGAAGGAATCACCCAGTCATCCATCCCCAATTCATCTGATGGGTTCGTAGTCGACTTAACCAATGGAGACAAGAAGAAGGCGATCCTTTCCACCCACCAACCTGCACCCTCGGCGAAGAACCTGAAGCACTTACCGGTGAATCTATCCAAAACACCATTTTTAGCCTCATCTCCAGGGTAGCTCGTCACGATTATCTTCTATCTAAAATTCTAAACCTTATTCATCCGCTCGTTCTGACCGACAATCATCCCGAAATAATAGAAGAAGTCAACGAGCTTCGCGCTCGAGTAGTGGCTTTGGAGAATATGGTTCAAAACTTAACAGCTCCATCAACATCACCAGCACCAACAGTACCACCAACATCAACACCAGTACCACCAACAACCCAAGTTTCAACATCACACGCCTCAACATCTCATTCTGTACCTCGAGCATAATCATCGTTCTACGTATCGTTCTATCTACTTTATCTTCGTTCTACATATCGTTCTACATCGATTATCTCCCCTCAACATGGCGATTATGTAATTTCTAAAGTTCTAGAGATTATGTAATCTAGTATTAACGATAAATCAAATGAGTTTAATATCTTATTGACTCATTAAATCCATGATTACATCTGAAGAAAATATATATGTATGTATATTTTCATAAAAATTGTAATTAAAAATTCTTTTGTACCAACTGTTAATGATGAAAATATATTAACAGGTAGGTAATACCCGAGGAATATTTGGGTTCCACATTAATAAGTTACACTGTACATTCTTCAAATCCGATTCAATAGTCATTTACTATCCTACTTACATCCACAAAGATACGAATCCGATCACCACAGAATAACCATTTTCATTCAATTTCATATTTGGATTTTGACCTATCAGAATCCAACAAGTGGCATAATGAAGAAAGCATTGGACAAAATAAAATTTGTTAGAAACAAACGAATTAATTAATTGAAATTTTGTTAAGAATCCACGCTAACTGTTCCTAGCTAACTGATTACATTTTATTATTCGCAATTTATTTATCGTAATTTTATTTATCGTCATTTAATTTCTGTTATTTATTTTACGCACTTTTCATATCGTCGGATAAATCGGGACACATGTACACAATACGTCGGATTAATTCTGAGACAATAAGTTGTACAATGGGTCATGATACATATTTATTAATTCGAATATTTGGTACATCCTAACACAATAAGTATACAATACGTTTTGATAAATCCTAAGACAATACGTACACAATACGTCCTAGTTAATTCTAAGACAATACGTATACAATACGTCTCTGGGTTGATACAAAGACAATACGTATACAATAAGTTGTTGGGTAATTCTAAGATTATATATATATATATAAACCGATTAATGGACTATCAACTAAGGACTGCCATTATTGGACAATTAAAACGAATTAAAATATTGATTATAACATATGAAACTAAACAATTCTTCAAGTTTGCCACTTGATTTCTTCTTAAACCTAAATTTGAATCTTGACGATTCCAATCCATGTTCAAATCTTTCATGATTTTTGAGGACACCTCAATTGAGAGGATGAGCCAACCGTACTTCATCTATGAAAGAAAAGATTGATGCATATAGTTATGTACCTGAAAAACTCTCGTAAACTGAGTTATCGTTTAACACGTAGCTGTGCTAATTCTTTTAGTGTTATTATTACCCAAAATAATTTGGGTAATCCCTTTCAAATTAGCCAATTTTGTCACAGCTCCACCAGAGCAACTTCGACCTTTCATTCGAATAAGTCTTATTATAACTTTGATATATACGATTGGCTTTCCTCATCGTTACCGGAGAACCTTTTATATTCCACCATATTACCATCAGCGTTTAATCATCTAAAAACATAATTCTCTTGAAACCACCTCGGATTGATAACCGAAGATTCAGATATGGTAGCATTAAATGCAGAGGAAACAGCAAAATCGCAGATGACCTGAACGGCCAAGAGTTTGATGATGAAGAATGGAGTGTTAGGAACGCTTGATAGAAAATTTGAAACTGAAAAATGGATTCAGCTAACCATGAAGGAGACCAAGGACAAATACAAGAACCAGACCCTATATTCAAAGAATTCAGGTAATTCTGGATCCGATGGAATCTTTAGAGAATATCTTGCTCCGAAGTCATGTTAAAATATTCGAAAAAAATTTTCTTCATCAACCTTCGAACTTAGAAATTCCAAAATATCATCATAAAATATCTTCGATATTTCTGAGGATATTTTCATAAATATTCTTGTCCGAAATTATCTACTTCTTCGTGTTTTCTGTATTCCATTATATTGAAAATTTCTGTAAAATCTAAGTATGAATTATGAATGAATTGTGGAGAAGTGTTGGGAATTGAAGCATGGGTTAGTATAATATAATGACACTTGGCCAACATGATTATATTACAGTAACTCATGCTGAAAATTCTAATGAAATGTGATGATGATTCACAGATCATAACATCATCATGTGCCATGTTACATAACTCTTTCATTCTACATAACCTTCGAACATATCAAGAAGAATATATTCTTGATAGTTCTATCTTCAATAATTTTGATAAATTTGAAAATCAAATCGTGCTATCACGTTCCTTCCTGCTTAGAACATTATAATCATTCGAAATTCTATATCTACGAATTCTGGACCATTATTCGCTTGAATTGAAGTCGGGAAGAGAAAACAAAAGCATAGAGCTTCGAAATATAAGGGAGAATATAAAGCCCGATAACAATGCATAAATTACAAACCGTGTATGTCAATGTTTATCGCAACATAAAGACACGGGAGAATTAAAAACACTATAACCCCAAAAGGCGAAGTAGAAGAAAGTAGATTCCTCTTGTGGAAGTTGGAAAAGGAGAATGAATGTTGCGATAGTAAGGATGAGGACAAGGATCAGAACTGGATTAAGCATTTTCACAATCGTTTGAAAGTATGGATCGAGAAAGAAAGAATTGGAGTGGTGAAAATAATGGAACGAAAGAAGTTCATTTATAAAGAAGATACCAGACAAAGCAATCGAGACAGATAATCGCATTAAATTAAAGAGGATCCTAATTTTCCATAAATCTCGAAGAATTAAATCCTATAGATTTCCAAGATTTTCTTTTAAATCCCTTGAATTCCGAAATTTAACATTGACTATGTCAAAAGTCAAGACGAATCTTATTTTCCTCATCTCACTATTTTGTGATAGCTTCACTCGTACTCTTCGCAAAATCGAATCGTTTTATTCATATTACTCAATGGTGATAAAACTCTAATTATCAACTCATATTCGTCATGAAAACATTTTTATTGTTAGCCATGACGACCTCGATTAAATTTCGGGACGAAATTTCTTTAACTGGTAGGTACTGTCACGACCCGGAAAATTTTGACTAATTTTAAACCAAACTCTCGATACGATATTGTATTTTCAACACGATAAGCAAAGTCTGATAGGTTGAGTCTCAAAAATTTTGAACTGTTTCATATATTCAATTGACCTTCGACTGTTCTCGACGATTCACGAACAACTATTTGTAAATAGATACATATATATGTGTGTGTATATAAATGTGTATATAAATACTACTTGGAAATATATAAAATAATATTAAATCTATTTTTTTAAAATATATAATATATATTTATGTGATAAAACTTGTTATTTAAAACTGATTATATATAGAGAGAGAATAAATGGAAAATGAATGATTACGAGCTTAATTAGTAAAAGATTGTAGCACTCGTTTATCATTCGATGATTATTTAAACAAGTTAAATTCCAAACTTATGTGATTTTAAAAATAAACGTAAGTTCATTAATAGACTACGTAAATATTAAGACTTGTTAAAAACTATTTCTACCTTGTTAACTTGAGTTTTAATACCCCATACACATTATCTGGAAATAAAGATAAATATTAGACGAACTTTTTGATCCGGTTTCAAACATTTAATGACCTGAATAAATAAATGGACTTAATTTTAAAAAAATTGGAGATTTTTCGGAAAACTTTTATGTATAAGCTGTTTAGCAAAGAAGCACGATATATTAGCCCGTAAATTTAAATTCATGTCGACACATATAAATCTAAACAACCAACTGCTATACTATTGGTCATTGTGCGTTTATGATTTTATTATTTATTATTATTCTTATTAAATTATATTATTACTTTAAACTGATTGAATTATATCCGTAAATTTAGGAATGATTAATCTGCTACACTGTTTGCTATTTCAACTTAAATGTAAATATTACTGTTATTTGTTTTGTCCTTGTTGTCCCACCATCCATGTTATATGTATACATATATATGCAGTATGCATATGAATGTGAAAAACAACACCCATTTTTTTTCCTCTCCTCTCTTGCTTCGACAACCAAGAACCAATCATGATCACCATTTATTCCATCCTTGAACCACCATGTACAACCATCGATCTCCACCACCACCCTTGATCACAACCATCCGCCACCCTTCTTCTATTCTTGTTCGAAGACCTAACCAAATCACCACCACCGGGTACAACCTCACATCACCATCGAAGCATCCCTTTACTCTATCTCTACTTCCTCTATCTCTCTTTTCTTTTCGAATGTGAGAAACCAAACCACGACCATCATTTATATTTTCTTTTTTGTTATTAAGGTTCGAACTACAACCCAACAACCATCTTCACCGCCACCTTTCATCAACCTAAACCCACTCAATCACCACCACTGTTTTTTTTCGTTTCTATTTAGTAACCGAGAATCACCATCACCATGTTCGAATATTATCATTAACCACCACAAAACTACCATCAATCCTACTAGATTTACTACTGCTACTATTATCGATATCTTGTTGACAAGACCAAACCCAACACGAACTTAAACCCGGTTGCTGTAACTAACAATGATGATGATGATTTGAGGGCGATGATAATGAATGATGATCGTGTTGTTAAGTGATGAATGAGGAGGATCGATAAAAGAAAGAAAATGAATTGAAGAATAATTTTTTTTGGGCGATGATGTTTATTGAGGAAGAAGAAGAAACAGCTATAATAAAGATTAAATAGATATAAGCTGTGAATTAATCCAGATAAACGAAGACAGATGGATGGTCTAGAGTGTTGGTGCTTAGGCAAGGGTCTCGGGTGCGAGCCTCAGATGGGGGCATTTTATTATATATTTTTTTTTTACAAAAAGAAGAAGGAAGTGAAACACAATTTAACAATATTGGGCTGCCATGTGTGTAATTGGGCCAAAAGTTGTCTGTTGGGCCGAAAGCTGTCTATTGGACTGATCGAATGGCAAGGAATGATGGCTTATATCAATTTAATCCAATATTAAAACAGAAATTGACGAGCGGAGCAGTAGCTTAGGGTGTTGGGTTAAATCGAGAGGTCTCGAGTTCGAGCCCGGACATGGGCACTTATTTTTTTGAAACTTAATCTTTGAGGTAGTTTTCTATTATTATTATTATTATTTATTGTTGTTATTATCCCTAATATTAATAACATGATTATTATTATCATTAATATTAGGATTATAGTTTTTATAAATATTAGTATCATTATTATCATTTTGATTAACATAAGTATTATTATCGATAATACCGTTTCTATTATGATTATCATTAATAAGTATTGTTATTAACAAGTATTATTATCACCTTTACAAAAATTATCATTATTATTTTATTATTAGAATTATTATATTATTATTATTATTATCATTCTATTAAAAGTATCATAACTACAAATATCAAAGTTATCATTTTTATTAAAACTATAATTTTTATTAAAAACTTAACATTTTTAGTAAAGTTAGTATCTTTATTAAATTCATTTTTTTTAAATTAACATTTATATTATCATTATTATCATTATTAAAAACTTTATATATTTTATTATTATTATTATCATGTTTATCAATATCAACATTATTATTAGTATTATCATTAATATTATTATTATTATAAGTATCATTATCAATAATATTATTCTTATTATTAATATTATAACAAATAAATATTAATTATATATAAATATATTTAATACATATAACATAACAAAATTTAATATTTTTATGTACAAAGTAAATATATGAAACATATATATGTATATTACTAATATAAAAAGGACATAACTAATAAATTTATATATATTTATTCGATCGCAATTATGTACATTAATAAATAAACAAATGATATAGGTTCGTAAATCCGAGGCCAACCCTATACTTGTTAAATGACTTCATATGTATTTTTACTACAAAATACAGTATGGTGAGCTTCATTTGCTCCCTTTTTAATTGCTTTTGCAATATATATTTTTGGGCTGAGAATACATGCGCTACTTTTATAAATGTTTACGAAATAGACACAAGTACTTAAAATACATTCTACGTTGAGTTGTACCACTAGCATACTTCCCTGTAGCTTGGTAACTACCATTTACATTCGGTATTGTAAACGTAAATCCTGTTGATAGATCTATCGGGCTTGACAACCCCAACCGGGCTGGACGACCAGTATTCAACGGTTGCACAGTACTTCGTTTCGGTGACTATACTTGGTACGGTGTAGTGAGATTTCAGAGGGAATATGCAACGTTGATTATTGTTAAGTATGGTTACCAAGTGCTCAACCACTTAGAATGCTTTACATACACTTTCGAGTGTATTATGTTTATGATTATGAAATCTTGTGGTCTATTAAGATATTGAAATGATTGTTATGATAAACCTATGAACTCACCAACCTTTTGGTTGACACTTTTAAGCATGTTTATTCTCAGGTATGAAAGAAACCTTCCGCTGTGCATTAGCTCATTTTAAGGACATTACTTGGAGTCGATCATCGCAATGGGACCAAATGTTGATGATTTCGTCCAGGTGGATTAGGACGGGTTTTGATAACTTGTAACATTTTATAATTTTTTAGTAGTATTATTATCATTAACATAGGTATTATTATTAGTATTGTCATTATTATTGATAAAGTTAATATTATTACTAGTAAATCATTACCATCAAGAAACTATCATTTTAAAAGATAAATATTTTGTATGTAAAATATACTTATTCCATATGCTACAACTATATTAATATTTCATATAACTATATATCAGACATATTAGTGTTATTTAAATAAATACTTACATATAACAAACTTTTGGTTTTTAAATATAAATATATTAATGTAACTAAATGAATAAATATTAATTATTTTAAACGTATATATATATATACAAAGTAAATATATAACATATAATTTAAGAAATAATATTTAAAAACAAAGTATATGTTTTAAAATGGAATTTAGTAAACACCATATAACTACAAATACATAAATAATATATAAATGAAATTATGTAATTTCCATTATATGTTTTAATAGAGATACAAATTGAAATAGGTTCGTGAATCTGAGGCCAACCCTGCATTGTTCAATATCGTCATATCTATTTTTACTACAAAATACATTAGGTGAGTTTCATTACTCCCTTTTTAAATGCTTTTGCAATATATATTTTTGGGACTGAGAATACATGCGCTGCTTTTATAACTGTTTTACAAAATAGACACAAGTAATCGAAACTACATTATATGGTTGAACGATCGAAGCCGAATATGCCCCTTTTTACTTGGTAACCTAAGAATTAGTAAACCAGTCTACTAATTGACGCGAATCCTAAAGATAGATCTATTGGGCCTAACGAACCCCATCCGTTGTAGCGGATGCTTTAGTACTTCGATGTTGTTTTATCATGTCCGAAGGATTTCCCGAAATGATAGGGGATATTCTTATATGCATCTTGTTAATGTCGGTTACCAGGTGTTCACCATATGAATGATATTTTTGTCTCTATGCATGGGACGTATATTTATGAGAAATGAAAATGAAAATCTTGTGGTCTATTAAAATGATGGAAATGATTATTTATGTTAAACTAATGAACTTACCAACCTTTTGGTTGACACTTTAAAGCATGTTTATTCTCAGGTATGAAAGAAATCTTTCGCTGTGCATTTGCTCATATTAGAGATATTACTTGGAGTCATTCATGACATATTTCAAAATACATTGCATTCGAGTCATTGTGTTCATCAAGATTATTAAGTCAATTATAATTGGATATATTATGAAATAGTATGCAAGCTGTCAACTTTCGATGTAAAGAAAGTTTGTCATTTGAAAACGAATGCAATGTTTGTAAAATGTATCATATAGAGGACAAGTACCTCGCGATGTAACCAAGTGTAATGTATTCATTAAGATGGATTAGGATGGGTCGTTAGACTTATCCGAGTAAAATGAGAAAAGAAAGACTTGAAGCCAAGCAATCCAAATTCTTGGATATGTTTAAACAAATAAATGTAAATCTTCCTTTCATTGATGTGATTTCAAGAATGCCAAGATATGCTAAATTTCTGAAAGATCTAATCACAAATAGAAAGAAAATGGAAGAACTCTCGGCTGTTACTATGAATGCTAATTATTCTGCAGTGTTGTTGAATAAGATACCAGAAAAACTCTCTGATCCAGGAAGTTTCACAATTCCATGTTTTCTGGGTAGTCTTAGTTCAATAGAAGCATTGGCAGACTTAGGTGCTAGTATAAATTTAATGTCGTATTCACTATACGCTAAACTAGACCTCGGAGAATTGAAACCAACATGAATAAGCATACAACTAGCCGATCGATCAGTAAAATATCCTAGAGGGATAATGGAAAACATGCTAGTTAAAGTTGGTACTTTAGTATTTTTAGTAGATTTTGTTATTCTGGACATGGAAGAAGATTCTCGAGTTCCTCTCATATTAGGAAGACCATTCTTAAACACGGCTAAAGCAATAATAGACGTGTTCGGTAAGAAACTGACCCTAAGTATAGAGGATGAGAGTGTTACCTTTTCTGTTGATAGAGCCATGCAACAACCGCAATCTGCAGATGATACATGTTATTATGTTCAAACTATAGATTCACATGCAGAATTGTTAGAAGAATTTCTAGAATTACAAGGAACAGGAGAATGTTCTTTAGGAGAAGGAACTGAACCAATTGATGAAACTGAAATGTTAGCCGCACTCATGGCTAATGAATACGAACCAAAAAAAGAAGAACTTCAAATGCTAAAAGAGGAAGACAGATATCGATACAAATCATCGATAGAAGAACCACCAATATTAGAGTTAAAGCCACTTCCAAACCATTTGGAATACGCTTATTTACATGGTGAATCTGAATTACCTGTAATAATATCGTCTTCTCTTACTGAAAATGAAAAATCTCGACTCATTTCTGTGCTAAAAGCTCATAAACCAGCTATTGCATGGAAACTTCATGACATTAAAGGCATAAGTCCTTCGTATTGCACACATAAAATCCTTATGGAAGAAGGTCATAAAACCTATGTGCAACGCCAATGAAGACTAAATCCTAATATGCAAGATGTTGTTAAGAAAGAAATTATTAAACTGCTAGATGCAGGTTTAATTTATCCAATCTCTGATAGTCCATGGGTAAGCCCAGTTCAATGCGTACCTAAGAAGGGTGGCATGACTGTCATCACAAATGAAAAAAATGAGCTTATTCGTACTAGAGCTGTAACAGGATGGCGTGTCTGTATTGATTATAGAAAATTAAATGACGCCACCAGAAAAGATCACTTTCCCTTACCTTTCATTGATCAAATGTTGGAAGGTTAGCTGGAAACAGTTACTATTGTTTTCTTGACGGTTTCTCCGAATATTTTCAAATTCCAATAGCACCCGAGGACCAAGAGAAAACCACATTCACGTGCCCTTATGGTACTTTTGCTTACAAACGCATGCCATTTGGACTTTGCAACGCCCCTGCAACCTTTCAAATGTGCATGATGGCGATTTTTCACGACATGATAGAAGAATGCAAGGAAGTTTTCATGGATGACTTTTCAGTCTTCGGTGATACTTTTGAAACATGTCTAGTTAATCTTGAACGAATGCTTATTAGATGCGAACAATCAAATCTAGTTCTTAATTGGGAGAAATGCCATTTCATGGTCAGAGAAGGCATCGTTCTTGGTCATAAAATTTCAAAAGAAGGAATTAAAGTGGATAGAGTTAAAGTAGATGTAATTGCTAAACTTCCACATCCCACCAGTGTTAGAGGAGTTAGGAGTTTTCTAGGGCATGCCAGTTTTTACCGACGTTTCATAAAAGATTTTTCTAAAATTGCCACTCCTATGAATAAACTCCTAGAAAAGGATGCTCCATTCATCTTTTCAGATGAAGGCATCAAATCTTTTAATATTCTTAAAGAAAAACTCACTAATGCGCCGATCATGTTAACTCCAAATTGGAATCTACCATTTAAACTCATGTGCGATGCAAGTGATTTTGCAATGGGAGCCGTTTTAGGTCAAAGGATTGAAAAACGATTTTAACCTATTTCTTACGCTAGTAAGACGTTACAAGGAGCACAAATGAATTACACAACTACTGAAAAAGAACTCCTTGCTATTGTCTTTACTTTTGACAAATTTCGTTCATATCTCGTTCTAGCAAAAACGGTGGTCTATACCGACCATTCTGCTCTTAGATACCTATTTTCAAAACAAGATGCCAAACCACGATTAATCCGTTGGATCTTACTCTTACAAGAGTTCGATATTGAAATTCGAGACAAAAAGGGAGCAGAAAATCTCGCCGTTGATCATCTTTCTCGTCTTGAAAATCCCGAATTAGAAGTTCTAAATGAATCGGCTATACAAGATAACTTTCCTGATGAATATCTTTTGAAGATCGATTATAATAAAATTCCATGGTTTGCAGACTATGCAAACTATTTAGTATGTGAATTCCTTGAAAAAGGGTTGTCGTATCAAAAACGAAAGAAATTCTTTAGTGATATAAAACACTATTTATGGGAAGATCCACATTTGTTTAAAAGTTGTCCCGATGGAATTATACGCCGATGTGTATTCGGAGATGAAGCTAGTCAAATCTTAAACCATTGTCACACAGGACCAACAGGAGGGCATTATGGGCCTCAACTCACGGCAAGAAAAGTCTACGATGCTGAATTTTATTGGCCTATAATTTTCAAAGACGCACACCTTATTTGTAAATTCTGTGATGCTTGTCAAAGGGCCAAAAAAATAAGTCAACGTGATGAAATGCCACAAAATGTCATTCAAGTATGTGAAGTATTTGACATTTGGGGTATTGACTTTATGGGTCCATTTCCAAAATCTCATAATAATCTCTACATTCTCGTTGCCATTGATTATGTATCAAAATGAGCGGAAGCACAAGCTCTCCCGACTAACGATGCACGAGTTGTAGTCAATTTTTTTAAAACGTCTTTTTGCTAGGTTTGGAACACCGAAAGCTTTAATAAGTGATCGGGGTACTCATTTTTGTAATAATCAACTTGAGAAAGTTCTTAAAAGATATGGAGTAACTCATAAAATCTCAACCGCTTATCATCCACAAACAAGTGGACAAGTTGAAAATACCAACCGAGCTTTAAAACGTATTCTAGAGAAAACCGTAGGATCAAATCCGAAAGAATGGTCCATGAAATTGGAGGATGCACTCTGGGCTTTTAGAACAGCCTACAAAACTCCAATTGGAACCACACTTTTTAAACTCGTTTACGGAAAAGCATGTCACCTTCCAGTAGAAATTGAGCACAAAGCATTTTGGGCTTTGAAGACATGTAATCTTGATTTACATGAAGCTGAACGTCTACGGTTAAGTCAATTAAACGAATTAGAAGAATTGAGACATGAAGCATATGAAAATTCGTTAATCTATAAAGAAAGAACGAAGAAATTACATGAAAAAAGAATCAGAAGTTCAAAAGAATTTAAAGGAGATAGAGTTCTTCTTTTCAATTCACGATTCAAGCTATTTCCTGGAAAATTAAAATCAAAATGGTCTGGACCATTCATAGTCAAAAGAGTTTTCCCATATGGAACAATAGAGTTGATAAATTCAAATGGGATTGAATTTAAGGTTAATGGTCACAGAGTTAAACATTACATAGATAATCCAATGGAAGTTGAAGATGAAGTTAATCACAATTTCGACACCACAAATAACTAAGTGTGGGAAGATTCGAATCTTTTAAGGGTAATATGTATTTCTGTTAGAGTTAGATTTTCTGTTTTCGTGTAGTTCTTGAAAATGGAATCCGAATGGTCTTTCCCTAGCAGACCCTAAAGAACTAGTCTTCTCCCTCCATTCTGAATTTTTATTTCTTTGAGGTTTTACGAGATGAAGAATTCCTTTGATCTGAACCATGGCCTAATACTACACGCTTTGATTACTAAACATAATAATAACATCTTCCCAAGTGAACTGGTATCATTCATAAGAAGCAAAATGGACGAAGTGAGAAAAGAACTCGGGAACAATCATAATAAGATACATTTTGGTAAAGAAAAATCAAAATCCGCAACAAAAAGAAGAGCACGACACCTTGAAAGATGTCATGAATGCGAAAAATGGTCACACGAAGGTAAATGTTCGAACAATCAAACATATTCAAATACCAAATTTGTTACTCTATGCAGAGAAGGACCGTTCATATGTTTAGAAGAAAAGTTATTGAAAAATCGAGGTTACGCTTATGTAGCTATGGAAAACCAAATCACACGACTCTCTTATGAGTAGGCTAAAGCAGGTCACTGAGAATTCTATCTCACAGGTAAGTATGTACAGTTTTTATTTTTATTTTATTGCTTTAAACCTTTTGATAATAAACGCTGAATCGTTCGCTATAAAGTATTAAATTGATATTCAATAAAATTAGGTATACGAAACCGAAATTATTGATATCATACAAAAATTTATTACATCACTGCGAAATTTACCGTTTATTCATAAGGTATAAATATCTTTAATCAATCAATTTAAAATATTTTAGAAATTCGTCAGGAGTAAAACTAGGTAAAATAGCCGAAATTACTTTACCCAAAAGAGGGGCGTATATTTTTGATAATATTTGATTGATTAAAGTGGGATAAAAGACCAAAAAGATTTTTAATTTTAATTTTTACCGTGTTTTTAAATTAATATTAAATTATTATTGTAAATTTTTAAAACCAATATATTTAAGTTTTTTTAAATATTTTAAAAATTAATATTTCCAATATAAAGTTTGTAAAATTAATGTATAAAAATATTAATGATATTTATATGAATTTTTAATTTTATGCATTTAAAATTTAAGTTTGGTGTGAATTTAAAAACAAAATTTACTTTATTTCATTAAGTTAAAAATTGATTTATAAAATTCGTCGTGAGTTGAAGACTAGGTCATTGAACCGAAATTGCTTTACCCAAGGGCGGGACGAGAAATTTTGTGCCAAAAATATTAAAAAACCCAAAAATCTTTGCTTTTAAAACAGCGTTTTAAAATGACAAATTTTAAAATTTTGTCGAGAGATGAACTAGGTCAACGTACTGAAACGCCCTCATTCTTAAAAGAAACAAAATTTTAATTAATTTAATTTTTGTTTTATTAGTCAAAGGTTTCTAATAAAAAAAATACACCCCATGCGATCGCATGGGGTTTAGCCTTCAATGTCATGCGATCGCATGGCACTAAAATACTGGACAGAAACCAAAAGCAGTCGAGCTGCTCTCTGTCTCACACAACCACACACACATATACACGAAAACACACACAAAACCCTCTCAAATTTCATCAATTTTTCACCAAATTCAACGAAATTTGTCACTAAAATCAGTTACAGTCATGCCTATATTCAGATGGGGAGGCAGGAAGGTAAAGATTTCACCCCTAAAACTCTTTAAATTCGAATTTTAGTGTTCTTGAGCTAATTTTTACCTACTTTGATTTTATTAATTTCTAGTGTAATTAGGGTTAAATTGTTAGTATATTATGCATGTATAACCTAGATTGATGCTATTTAACATGATTTGAAGTCAAAAACTTCAAAAATTTTAGAAATCTAAGGTTTGTGTTCTTGAGCAATTTGGGACTTTTTGATATAAACAGGTTATGGCCGATTTTTGTTATGAATTAGTACTAAATTAAGTAGTGTAACATGTTTAGGTAGTTAAATGATCCAAACTTTGATCCTAAACATGATTTTTGAGAATTAAAGTGGACTTTTTAAGTCTAAAATTCATGAACTTGATTAATTTGATATAAATGCCATTTGAAACTTGTTTAATTGCTAGTAATGATTATTTTGACATGTTATTTGATATGAAAGCCTATGAACTTTGTATACATTTTCATATATGCTTATTTAAAAATGTGTAGAATTGATAATAATATGAAAATGAGTATAAGTTTAATATGGATTAAACATGTTATTATAATTGTTTTAATTTGTTTTTTTGCTAACACTAATGCATATTTGGATGCACAAATTTTGTGTTTAAAATGTTTTGCAGAGAAATACAGATACGGACGGTGCATCATCGTCTAGGCAACCTGATCCGGAACCACAGCCAGAGATGCAATATCACGAACCGGAAAAACAACCTGAACAATAACAACATTATGATCAACACGTGCCATACTATGAACCAGAACTACAATTTTTTATTGCCTACGTAGTATTTCCCGTTCACCATATAATAGAACACCCAACAATTCATGAAGAACAGTTGCATCCAAATTTAAGATTTGATAGAAGTTAGAGAGATTACCCGACGTACCAAAGTAACAAATTTAAGCTTTGGACCAAAAATGTAGAAGTACCAAGGGTAATCGATTGGGAGCCTTTGGAAAGGGTCCACCTAGCTAACCCAGTTAGGCTGCTACTGATCCAAAGGTATGGGAACTCTTCTTTTTTCGATTGGAAACGTTTATTTATCACTCGTAGGCCTGTATATAAGGAGTGGTGTGTTGAGTTAATAAGTACTATAGCTTTTAATAAGGATGTAGATAGGTTAGACGATAAGAGTTTTCTTAGATTTTTACTTGGCCGTAGGATGTACAGGATGTCCATGCTGGACATGGCCAGGGCTTTACAGATTTACACTCCCACTGAATTACTATCACCTGATTGTACAAATTTGATTTATCATGGTGAGCGGGTAGATAGAAATTTTGACGCTAACGCCATCTGGAGGCGTATGTCAAATAATAATATTTTTATGCGGGGAGGAAGACACTCCTATTTAGATATTAATAAAGCCGAGCTTCGTATAATAGATTCTTAGCAAACTCGATTACACAAATAGGTAACAACAAGGAGAAAATGACCTTACACGATTTATTTTACCTTAAGTGCATTCGAGACACTAGAAGCTTTGTTAATATCCCCTACGGTGTTAGTTTTTATCTGTCCAAAATGGTGGAAGGTATACAGGAAGGGGGAATAATATGAGGAGGTATTTTTGTTACTCTCATTGGAGAGTATTTGGGTGTAGATAGGGAATAAGGGGGTCCAATGATGGTGGTTAGGGAACAAGACGAGACTTTAGTTTTGAAAGTCTATCAAGGTGCAAAGGTATTGACTAGGAGACGCAATCAGGCAATACCATATCAGGGCCACCATCCACAGATAGAGAGGGGTTCGGATGAGGAGATGGAGGAAGCGGATGACATTAGGGATGTCATTAGGGATAGTGCTACTGATGTTTTCCAGTGTATAGATGAGGTAGAAATGACTAATGAGGATAGGCATCATCGGTATGAGCAGTGGCAAGCCGCGAATGAGTATGAGACTTCCAGGCGACGCCAACACGATAGCTGGCAAGTTCATCAGCACCAAAGCATGAGCCAGCTATCATATCAGATACCAAATAACTACATCCTGACTCGACCTGCTTACTATCCACCACATCAACCCGACATACGACCACCCTTTGACCTGTACCACCCCAATCAAGCCTACCAGGACACCTATCACCAACCATGGAACCCGAACAACGATATGAATTGGAATCCCTATCCAAATCAATAGTGTTCCATTGGTGAATTTCTTATCTTTTATTATTTTTATCTATTTATGTTAAACACTTAATATTTTGATACTTTTATGTAATGTTTAACATTTTTATTATTTTGTACTAATATTTCATATTTGATTTGAAAGTGGGATATTAAGTCCCATTTCAAATTACCATGCATGTTTATATTTGTATTGTATGTATTTTATCTCATGTACACAATAGGTAAAACAGCGCATTTTCAAAGACTGACATTAAGTTCAGCAAAAGCTATTAATTTTGACGATAAAACGAAAAACAAGTGTGATGTAACAACAGACGGAATGAACAAATGATGTGCACCATTTATCATTCAACACAAACAACAATATGTTTGGAAACTTTGGTAAAATTTAATCATTTTTCTACGCTAATCACCCTCAATAATTTAAATTGCTACTGATTTCTTGCAAATGAGGGCATTGCAAGATCTTAAGTATGGGAAGGGGTTAGATTCGTTTGGATTTTTAAAAAATTTTTAATTTAAACACTTGGTTACCATTAAAAATACTAGTAACGCAGTAGTTGTATTAGAATCTAGTGCTCTCTGATAATAAAGAACAGCCATAGTCTTATATACTGACTACCCACTTCTAGTAGAATTTTTAATTTTTTTTTAAATAAATGAATTCAAAATCATGTTTATATATATTTATGAATGATAAAACTAGGTTTTAACACCGAAATTATTGTTACCTCGAAAAGGACATAAATTGAGAAACAACCCAAAATGCATGAATTCATTTAAAATGGAATAGAGGAGAATAAAAAGGCAAAGAAAGGAAAATAAAAGCCAAGTGTGGGAAAAATTTACCAAGTTATTTAGAACATATATCACATATTTTTGTACAAATAATTGAAGATACTTTTGTTTTGGACGATTTTAATCAAGTTTTACCCAGTTTATTGTAACAGAATTTAAAAGGAAGCAAAGTCTTCCGAGAAAAAGACACGCGCTTCTTGATTTAAGTCAGAAAGTTATCGTCCAGACCAGTTGTAGAGTCTACGAAAAACCTTGAAAAGTTTTCTCGAAAATCTGCTGGAAATCCACGGACCTCAGCATCAAACAGGGTCGCCAAGTGGTTAGACTTATCCTAACCATGAGAGGATTTGTCTCGTACAATGGGGGCACCGTGCAAATTAGCTTATAAGACTAATGAATCAGATCCCCAGAAAGGATAATCTCCTTAAAGATCAAAAATCAGCTTTTAAGCCTGATATTACTCAATCCTTGGGATTGACCTTAAATATTTAGAATTACAAACTCATGGAATTCAATGATATCTAAACTCGAGCTTGAACGAGAAAATATTTTGATAAAATTACAAACCGATTTGTTTTCTGAAAACCCTATTTTCAATGCGTTCATTACCATTGAACGTAAAATCCTAAGAATTCACCGGAATTCATTAGGTCACCTGAACCAAATCAGGTGTCAACCGTAAGAACGGTGGTTGCATAGCATGGTCGAAGACAGGTGTGATAACCCGAAAATTTCCAACCAAATTTAAACTTTAATCTTTATATGTTTCCGACACGATAAGCAATATTTGTTAAGTTAAATTTCAAGAATTTTAAACTATGTTCATACATTCATTCAACCTCGACCAAGTTCCAACGATTCACGAACCTTAAACGAATATGATTATATATGTATATGTGTATATATATTATAACTTGAAACGTAAACAAAATATTAGATTAAATACTTTATATGATTGTATCTATTTCAAAATGTTTATCAATGGAATTAGAAGATAAGATCAAATGATTGAATTATCAGATATATTGAATTATGATTACAAGTCTCTGTTGAAAGGCCCACGTTGATTTGAGAAATCTTTCCATTTTAACAATATTCGGAAAATGGTAAAGTGATTTATAAATAAGAACAAATTGTCAATTATTGAGAACTAGACAAAGGATAGTGGAAGATTGAATCTCATAAAGACTCGATTGATCTATTTAGTTTCAAACGTACAAAAACGTTTTCAGTTTAAAAAGAACTTTATTATTAAAACGTATATAACTTTTATAAATATCTAGAACCACTTTTGACAACTCATTACTTAACTAGTATGATAAAGATAACGATATTTATATTTTATTTTATTAAATATATATAACGATTTAAATTAATATTATATATATTTATACGCGTATTATACGTACATAGTTTTATACTTTTACTATACTTAAACTTTACCTTTACTTTATTTTTACTTTACTTTAACTTTAATAATTCACTTTAATAATTCATACTTTAATAATTCACTTTAATAATTCATACTTTAATAATTCACTTTAATAATTCATACTTTAATAATTCATACTTTAATAATTCACTTTAATAATTCATACTTTAATAATTCACTTTAATAATTCATACTTTAATAATTCACTTTAATAATTCAAAAATCTATTATAAATAGAATTCAATAGGTTTTATTATTTCATAGAAACTTGAAAATATTTTTCTCTAAACTCTCTCAATCGATTTACATATATATATTTACTCCGTATTATTTCAAGATATTATTAGTATACATAAAATATTACGACGGAGTGCTGTCCGAGTGATTTCGAAATTGTTTTTCGAGTAGGATAGGATTAAGGAAATTATGGGTTATAGCTATGGAGGTGATTGAGTATGGTTCATGGGTATGCTTGTGAGGTCAATATAGTGTTTATCATTTCCGTTGCGTCTACGTACCTTTCCTGCAATATTGAATCTCAATATTGATACGTGAGTACTCATAATTTAACTTTTACATACTAATAGTGTATCCCAGACTAGTGCTCGAGTATTTAGGATTATGCATGCTTGTACTTTTGATATTGCCCTTAGACAGGTTAGGTTGAATCTTAAATTAGTTACACTTACGGTTGAGATAAGGTATAAGATATGCATATCCTTGGAAAGCTAGCGAAAAATTAAGAACTTTTCCTTTAGATATCGAATGGTTTCGATGAACGGATTAGAAGTTATAATCAATTGAATTTTTGATATTTTTATTAAAAATGATTATTATTATCGTCATTTTTATCGTCGTTCTAGTTTTATCTTATTATTATCATTATTATTATCTTTATCAATAAAAGGGATTTATCATTAAAAATTGTTATTTTTTATTATTATTACTATCGTTATTATCGTTAAAGTTATAATTAGTATTATTATTATTATCCAATTATTATTATTATTATTATTATTATTATTATTATTATTATTATTATTATTATTATTATCCAATTATTATTATTATTATTATCATTATTAATATGTATATCATTATTTAAAAATGGTTATTATTATTGTTATTATTATTATTACTATATTATCATTAAGATAATTATTAGTATTATCGTTAATAATGTTATAGTAACTATCATTATTAATATTAGTGTAATTAAAACAAATATTTGTAACACCTAATTATTTTGATTACTATTATTATCATTATTATGAACACGATATAAAAGACGATTAAAAGCTATTAAATGAAACGATTAGGAAATAATGAGTAAGAGTATCATTATGAAATTAAAATATTATAAGATATTGATTTAGATAAAATTATCGTTCTTATTATTTTTATCATTACTATTATTATTAAAAGTATCGTTAGTATTAAAACTATCATTTTAACAAAAATTATCATTTTAATAGAAATGTCATTGTTACTCTAAAATATCATTATTATTATTATTATTATTATTATTATTATTATTATTATTATCTTAAATAGAATTATTATTTTAAAGATAATATTAAAAATTATCGTAAATATTAAAGTTATCATAATTAGAATTATCGTTTTATCATAATGTCATCTTAGTAATTATAAATATTGATATTTTTATAATAATAATAATTATTACAAAATAATACAACTTTTACTTACTATCATTATAGATATTATTTTATCAAATAAATATGTGATACAAACATATTTTACTACGTGTAATAACTTACTTTAATAATACCTATCATATTATCTTTATGATATTAAATGAACTCTATAAATTTTATTACTTAATATATATAAAATTATATTTTATTATATAAATTTAATATAAAATTTTATTTATTAATAAATAAATTATATTATTTACTCTAATAAATCTTTTAAAAATATTTAAAAATATAAAATGACGATATTTAAACTATATATTAATCATGTATAGATTTTTGGAAATTATTTTGAGTCAAATTTACTTTTGTTGACTTTTGCATATTAGTCTCGAGCATTAGGATAGTGGTACACTATGATTTGACCTAATTTGTTAGACAAATATTGACCAACACATAAATATATATAATTAATTTAGGTTCGTGAATACGAGGCCAACCTTGCACTTGTTCAATGACGTTATATGTATTTTTACTACGAAATACAGTATGGTGAGTTTCATTTGCCTTTTTACCCTTTATATTTTTGGGACTGAGAATACATGCGCTTTTATAAATGTTTGACGAAATAGACACAAGTAATTGAAACTACATTCTATGGTTGAATTATCGAAATCGAATATGCCCCTTTTTATTAAAGTCTGGTAATCTAAGAATTAGGGAACAGACACCCTAATTGACGCGAATCCTAAAGATAGATCTATTGGGCCTAACAAACCCCATCCAAAGTACCGGATGCTTTAGTACTTCGAAATTTATATCATGTCCGAAGGAGGATCCCGGAATGATAGGGGATATTCTTATATGTATCTAGTTAATGTCGGTTACCAGGTGTTCACCATATGAATGATTATTTTTGTCTCTATGCATGGGACGTATATTTATGAGAACTGAAAATGAAATTCTTGTGGTCTATTAAAATGATGGAAATAAATGATTATGATAAACTAATGAACTCACCAACCTTTTAGTTGACACTTTAAAGCATGTTTATTCTCAGGTGTTAAAGAAATCTTCCGCTGTGCATTTGCTCATTTTAAAGATATTACTTGGAGTCTTTCATAGCATATTTCGAAGAACGTTGCATTCGAGTCATTGAGTTCATCAAAGATTATTATTAAATCAATTTATAGTTGGATAGTGGATATTATGAAATGGTATGCATGCCTGTCAATTTTTGATGTAAAGAAAGTTTGTCTTTTAAAAACGAATGCAATGTTTGTAAAATGTATCATATAGAGGTCAAATACCTCGCAATGTAATCAACTATTGTGAATCATTTATAATGTATATGAATGGGTCCTTTCAGTTGGTATCAGAGCGGTGATCTTAGCGAACCAGGTCTGCATTAGTGTGTCTAACTGATAAGTCGATAGGATGCATTAGTGAGTCTGGACTTCGACTGTGTCTGCATGTCAAAAGTTTTGCTTATCATTTTGTGTCGAAAATTAACTACTTATCATCCTCAGGAAATTACCTGCTTCTCATTTTTAGTCTAAGACACGTCTTGCTGCATTGATTGCATGAATAGTGTATAGACAAAAATTTCTATCTTAGCATATCTGCTAAATCATATCTTATCGTATCTGTTACTTTAAACCTTGCCTGACATATCCCGCAAAGTCCTCCGTAATCTACGAAATCTTTTGATCTATATATATATATATATATATATATATATATATATATATATATATATATATATATATATATATATATATATATATATATATATATATATATATATATATATATATATATATATAATTAGAATACCATCCGTTAGCCAAAATCATTTCATATCGAAAAAAAAAATCCTTTATCCAATCGTTCGAAATGGAATTCGTCATCAGTTCAAGTCACTCAGATTCTGAAATGGAATCCCATTCAAGCTCCGAAAGCAGTGTGACCGGAATAGATCAACCAATCAGTCATCACCTATTCTAGATGAATTGGGGATGGGTTCGTAGCATCCTCAATCATTGGAGACAAGAAGAAGGTGATCCCTTCCATCCACCACATTGCCCTCTTGACGAAGAACCTGAAGCACTTACCGGCGAACCTGTCCAAAACACCATTTTCTCACTCATTTCCAGAGTATCTCGTCACGATTATATATTACATCAAATTTTAGATTTTATTTATCCACTCGTCCGAACAGACAATCACCCCGGTGTAATAAAAGAAGTCAACGAGCTTCGCGCTCGGGTAGTGGCTTTGGAGAATATGGTGCAGAGATTACAAACACCAGCAGCAGCAGCAGCAGCATAACCAGTACCACCATCATCAACGCCAACAGTACCATTACCACCTCCAACCACAACCGCGTCGTAAATCTCAACTTCACAATCTGTCCCATGAGCATCAACGTCATACGCACCATAGATACCAAGGAGTACCAGCAACAATAACTGACGAAGTATTAATTCATAACTTCATTGGAGAAACATTCCGCGGTGATTATGTAATCTCTAAAGTCTTAGAGATTATCTAATCTAGCCCTAACCATAAATTAGTTAAGCGAACCAAAATGATAGAAGGAAGAGTAGAAACCCTGACAAAAATGGTGTGTGATTAACAAGCTAAACTTGCTTTACCTACAGCATCAACAGTACCGTAAGCGTTACCAGCATCGTCAGTACAGTCAACATCCGAATCAACAACACCGATAACATCACAAACTCCGTCAGTTCAAGAATCACTGTGGACATCATTACGAATCAATAACGTGTATATTGTATCAACGAGTTATGAAGAATTAACTCATTCCGTCTGAAGAAATTATATGTATTATATATATATATATATATATATATATATATATATATATATATATATATATATATATATTGAAATAAATCTTTCCGTGCTAAGCTATTGTGTGTGAATCTTAACTACTCGGTTAATTCATATTACAAATATGCAATAATGTACGTCCTTCGGCCGCAACTTAACCAGCGTTAACTACAATCTCTGTCGCAATTCAACAAATTCCAATTCATAATAAATCAAGTATATATTTGATTTTACACTTTCATCATCGATGTACCCGAAACTTTTCATATAACATCATTCGTACTTTGCGAAATTCACAAGAATTCCACGAACCGAACATCATACATCAACAAATAACGAAGTATTGATTCATAATTTCAATGTTATTAAAGAAATACTGCGTAAAAGTTATGTACTTTTTAAAGCCTTTAGGGAATATTCAATTCTAGTTTCAACCATAAATCAAATGAGTTTAATTTAACATTAACTCATTAAATCTATGTTACATCTGAAGAAAATATACATATATATATTTTCATAAAGACTGTAATAAAATTCTTTTGTACAAAATATTAATTGTGAATTTTTTTTTAACGGGTAGGTAATACCCGAGAGATATATAAATTCACAATTAATATGTTACATTCTTCGAATCTGATTCAGCAAATCATCCATTATACTCCCTACTTTCACAACAATATACATTCTTTTATAGAAATCAAAACAACCATACTCATTCAAAATTTAATTACATATTCTGATTTTGAAATCTCAAAATTCAACTTGACATATGACCAAAATCATCACTCTTAGATCCTTACATCTTTCACAAGCTATATTTTGACTTTAAAACTGTGTTAGAATATCAAATGTATGTTAACGATTACAATCTGTGTTCAAACCCTTCGAAAATTTTTGAAGACACTTCGAATGATGAGCAATCGAGATGATGATCCAACCACATGTTACCCACAGTTATGTACCCGAAAAAACTCTTGAAACTAAAGTAAAAGTTTAAACAACGTATCCGCATCAGATTCTTTGGCATTTATTAGCAAAAATAACTTTGCGACTCCTATTCAAAGTAGCCAGTTTTGTCACAGCTCCAGCAAGTCAACTTCGACTTTTCAGTCAGACTAACCTTATTATAACCTTGAGATATACACCATCGTTACCAGTGAACCTTTTACATTCCACCACATTATTAGCAGATGTACCAACAACTTCATTACCCTTTGACTTTAGCCTCTCCAAAAAGTCATTATAATTATTCATTAAAACCCCATCATTTACTCATTCGCATCTTGTAATGAGAATTGCCATACGAATCATTGGGAATTAGCAATCAGTATTTTGAAATCTCGCAGCATGTCTACGCCAACAGTTATATGTGTATATATAACATCTATTTTCTGGACTTAATTTGAATGTGAAGTTTCTGAAAAACACTCCGAACTACGAATTGGTTCTCCGAAAATGGAAAAAATGCTGATGAAGCAGCAAAAACTATAAACGACTTTAAACGGTAAAAGCTGGATGATAATGATGAAATGTGCTGGCAAAGCGCAGAAAACGAGAAGTTTTGGAACTGGAAAACGGATTGAACAAAGTAGGAAGGAGGCTGTGGACAAATTACGAAGACTGAACCTGACTTCAAAGGATCCAAATGATTCAGTACCTGCTGAAGTCATTAACGAATACCTTGCTCCTGACTCTAAACCCCTGCGGACAATATTCTTCATCATCCTCTGATATTAGAAATTCTAAAATATCATCATATCTTTCATTATAAATATCCTCCATATTTCTGAAGATATTTTCTTAATTTTTCTTATTTGAAATCATTTACCTCTTTGCGCTATCTGTATTACATCATAAAAGAAACTATTTTAGTTTCTAAATTCTGAAACATTCAAGTTTAAAATAGGAATATTTTGAAGTAGTGTTGGGAACTGAAGCATGAATTAGTATAATATAATGACACTTGATCAATGTGATTATATTACAGTAAGTCATGCTGAGTTTCTAAATGGAACGTGATGATTCACAGATCATAACATCATCATGTGCCATGTTATACGACTCTTGTATTCTATTTAACCTCTAAAATATCAAGAAAATATTTCTTGATGATTCGGCCTTTTCCAAGGTATTCTAGTAATTTGACAAGTCAAGATCGTGCCATTACAATTTCCTTCCTAGAACATTAATAATGTTCATTCCGAAATTCATATCTGTGAATTATGGACCATTACAAGCGGTGCTTAATCGCAAGAAGAAGAAACGAAAGGACAAAACTCCGAAATAGAAATTGGGGTATAAATTGCAGCAAATAAAAGAGAGCATTAACTGTGAATGATAATGATTATAGAAGACAGAAGCAGAGACTTTGAAATATAAGGGAACATATAAAGCCCAACGACAAACCAGAAATTATAAACCATATATATCGATGCATATAGCAATATAAAGACACTGGAGAACTAGAAACACTATAAACCCAAGAGTATAGTAGAAGTAAATAGATTCTTCCGGCGGTAGATGAAAAAGAAGAATGACCGATATGAAAGTTAGAAGTATATCGAGAATCAGAACTGGATGGAGCATATTGATGAATACTTTAAAATATGAGTTGAGGGGGAAAGAATAGAAGGTGATGAAACATGACTAGGAACTTAGAAATCAATAGATTTAACTCACACAATGGCGGAATAAGTGAATCAAACCCTCTAGTGAATAGGTTAAGTTTTTTTTTTGATTAATTTAGTCAAACCACAACTAAATCAAGTGTGATTAGATCAACACCTAGAGCTATTATTCACCACCTGGGTAATTTGGACTGAGAGAGAATCGGAGGAGCTCACTAGATCTGAGTGTGTGTAACAAATGAGAGGCTTAACCTAAAATGAAGAACATAAGACTTTATATACCCCTGCTGTTGACTAACCCATACGATTCATTCATCACACGTACGAGTTGGCTTCATCAGCCATACGGGTGATCACTCACTCGTGTATTCTCATTTAGGTTGTAATTGTGACTTAGCTCAGCATCAACTAGTGAGGCTTCACTCGTACGTCTGACTAAGTCTAACATAGTCAAACATCTAAATCTCGTTCCTGCAGTTCCTGTAACCACATATAAACACGGATAGGATAATAACGAGCAACCATGGTGGCCTGTAAACTGTTGTACCTGCAATGGACGTGGGTAGATGTCTAGGGACTTGCATAAAATACATCAACAGAAGGTGTGAGTTGTAAGGAAACGAAGGAGGTGAATTTATAAGAAAATCTTCGACAGAAAAATTAAAATGGACGATCGCATTTAAAGCGGATCCTAATTCCCTTGATTACCGGAGAGTCAAATCTTATTAAGAAGATTTTCTTCAAATCCCTTGAAATCTGGGAATCAATCATATCTACGTCAAATGATAAGATAAATCTACACTTACTCATTTCACTCTTCTATGTTAGCTTCATTCGTACTCTTCATATAAATGGATTGTTTATCCAATTTATTCGCTGATGATAAAACTCTAATTTTCAGCCCGTATGCATCATGAAAACATACTTATTATCATTCACGACCTTTTCACTCAAATTTCGGGACGAAATTTCTTTAACGGGTAGGTACTGTGACAACCCGAAAATTTCCAACCAAATTTAAACTTTAATCTTTATATGTTTCCGACACGATAAGCAATATTTGTTAAGTTAAATTTCAAAAATTTTAAACTATGTTCATACATTCATTCAACCTCGACCAAGTTCCAACGATTCACGAACCATTAAACGAATTTGATTATATATGTATATGTGTATATATATTATAACTTGAAACGTAAACAAAATATTAGATTAAATACTTTATATGATTGTATCTTTTTCAAAATGTTTATCAATGGAATTAGAAGATAAGATCAAATGATTGAATTATCAGATATATTGAATTATGATTACAAGTCTCTGTTGAAAGGCCCACGTTGATTTGAGAAATCTTTCCATTTTAACAATATTCAGAAAATGGTAAAGTGATTTATAAATAAGAACAAATTGTCAATCATTGAGAACTAGACAAAGGATAGTGGAAGATTGAATCTCATAAAGACTCGATTGATCTATTTAGTTTCAAACGTACAAAAACGTTTTCAGTTTAAAAAGAACTTTATTATTAAAACGTATATAACTTTTATAAATATCTAGAACCACTTTTGACAACTCATTACTTAACTAGTATGATAAAGATAACGATATTTATATTTTATTTTATTAAATATATATAACGATTTAAATTAATATTATATATATTTATACGCGTATTATACGTACATAGTTTTATACTTTTACTATACTTAAACTTTACCTTTACTTTATTTTTACTTTATTTTAACTTTAATAATTCACTTTAATAATTTATACTTTAATAATTCACTTTAATAATTCATACTTTAATAATTCACTTTAATAATTCATACTTTAATAATTCACTTTAATAATTCATACTTTAATAATTCACTTTAATAATTCATACTTTAATAAATCACTTTAATAATTTAAAAATCTATTATAAATTGAATTCAATAGGTTTCATTATTTCATAGAAACTTGAAAATATTTTTCTCTAAACTCTCTCAATCGATTTACATATATATATTTACTCCGTATTATTTCAAGATATTATTAGTATTCATAAAATATTACGACGGAGTGCTGTCCGAGTGATTTCGAAATTGTTTTTCGAGTAGGATAGGATTAAGGAAATTATGGGTTATAGCTATGGAGGTGATTGAGTATGGTTCATTGGTATTCTTGTGAGGTCAATATAGTGTTTATCATTTCTGTTGCGTGTACGTATCTTTCCTGCAATATTGAATCTCAATATTGATACGTGAGTACTCATAATTTAACTTTTACATACTAATAGTGTATCCCTGACTAGTGCTCGAGTATTTAGGATTATGCATGCTTGTACTTTTGATTTTGCCCTTAGACAGGTTAGGTTGAATCTTAAATTAGTTACACTTACAGTTGAGATAAGGTATAAGATATGCATGTCCTTGGAAAGCTAGTGAAAAATTAAGAACTTTTCCTTTAGATATCGAATGGTTTCGATGAACGGATTAGAAGTTATAATCAATTGAATTTTTGATATTTTTATTAAAAATGATTATTATTATCATCGTTTTTATCGTCGTTCTAGTTTTATCTTATTATTATCATTATTATTATCTTTATCAATAAAAGGGATTTATCATTAAAAATTGTTATTTTTTATTATTATTACTATCGTTATTATCGTTAAAGTTATAATTAGTATTATTATTATTATCCAATTATTATTATTATTATTATTATTATTATTATTATTATTATTATTATTATTATTATTATTATTATTATTAGTATTATTATTATTATTATTATTATTATCATTATTAGTATGTATATCATTATTTAAAAATGGTTATTATTATTGTTATTATTATTATTACTATATTATCATTAAGATAATTATTAGTATTATCGTTAATAATGTTATAGTAACTATCATTATTAATATTAGTGTAATTAAAACAAATATTTGTAACACCTAATTATTTTGATTACTATTATTATCATTATTATGAACACGATATAAAAGACGATTAAAAGCTATTAAACGAAACGATTAGGAAATAATGAGTAAGAGTATCATTATGAAATTAAAATATTATAAGATATTGATTTAGATAAAATTATCGTTCTTATTATTTTTATCATTACTATTATTATTAAAAGTATCGTTAGTATTAAAACTATCATTTTAACAAAAATTATCATTTTAATAGAAATGTCATTGTTACTCTAAAATATCATTATTATTATTATTATCTTAAATAGAATTATTATTTTAAAGATAATATTAAAAATTATCGTAAATATTAAAGTTATCATAATTAGAATTATCGTTTTATCATAATGTCATCTTAGTAATTATAATTATTGATATTTTTATAATAATAATAATTATTACAAAATAATACAACTTTTACTTACTATCATTATAGATATTATTTTATCAAATAAATATGTGATACAAACATATTTTACTACGTGTAATAACTTACTTTAATAATACCTATCATATTATCTTTATGATATTATATGAACCCTATAAATTTTATTACTTAATATATATAAAAGTATATTTTATTATATAAATTTAATATAAAATTTTATTTATTAATAAATAAATTATATTATTTACTATAATAAATCTTTTAAAAATATTTAAAAATATAAAACGACGATATTTAAACTATATATTAATCATGTATAGATTTTTTGAAATTATTTTGAGTCAAATTTACTTTTGTTGACTTTTGCATATTAGTCTCGAGCATTAGGATAGTGGTACACTATGACTTGACCTAATTTGTTAGACAAATATTGACCAACACATAAATATATATAATTAATTTAGGTTCTTGAATCCGAGGCCAACCTTGCTGTGACGACCCGGAAATTTCCGACCAAATTTAAACCTAACCTTTATATGTTTCAGACACGATAAGCAGAATTTGTAATGTTGAATCTCAAAAAGTTTTGAACTACATTCATGTAATCAATTACCTTTTGACCGTGTTTGACGATTCACTAATAATTATGTGTATATAGATATGTATATATAATATATAATAACTGAAAACATTAACAAAGTATTAGATATATGATTCTTTACATGAACGTATTTGTTTCGATATATTTATCGACAGAATTAAGAGATAATATCAAATGATTGAATTATCAGATACATTATGATATGATTACGGGCCTATGTTATGAGGTCCACTGTGATTTAAGAAATCTATTCTTTTTGACAACATTCGGAAAATGGTAAAGTGATTTATAAGTAAGAACAAATGTGTCAATTAACGGGAACTAGACAAGGGTTAGTGAAAATTCCTGTTTAATTTCCAAGGCATGTTTTATAATATTTTCCTCGTGACCTTGATAAGATAACTATGTTAACTTTCATTTTATTTAATATGAAAATAAGAACGTGGAGTGTAAATAACTTAGATGTTGGATATCGACAAGTTAAGTAACTCGACATTTTTCATTAAGATGATTTTATACGTTTATTTAACCTTTGGACTTTATCCCATGCTTCACCAACAGACCGTAATTTAAAAACTTGAAACCTATTATGAATATATATAATTCTACTTTTCTAAAATGTTTTATGATATAACGATTTCCATTATTTTAACCTTTTAACAAAATGATTCTTAAATATATTTAGTTTTGAAAAACAAAATTATCATATTTATTTGATTTAGTTTCAAAAGTACAAAAAAAACGTTTTCAGTTTAAAAAGAACTTTATTATTAAAACGTATATATCTTTTATAAATATCTAGAACCACTTTTGACAACTTATTACTTAACCAGTATGATAAAGATAACGATATTTATATTTTATTTTATTAAACATATATAACGATTTAAATTAATATTATATATATTTATACGCGTAGTATACGTACATAGTTTTATACTTTTACTATACTTTAACTTTACCTTTACTTTAACTTTAATAATTCATACTTTAATAATTCACTTTAATAATTCATACTTTAATAATTCACTTTAATAATTCATACTTTAATAATTCACTTTAATAATTCACTTTAATAATTCATACTTTAATAATTCACTTTAATAATTCACTTTAATAATTCATACTTTAATAATTCACTTTAATAATTCATACTTTAATAATTCACTTTAATAATTTATACTTTAATAATTCACTTTAATAATTCATACTTTAATAATTCACTTTAATAATTCATACTTTAATAATTCACTTTAATAATTCAAAAATCTATTATAAATAGAATTCAATAGGTTTCATTATTTCATAGAAACTTGAAAATATATTTCTCTAAACTCTCTCAATCGAATTACATATAAATATTTTCTTTGTATTATTTCAAGATATTATTAGTATACATAAAATACTACGACGGAGTTATATTCAGACGATTTCAAAATAAGTTTTCAAATGGAATAGAGCTAAGGAAATTATGGGTTATAGCTATGAAGGTTATGGGTATTGATCGAGGGTATTGCTCGTGAGGTCAACCTAACGTTTATCATTTTCGTTGCGTCTACGTACTTTTCTGCAATATTGAATCACAATATTGATACGTGAGCATTCATATCTTATTTTTTTTATATTCATAGTGTATCCCTGACTAGTGCTCGAGTATATATGATTATGCATGTTTGTATGCTTAGTTTCGTCGTTAAATAGTTTATGATAAATCATGAATTTGATACATATGCTACTGAGATAAGGTATATGATATGCATGTCGTTAAAAAGCTAAAGAAAAATTAATAACTTTTCATTTAGAAATCGTGTGGGTTCGATGAACGGATTAAAAGATATGGCCAACTGAATTATTATTAATTTTAATATTATTATTAAAACTATTATTATAATTGTTATCAGTTGATGTTATTACTAAAATTATCTTTATTACTAAAAATTAATATTTTTATTGAAACTATCATTTTATTATTTGTATCATTATTATTATTATCAATATTATTTAATCAAATAAATATGCGTACAAAGATATTTTTAACACACGTAATATAATTACATTAATAATACATACCACTATATTTTTATGATATCAAGTGAATTTTATAAATTTTATTACTTGAGATATATAAAAGTATATTTTTTATCATATATGAATTTAAATATAAATTTTTATTTATTAATAAATGACTTGTATTATTTAGTATAATAAGATCTGATAAATATATTTAAATATATAAAACGACTATATATAAGTTATATAATAAACATGTATAGATTTTGGAAGTCATTTTGGGTCAAGTTGACTTTTGTTGACTTTTGCATGTCGGTCTCGAGCATTAGGATTGCGATACACTACGTCTTGACCTAAATTGTTAGACAGATATTGACCAACATATAAATATATATACTTAATATAGGTTCGTGAATCCGAGACAAACCCTGCACTTGTTCAGTTCCGTCATATACATAATTGCTACGAAATACAGTATTGTGAGTTTCATTTGCTCCCTTTTTAATTGCTTTTGCAATATATATTTTTGGGCTGAGAATACATGCGTTGTTTTATAAATGTTTTACGAAATAGACACAAGTACTAAAACTAATTCTACGTGGGTTTAAACCAGAAATATACCCTTAGCTTGGTAACATTAAACTACTTATCTATGTACGGTAGGCGCGAATCCTAAAGATAGATCTATTGGGCCTGACAAACCCCATCCTGACTATGGGATGCTTTAGTACTTCGAGGTTATATTAAACACACCTGATCTGGTGTACTTCAGAGGGTAAAACATGAACGTTAAGGCTTGTTACCGGGTGCCTACAACTTATAGAATACTTTTATACACTTGCGAGTGTACATATATTTATAAACAGAAATCTTGTGGTCTATTACTATTACGAAAATGATTGATTATGATAAACTAATGAACTCACCAACCTTTTGGTTAACACTTTAAAGCATGTTTATTCTCAGGTATTAAAGAAATCTTCCGCTGTGCATTAGCTCATTTTAAGGATATTACTTGGAGTCATTCATGACATACTTTGAAAGACGTTGCATTCGAGTCGTTGAGTTCATCAAGATTAATATTAAATCAATTATAGTTGGATGTAATATGAAATGGTATGCATGCCGTCAATTTTAGATGTAAAGAAAGTTTGTCTTTTAAAAACGAATGCAATGTTTGTAAAACGTATCATATAGAGGTCAAATATCTCGCGATGTAATCAACTATTGTGAATCGTTTATAATGTATATGAACGGGTCCTTTCAGTTGGTATCAGAGCGGTGGTCTTAGCGAACCAGGTCTTGCATTAGTGTGTCTAACTGATAGTTGTTAAGATGCATTAGTGAGTCTGGACTTCGACCGTGTCTGCATGTCAAAAGTTTTGCTTATCATTTTTAGTCGGAAATCATCTACTTACCATCCTTAGGAAATTACCTGCTTATCATTCTTAAGTCTAGACGCGTTTTCCTACATTTATTGCATAATAATGTATAGACGAATTCTTATCTTAGCATATCTGTTACTGTGAACTTTGATTGACATCTTTCAAAGATTCCTCCGTAATTTATGGGATTTTGGTATTATATATACATATGTAAATTATGTATTGAAGAATACCAAATCTAAATTCTACAATCTATTTAATACCAAAAAATTCTTTCCCTGATCATACAAGATGGATCCCTCAACCAGTTCGAGTTCCTCGGATTCCGACAGCTATGCCGATATGGATTTTCACATGAGCTCCGAAAGCAGCGTGACCGAAATGGATAAACCAATTAGCCATCATCTATTTTGGATGAATTGGGGATGAGTTCGTAATCTACTTAACCATTGGAGACAAGAAGAAGGTGATCCCTTTCATCCACCACATTGCACTCTTGGCAATGAACCTGAAGCATTTACCGGCGAACCTGTCCAAAACACCATTTTCTCTCTCATTTCCAGAGTATCTCGTCATGATTATATACTACACCAAATTCTAGATCTTATCTATTCGCTCGTCTGAACCGACAATCACCCCGATGTAATAGAAGAAGTCAACGAGCTTCGCGCTAGGGTAGTGGCTTTGGAGAATATGGTGCAAAGGTTACAAACACCAGCAGCATAACCAGTACCACCATCAACAACATCAACAGTACCATTACCACCACCAACAACAACCGCTTCGCAAACCTCAACTTCACAATCTGTCCCACGAGCATCGACGTCATACGCCATGTAGATACCAAGGAATACCACAACGATGAATTATTGATTCATAACTTCATTGGGGAAACATTCTACGACGATTATGTAATTTCTAAAGATTAGAAATTATCTATCCTAGCCTTAACCATAAATCAAATGAGTTTAATTTAATATTAACTCATTAAATCTATATTACATCTGAAGAAATATACACATATATATTACCATAAAGACTGTAATAAAATTCTTTTGTACAAAATATTAATTGTGAATTTTTTTTTTTAACGGGTAGGTAATACCCGAGAGATACATAAATTCACAATTAATATGTTACATTCTTCGAATCTGATTCAGCAAATCATCCATTATACTCCCTACTTTCACAACAATATACATTCTTTTATAGAAATCAAAACAACCATACTCATTCAAAATCTAATTACATATTCTGATTTTGAAATCTATGAATTCGATTCAAGATATAACCGAAATCATCACTCTTAGATTTCTACGTCTTTCAAAACTATACTTTGACTTCAAAACTGTCCTAGAACCTCATTTCTATTCATGAAACTCACAAAAATATTTGTATCATTCAAAATCTTAGAACATCATATGTATATTAACAATTACAATATGTGTTAAAACACTTCGAAATTCTTAAAGGCATGCGAGATGATGATCCAACCACACATTACCCACTGTCATGCACCTGAAAAGCTCTCGAAACCAAAGTTATAGTTTAACACGTACCCGTGTCAGATCCTTTGATATTTATTACCAAATATAATTTTTCAATCTCTTTCCAAAATAGACAATTTTGTCATAGCTTCAACAAATCACCTTCATTTGTTTATACGAATAAACCTTATTATAACAATTACCCCTTCATCATTGTTACCGGGGAACCTTTCATATCTCGCCACATTAGCAGTAAACTTATCAACAACTTCATTAACCTTCGACTTAAGCCTCTCCGAAAAGCCACTATACTTATTCATTAAAACCCCATCATGTACTTACCTACATCCTGTAATAATAATTGTCACACCAACTACTGGGAATTAGCAATCAGTATTTTGAATTTCACTACAATTTTACGTCAAAAGTTATATGTATACATATAACGTCTATCTCCTAGACTTACATACTTCGAATGTGAATTTTCTGAAAAATATCCCAAACTATGAACTAGTTCTCCGAAATTGGAAAAATGCTGATGAAGCAGCAAAAACTGTAAACGACTTTAACAGTCAAAAGTTTGATGATAAAGAATAGTATGGTGGTAAAGCTGAGAAAAAGAGAAGGTTTGAAACTGGAAAACAGATTGAGCAGACCATGAAGGAGGCTGTGGATAAATCACAAAGACTAAACCTGCCTTCAAAGGATCTAAATGATTCAGTGTCTACTGAAATCGTTAGCAAACACCTTACTTCTTATTCTAAACCTTCACAGACAAATCTTCTTCATCATCCATCTATGTTAAGAATTCTAAGATATCATCGTATCTTTTATTATAAATATCTTCGATATTCCTGAAGATATTTTCACAACTATTCTTATCCGAAATCTTCTATCTATTCTCAATATCTGCGTTACAACATAAAAAGAAACTTTGTTAGTTTCTAAATTCTGAAGAAAAAAAATATTCGAATTTAAAATAGGAATGTTTTTGAAGTAGTGTTGGGAACTGAAACATGAGTTAGTATAATATAATGACACTTGATCAATGTGATTATATTACAGTAAGTCATACTGAGTTTCTAATGGAACGTGATGATTCACAGAACATATCGTCATCATGTACTATTTACACGACTCTTACATTCTACCCAATTTCCAAACATATTAAGAATATATCATCTTGATAGCTCCATATTTTCAGATATTCTGGTAATTTGCCAAGTCAAGATCGTGCCATTACGATTTTCTTCTTGGAACATTAACTATGTTCATCCAGAAATTCATATCTACAAATTCTGGACCATTATCTGCTAGACTTAAGGTCGGGAAGAGAAAACGAAAGCATGAAGCTCCGAAATATAATGGAGAATATAAAGCCCGATAACAACCCCGAAATTATAAACCTTGTATATCAATGCGTATAGCAATATAAAGATACGGGAGAATGAAAAACACAATAACCCCAAGGTAATGGTAGAAGAAAATAATTTCCTCCGGTGGTAGATGAAAAAGAAGAATGACAGATATGAAAGTTAAGAGTATATCAAGAATCAATACTGGATGAAGCATATTAACGAATGCTTTAAAGTATGAATTGGGGAGAAAGACTAGAAGGTGTGAGCTGTGGAAATAAAGAAACGAAGGGGGTGGATTTATAGTAAAATATCAGACAGAGAAATCGAGACAGATTATCACATTTAATCAAATAAGATCATGATTTCCTTAATCGCCGAAGAACCAAATCTTATAGCAAAGATTTTCCTTAAATTCCATGAATTCCGGAAATCAATCATAACTACGTCATCGGTTAAAACGAATATACGTTTACTCATTTCACTCTCTTGCGATAGCTTCACTTATACTATTCGCGTAATCAAATTGTTTTATCTATATTACTCAATGATGATAAAACTCTATTTATCAACTCATATTCGTCATGAAAACATTTTTAAAGTTAGCCATGACGACCTCGATCAAATTTCGGGACGAAATTTCTTTAACGGGTAGGTACTGTGACGACCCGGAAATTTCCGACCAAATTTAAACCTAACCTTTATATGTTTTCGACACGATAAGCAGAATTTGTAATGTTGAATCTCAAAAAGTTTTGAACTACATTCATGTAATCAATTACCTTTTGACCGTGTTTGACGATTCACTAACAATTATGTGTATATAGATATGTATATATAATATATACTAACTGAAAACATTAACAAAGTATTAGATATATGATTCTTTACATGAACGTATTTGTTTCGATATATTTATCGACAGAATTAAGAGATAATATCAAATGATTGAATTATCAGATACATTATGATATGATTACGGGCCTATGTTATGAGGTCCACTGTGATTTAAGAAATCTATTCTTTTTGACAACATTCGGAAAATGGTAAAGTGATTTATAAGTAAGAACAAATGTGTCAATTAACGGGAACTAGACAAGGGTTAGTGAAAATTCCTGTTTAATTTCCAAGGCATGTTTTATAATATTTTCCTCGTGACCTTGATATGATAACTATGTTAACTTTCATTTTATTTAATATGAAAATAAGAACGTGGAGTGTAAATAACTTAGATGTTGGATATCGACAAGTTAAGTAACTCGACATTTTTCATTAAGATGATTTTATACGTTTATTTAACCTTTGGACTTTATCCCATGCTTCACCAACAGACCGTAATTTAAAAACTTGAAACCTATTATGAATATATATAATTCTACTTTTCTAAAATGTTTTATGATATAACGATTTCCATTATTTTAACCTTTTAACAAAATGATTCTTAAATATATTTAGTTTTGAAAAACAAAATTATCATATTTATTTGATTTAGTTTAAAAAGTACAAAAAAAACGTTTTCAGTTTAAAAAGAACTTTATTATTAAAACGTATATATCTTTTATAAATATCTAGAACCACTTTTGACAACTTATTACTTAACCAGTATGATAAAGATAACGATATTTATATTTTATTTTATTAAACATATATAACGATTTAAATTAATATTATATATATTTATACGCGTAGTATACGTACATAGTTTTATACTTTTACTATACTTTAACTTTACCTTTACTTTAACTTTAATAATTCATACTTTAATAATTCACTTTAATAATTCATACTTTAATAATTCACTTTAATAATTCATACTTTAATAATTCACTTTAATAATTCATATTTTAATAATTCACTTTAATAATTCACTTTAATAATTCATACTTTAATAATTCACTTTAATAATTCATACTTTAATAATTCACTTTAATAATTTATACTTTAATAATTCACTTTAATAATTCATACTTTAATAATTCACTTTAATAATTCACTTTAATAATTCATACTTTAATAATTCACTTTAATAATTCAAAAATCTATTATAAATAGAATTCAATAGGTTTCATTATTTCATAGAAACTTGAAAATATATTTCTCTAAACTCTCTCAATCGAATTACATATAAATATTTTCTTTGTATTATTTCAAGATATTATTAGTATACATAAAATACTACGACGGAGTTATATTCAGACGATTTCAAAATAAGTTTTCAAACGGGATAGAGCTAAGGAAATTATGGGTTATAGCTATGGAGGTTATGGGTATTGATCGAGGGTATTGCTCGTGAGGTCAACCTAACGTTTATCATTTTCGTTGCGTCTACGTACTTTCCTGCAATATTGAATCACAATATTGATACGTGAGCATTCATATCTTATTTTTTTTTTATATTCATAGTGTATCCCTGATTAGTGCTCGAGTATATATGATTATGCATGTTTGTATGCTTAGTTTCGTCGTTAAATAGTTTATGATAAATCACGAATTTGATACATATGCTACTGAGATAAGGTATATGATATGCATGTCGTTAAAAAGCTAAAGAAAAATTAATAACTTTTCATTTAGAAATCGTGTGGGTTCGATGAACGGATTAAAAGATATGGCCAACTGAATTATTATTAATTTTAATATTATTATTAAAACTATTATTATAATTGTTATCAGTTGATGTTATTACTAAAATTATCTTTATTACTAAAAATTAATATTTTTATTGAAACTATCATTTTATTATTTGTATCATTATTATTATTATCAATATCAATATTATTTAATCAAATAAATATGCGTACAAAGATATTTTTAACACACGTAATATAATTACATTAATAATACATACCACTATATTTTTATGATATCAAGTGAATTTTATAAATTTTATTACTTGAGATATATAAAAGTATATTTTTTTTATCATATATGAATTTAAATATAAATTTTTATTTATTAATAAATGACTTGTATTATTTAGTATAATAAGATCTGATAAATATATTTAAATATATAAAACGACTATATATAAGTTATATAATAAACTTGTATAGATTTTGAAAGTCATTTTGGGTCAAGTTGACTTTTGTTGACTTTTGCATGTCGGTCTCGAGCATTAGGATTGCGATACACTACGTCTTGACCTAAATTGTTTGACAGATATTGACCAACATATAAATATATATACTTAATATAGGTTCGTGAATCCGAGATAAACCCTGCACTTGTTCAGTTCCGTCATATACATAATTGCTACGAAATACAGTATTGTGAGTTTCATTTGCTCCCTTTTTAATTGCTTTTGCAATATATATTTTTGGGCTGAGAATACATGCGTTGTTTTATAAATGTTTTACGAAATAGACACAAGTACTAAAACTAATTCTACGTGGGTTTAAACCAGAAATATACCCTTAGCTTGGTAACATTAAACTACTTGTCTATGTACGGTAGGCGCGAATCCTAAAGATAGATCTATTGGGCCTGACAAACCCCATCCTGACTATGGGATGCTTTAGTACTTCGAGGTTATATTAAACACACCTGATCTGGTGTACTTCAGAGGGTAAAACATGAACGTTAAGGCTTGTTACCGGGTGCCTACAACTTATAGAATACTTTTATACACTTGCGAGTGTATATATATTTATAAACAGAAATCTTGTGGTCTATTACTATTAAGAAAATGATTGATTATGATAAACTAATGAACTCACCAACCTTTTGGTTGACACTTTAAAGCATGTTTATTCTCAGGTATTAAAGAAATCTTCCGCTGTGCATTAGCTCATTTTAAGGATATTACTTGGAGTCATTCATGACATACTTTGAAAGACGTTGCATTCGAGTCGTTGAGTTCATCAAGATTAATATTAAGTCAATTATAGTTGGATGTAATATGAAATGGTATGCATGCCGTCAATTTTAGATGTAAAGAAAGTTTGTCTTTTAAAAACGAATGCAATGTTTGTAAAACGTATCATATAGAGGTCAAATATCTCACTATGTAATCAACTATTGTGAATCGTTTATAATGTATATGAACGGGTCCTTTCACTTGCACTTGTTCAATGATGTTATATGTATTTTTACTACGAAATACAGTATGGTGAGTTTCATTTGCCTTTTTACCCTTTATATTTTTGGGACTGAGAATACATGCGCTTTTATAAATGTTTGACGAAATAGACACAAGTAATTGAAACTACATTCTATGGTTGAATTATCGAAATCGAATATGCCCCTTTTTATTAAAGTCTGGTAATCTAAGAATTAGGGAACAGACACCCTAATTGACGCGAATCCTAAAGATAGATCTATTGGGCCTAACAAACCCCATCCAAAGTACCGGATGCTTTAGTACTTCAAAATTTATATCATGTCCGAAGGAGGATCCCGGAATGATAGGGGATATTCTTATATATATCTAGTTAATGTCGGTTACCAGGTGTTCACCATATGAATGATTATTTTTGTCTCTATGCATGGGACGTATATTTATGAGAACTGGAAATGAAATTCTTGTGGTCTATTAAAATGATGGAAATAAATGATTATGATAAACTAATGAACTCACCAACCTTTTGGTTGACACTTTAAAGCATGTTTATTCTCAGGTGTTAAAGAAATCTTCCGCTGTACATTTGCTCATTTTAAAGATATTACTTGGAGTCTTTCATAGCATATTTCGAAGAACGTTGCATTCGAGTCATTGAGTTCATCAAAGATTATTATTAAATCAATTTATAGTTGGATAGTGGATATTATGAAATGGTATGCATGCCTGTCAATTTTTGATGTAAAGAAAATTTGTCTTTTAAAAATGAATGCAATGTTTGTAAAATTTATCATATAGAGGTCAAATACCTCGCGATGTAATCAACTATTGTGAATCGTTTATAATGTATATGAACGGGTCCTTTCAGTAGGAACTTGTGCCAGACCGAAAAACTATAGGGTGATCTTTACTATTGCTCCTACAAAGGATAGTAATTGTATCCGACACGATATAGACCATAATCAAAAGCATTTCATTAGACATTGCCTTAACAGTTGCTTGTTCAATGCTTTCCTTTACAACCGAACGGTAGTTTACCGAAAGTTAATATACGGAGCAAGTATACTGGACGTGTTGCTTTCCCAATACAAGGTTAGTAAGTGGGTGACACAAAACCGCAAGTTTTGAGCTAAATTTTTCAAATCTGAAACCCACAAAACTCACAAAAACATTTTGCAAACACCGATAAAGGGTTATTCTGGAAAACTTATCTAGGGTAAAAGCTAGATTGAATTTTCAAAAGATCAAATGTTTTCATAAAGATCCAATTTCCTAAAGGATCTAAATTTTTTTAGTCATATGGGACTGTAAACCACATCGTTACTATCATTGTTCATACCGCCGTATAGAAATCACTGATGTACAAAGTGTGAAGAATAAAGAAGTGATTCTAGTAAAGTTATATTCAAGTTCTATATTGCTTGAGGACAAGCAACGTTCAAGTGTGGGAATATTTGATACTGCTAAAAACGAACATATATTTCATAGCATTATCCCTCAAGAAATACAAGCTTTTAGTTGCAATTGTTCTATTTACAAGTGATATTCGTTTAAATAATAAAAGGTGAAGACAAAAGACAGATTCGACGATTTGAAGACGCAAACGAACAAAACGCTAAAAAGTACAAAGTACAATCCAAGTGGTTCAATTTATTGATAAGAAACGTCTAAAAGTTACAAGAGTACGAGCCGCGAAACGCAAAGTACAAGATATTAAATCGTATGAAAGGGCATTCGAAAATCCGGAACCAGGACATGAACCAACTATCAACGCGCGATGCAACGAACCTAAAATTACAGGTCAACGATGCACAAGAATATAATATAATATATACATAATTATATAAAATTATATATATTATATTATATATTAAATAAATACGAGCAGCCCACATTTAAAATGCAATGTGACCAGGAGATGGTTTCCATGCAATCGAATGGCCTGGTAGCCTTAAACCCATGCGATCGCATGGCTCACTGTAGCTGGCCAGGTTCTATAAAAAGGCAGTTTGCTCGACGTTTTATACACACAATATATATCCATCTATCATCATACTCTCTCAATATATTTATATTTATATTTTATAATTATAATTTTAATATTAAGTTAATAATAATAAGGTTATGGTAGCGAATGTTTTAAGTTTGTAAGTCGAAATTCTGTCCGTGTAACGCTACGCTATTAATAATCATTGTAAGTTATGTTCAACCTTTTTAAATTAATGTCTCGTAGCTAAGTTATTATTATGCTTATTTAAATCGAAGTAATCGTGATGTTGGATTAAATATTAAGACGGGGTAATTGGGCTTTATACCATAATTGGGGTTTGGACAAAAGACCGACACTTGTGGAAATTGGACTATGGGCTATTAATAGGCTTTATATTTGTTTAATTGAATGATAGTTTGTTAATTTAATATAGAGATTTACAATTTGACGTATCTATAAATAATCACATACACTCGATCGGACACGATGGGCGGGGTATTTATAAGTACTAATAATCGTTCATTTAACCGGACACGGGAATGGATTAATAGTCAATGGACTCATTAAAACAGGGGTGGATTACATACAAGGACATTTGGTGTAATTGTTAATAAAGTATTAAAACCTTGGATTGCACACAATCGATAACCTGGTGTAATCATTAACAATGTATTAAAACCTTATTACAGTTTAAGTCCCCAATTAGTTGGAATATTTGACTTCGGGTATAAGGATAATTTGACGAGGACACTCGCACTTTATATTTATGACTGATGGACTGTTATGGACAAAAACCAGATGGACATATCGAATAATCCAGGACAAAGGATAATTAACCCATGGTAATAAATTAAAATCAACACGTCGAACATCATGATTACGGAAGTTTAAATAAGCATAATTCCCTTATTTTATATCTTATCGCATTTTTAATTATCGTATTTTTAATTATCGCAATTTTATTTACCGTCATTTTATTTATCGCACTTTTAATTATCTCACTTTTATTTATCATCATTTAATTTACTCTTTAAATTAAGTTGTATTTATATTTAATGTTTTACATTAGGTTTTAATTGTGACTAAAGTTTTAAAATCGACAAACCGATCATTAAACGGTAAACCCCCCCTTTTATAATAATAATAATATTAATTATATATATATATATATATATATATACAAATATAGTTTAAAATAAAAATATAGCGTTAAACTTGGCTAGCTCCCTGCGGAACGAACCGGACTTACTAAAAACTACATTACTCTATGATTAAGTACACTGCCTATAGTGTTGTAGCAAGGTTTAGGTATATCCACTCTATAAATAAATAAATAACTTGTGTAAAATTGTATCGTATTTAATAGTATTTGGTAGTAAAATTAATAACTATTTCGTATACACCTCGCATAACATCAAACGTCTATCAGAAAATGAATACTACTATTTCCTTGACGGTTTTTCCAGCTACTTTCAAATTCCCCTCGATCCAAAGGACAACGAAAAGACAACCTTTACCTGTCCTTATGGAACATTTGCTTATCGACGCATGCCCTTTGGGTTATGCAATGCACCAGCTACATTCCAGCGATTCATTGTAGCAATATTCCACAACATGATTGAACGTTGTATGGAAGTCTCCATGGATGATTTCTCAGTCTTTGGTAGTACCTTTGATTCATGCCTTTCAAACCTTGACAAGATGCTCACCCGGTGTGAAGAGTTAAATTTAGTTCTGAATTGGGAAAAATGTCACTTCATGGTTAAAGAAGGGATAGTTTTAGGACATAAGATTTCAAAAGCAGGAATAGAAATTGATAAGGCTAAGTTTGAGACCATTACTAAACTTCCAGAACCTACCATAGTAAGAGCGGTAAGGAGTTTCCTAGGACACGCAGATTTCTACCTACGTTTCATTATGTATTTTTCAAAGGTAACACGACCTCTCACTCACCTCCTAGGAAAGGAAGTCCCGTTTATCTTCGATGAAGAATTTTGAAAAGCATTCAACTATCTGAAGGAATAGCTAATACATGCGCCCATCATGATAGCTCCTGATTGGAGTCTACCATTTGAAATCATGTGTGATGCGAGTGACTTCGCAGTTGGATCCGTGCTTGGACAACGGGTAGATAAGCACTTTCATCCAATCTATTACGCAAGCAAAACCTTAACCAGAGCTCAAGAGAATTACACTACCACGAAAAAGGAGCTGCTAGCTATAGTATTCGCCTTCGACAAATTCCATTCCTATCTCATCCTGTCCAAAACTACAGGCTATACAGATCATTCAGCCCTCAAATATCTATTCACTAAGCAAGACACGAAACCAAGACTCTTACGATGGATCTTACTCCTTCAGGAATTCGATATTGAGATTAAGGATAAGAAAGGAGCAGAGAACGTCGCAGTAGACCATCTTAGTCATTTGGAGAACCCAGCGATGGAACAACTTGCTGAACGAGATATCACAGATAAATTTCCAGAAGAACAGCTTATGAGTTTAGGACAAACTCACATAGGATCACAATTCACTGACACTCCTTGGTATGCTGACATGTCCAACTACCTAGTTGCCAGAGTAGTACAAAAGGGAATTAGCACCTCCTGAAGAAGGAAGTTCTTCAGGGATGCCAAGTACTACTACTGGGAAGATCCTTACCTGTTTAGAATTTGACCTGATCAGATAATCAGGAGGTGCGTAGATGAGAAACAAGCAGCAGGGATTCTTCACCAATGTCACCATGGACCAACTGGAGGTCATCATGGAGCAAATTTAACCGCAAGAAAAGTCTACGAATCAGGATTCAATTGGCCGTCTATATTCCGAGATGCGCAAGAGCTTGTAAAGCGTTGCGACGCATGCCAAAGGCAAGGTATTATCTCTATAAAGAATGAGATGCCTTGGACTAATATCCAAGCTTGCGAGATCTTCGATATATGGGGATTAGACTTCATGGGCCCATTCCCAAAGTCTAATGGGAAAGAATATGTCCTCGTAACAGTAGATTACATCTCCAGATGGGTCGAAGCCCAAGCATTTCCAACTAATGATGCCAAAGTCATCACCAACTTTCTGAAAAGACTCTTCTACAGATTTGGAGCTCCCTGTGCTATAATAAGTGATAAAGGCACACACTTCTTTAATACTCAATTTATGAAGGTGATGCAACAATACGGAGTTACCCACAAAATGTCCACTGCCTATCATCCGCAGACTAACGGACAAGCAGAGGTCACGAACAGAGCACTCAAAAGAATCTTAGAACGAACTGTTGGCCATCATGGAAATAAATGGGCCAAAAAACTAGATGATGCTCTGTGGGCATTCCGGACTGCTTACAAGAATCCTCTAGGAACTACACCCTACCGCATGATCTATGGAAAAGCCTATCACCTTCTGCTGGAACTTGAATATAAAGCTCTCTGGGCGCTGAAGACCTGCAACCTCGATCCCTCAGTTACCACAAAGCATCGGAAGATGCAGATGAACGAACTCGCCGAATTAAGAGACTAAGCGTACGAAACGTCATACATCTACAAGGAACGAACGAAGCTTACGCATGACGCAAAATTGATTCTTACAAAGTTCGCCCCTGGAGATAAAGTTCTGCCCTTCATTTCTCGGCTCAAGAAGTTCGCTGGAAAATTTAGATCAAGATGGAGTGGCCCATACAAAGTTGTACATGTTTTTCCACACGGAGCCGTGGAATTGGAAGCACCTACTGGCAACTTCAAAGTCAACGGCCACCGGTTAAAAGCTTATCTAGAAGACCACGATAAGGAGAAGCACCTCTTCTCCTTTGATCCATTCTGAAGATCTGGCAAGGAAAAGTCGAGCTGTAATGACTTGATAAACAAAGCGCTCTTGGGAGGCACCCCTTGCTTATCCTTTTTATTATTTACTTTTATTTCGATTATTTTCAGTCTTGAGATATTATCTCTGTGTACTAACAACTAAGCGTCGTACTTCCGCTTAGTACTTACAAGTTTGTTGAATGTGTTCAGGCAAAAATGCCAAGTTCAGAAGCTTCAGCTTACATCCCAGTTCGCAGGAGGAGAACTCCTAGAGTTTACTCATCCGGAAGCAGTGCTGATCAGAACAGGCCATCAGAAGGACAATTAGACCCATAATTTCCTTAATCCTATCCTACTCGAAAAACAATTTCGAAATCACTCGGACAGCACTCCATCGTAATATTTTATGTATACTAATAATATCTTGAAATAATACGGAGTAAATATATATATGTAAATCGATTGAGAGAGTTTAGAGAAAAATATTTTCAAGTTTCTATGAAATAATGAAACCTATTGAATTCTATTTATAATAGATTTTTGAATTATTAAAGTGAATTATTAAAGTATGAATTATTAAAGTGAATTATTAAAGTATGAATTATTAAAGTGAATTATTAAAGTATGAATTATTAAAGTGAATTATTAAAGTATGAATTATTAAAGTAAATTATTAAAGTTAAAGTAAAGTAAAAATAAAGTAAAGGTAAAGTTTAAGTATAGTAAAAGTATAAAACTATGTACGTATAATACGCGTATAAATATATATAATATTAATTTAAATCGTTATATATATTTAATAAAATAAAATATAAATATCGTTATCTTTATCATGCTAGTTAAGTAATGAGTTGTCAAAAGTGGTTCTAGATATTTATAAAAGTTATATACGTTTTAATAATAAAGTTCTTTTTAAACTGAAAACGTTTTTGTACGTTTGAAACTAAATAGATCAATCGAGTCTTTATGAGATTCAATCTTCCACTATCCTTTGTCTAGTTCTTAATGATTGACAATTTGTTCTTATTTATAAATCACTTTACCATTTTCTGAATATTGTTAAAACGGAAAGATTTCTCAAATCAACGTGGGCCTTTCAACAGAGACTTGTAATTATAATTCAATATATCTGATAATTCAATCATTTGATCTTATCTTCTAATTCCATTGATAAATATTTTGAAACAGATACAATCATATAAAGTATTTAATCTAATATTTTGTTTACGTTTCAAGTTATAATATATATACACATATACATATATAATCATATTCGTTTAATGGTTCGTGAATCGTTGGAACATGGTCGAGGTTGAATGAACGTATGAACATAGTTTAAAATTTTTGCAATTTAACTTAATAAATATTGCTTATCGTGTCGGAAACATATAAAGATTAAAGTTTAAATTTGGTTGGAAATTTCCGGGTTGTCACAGTACCTACCCGTTAAAGAAATTTCGTCCCGAAATTTGAGTGGAAAGGTCGTGAATGATAATAAGTATGTTTTCATGATGCATACGGGCTGAAAATTAGAGTTTTATCATCAGCGAATAATTTGGATAAACAATCCATTTATATGAAGAGTACGAATGAAGCTAACATAGAAGAGTGAAATGAGTAAGTGTAGATTCATCTTATCATTTGACGTAGATATGATTGATTCCCAGATTTCAAGGGATTTGAAGAAAATCTTCTTAATAAGATTTGACTCTCCGGTAATCAAGGGAATTAGGATCCGCTTTAAATGCGATCGTCCATTTTAATTGTTCTGTAGGAGATTTTCTTATAAATTCACCTCCTTCGTTTCCTTACAGCTCACACCTTCTGTTGATGCATTTTATGCAAGTTCCTAGACATCTACCCGCGTCCATTGCAGGTACAACAGTTTACAGGCCACCATGATTGCTCGTTATTATCCTATCCGTGTTTGTATGTAGTTACAGGAACTGCAGGAACGAGATTTAGATGTTTAACTATGTTAGACTTAGTTAGACGTACGAGTGAAGCCTCACTAGTACAGCTGACAGGCTCATACGCACGGTTGATGCTGAGCTAAGTCACAATTACAACCTAAATGAGAAGACACGAGTGAGTGATCACCCGTACGACTGATGAAGCCAACTCGTACGTGTGATGAATGAATCGTATAGGTGAGTCAACAGCAGGGGTATATAAAGTCTTATGTTCTTCATTTTAGGTTAAGCCTCTCATTTGTTACACACACTCAGATCTAGTGAGCTCCTCCGATTCTCTCTCAGTCTAAATCACCCAGGTGGTGAATAATAGCTCTAGGTGTTGATCTAATCACACTTGATTTAGTTGTGGTTTGACTAAATTAATCAAAAAAAACTTAACCTATTCACTAGAGGGTTTGATTCACTTATTCCGCCATTGTGTGAGTTAAATCTGTTGATTTCTAAGTTCCTAGTCATGTTTCATCACCTTCTATTCTTTCCCCCTCAACTCATATTTTAAAGTATTTATCAATATGCTCCATCCAGTTCTGATTCTCGATATACTTCTAACTTTCATATCGGTCATTCTTCTTTTTCATCTACCGCCGGAAGAATCTATTTACTTCTACTATAATCTTGGGTTTATAGTGTTTCTAGTTCTCCCGTGTCTTTATATTGCTATATGCATCGATATATATGGTTTATAATTTCTGGTTTGTCGTTGGGATTTATATGTTCCCTTATATTTCAAAGTATCTGCTTCTGTCTTCTATAATCATTATCATTCACAGTTAATGCTCTCTTTTATTTGCTGCAATTTATACCCCAATTTCTATTTCGGAGTTTTGTCCTTTCGTTTCTTCTTCTTGCGATTAAGCACCGCTTGTAATGGTCCAGAATTCACAGATATGAATTTCGGAATGAACATTGTTAATGTTCTAGGAAGGAAATTGTGATGGCACGATCTTGACTTGTCAAATTACTAGAATACCTTGGAAAAGGCCGAATCATCAAGAAATATTTTCTTGATATTTTAGAGGTTAAATAGAATACAAGAGTCGTATAACATGGCACATGATGATGTTATGATCTGTGAATCATCACGTTCCATTTAGAAACTCAGCATGACTTACTGTAATATAATCACATTGATCAAGTGTCATTATATTATACTAATTCATGCTTCAGTTCCCAACATTACTTCAAAATATTCCTATTTTAAACTTGAATGTTTCAGAATTTTGAAACTAAAATAGTTTCTTTTATGATGTAATACAAATAGCGCGAAGAGGTAAATGATTTCAAATAAGAAAAATTAAGAAAATATCTTCAGAAATATGGAGGATATTTATAATGAAAGATATGATGATATTTTAGAATTTCTAATATCAGAGGATGATGAAGAATATTGTCCGCAGGGGTTTAGAGTCAGGAGCAAGGTATTCGTTAATGACTTCAGCAGGTACTGAATCATTTGGATCCTTTGAAGTCAGGTTCAGTCTTTGTAATTTGTCCACAGCCTCCTTCCTACTTTGCTCAATCCATTTTCCAGTTCCAAAACTTCTCTTTTTCTGCGCTTTGCCAACACACTTCATCATTATCATCCAGCTTTTACCGTTTAAAGTTGTTTATAGTTTTTGCTGCTTCATCAGCATTTTTTTTTTCATTTTCGGAGAACCAATTCGTAGTTCGGAGTGTTTTTCAGATACTTCACATTTAAATTAAGTCCAGAAGATAGACGTTTTATATATACACATATAACTATTGGCGTAGACATCCTGCGAGATTTCAAAATACTGATTGCTAATTCCCAATGATTCGTATGGTAATTCTCATTACAAGATGCGAATGAGTAAATGATGGGGTTTCAATGAATAATTATAATGACTTTTTGGAGAGGCTAAAGTCAAAGGGTAATGAAGTTGTTGGTACATCTGCTAATAATGTGGTGGAATGTAAAAGGTTCCCTGGTAACGAAGGTGTATATCTCAAGGTTATAATAAGGTTAGTCTGACTGAAAAGTTGAAGTTGACTTGCTGGAGCTGTGACAAAACTGGCTACTTTGAATAGGAGTCGCAAAGTTATTTTTGCTAATAAATGCCAAAGAATCTGACGCGGATACGTTGTTTAAACTTTTACTTTGGTTTCAAGAGTTTTTCGGGTACATAACTGTGGGTAACATGTGGTTGGATCATCATCTCGATTGCTCATCATTCGAAGTGTCTTCAGAAATTTTCGAAGGGTTTGAACACAGATTGTAATCGTTAACATACATTTGATGTTCTAACACAGTTTTGAAGTCAAAATATAGCTTGTGAAAGATGTAAGGATTTAAGAGTGATGATTTTGGTCATATCTCAAGTTGAATTTTGAGATTTCAAAATCAGAATATGTAATTAAATTTTGAATGAGTATGGTTGTTTTGATTTATATAAAAGAATGTATATTGTTGTGAAAGTAGGGAGTATAATGGATAATTTGCTGAATCAGATTCGAAGAATGTAACATATTAATTGTGAATTTATATATCTCTCGGGTATTATCTACCCGTTAAAAGAAAAAATTCACAATTAATATTTTGTACAAAAGAATTTTATTACAGTCTTTATGAAAATATATATATGTATATTTTCTTCAGATGTAACATAGATTTAATGAGTTAATGTTAAATTAAACTCATTTAATTTACGGTTGAAACTAGAATTGAATAATCCCTAAAGGCTTTAAAAAGTACATAACTTTTACGCAGTATTTCTTTAATGACATTGAAATTATGAATCAATACTTCGTTATTTGTTGATGTATGATGTTCGGTTCATGGAATTCTTGTGAATTTTGCAAAGTACGAATGATGTTATCTGAAAAGTTTCGGGTACATCAATGATGAAAGTGTAAAATCAAATATATACTTGATTTATTGTGAATTGGAATTTGTTGAATTGCGACAGAGATTGTAGTTAACGCTGGTTAAGTTGCGGCCGAAGGACGTACATTATTGCATATTTGTAATATGAATTAACCGAGTAGTTAAGATTCACACACAATAGCTTAGCACGGAAAGATTTATTTCAAATATATATATATATATATATATATATATATATATATATATATATATATATATATATATATATATATATATATATAATATACATATAATTTCTTCAGAGGAAATGAGTTAATTCTTCATAACTCGTTGATACAATATACACGTTATTGATTTGTAATGATTCCACAGTGATTCTTGAACTGACGGAGTTTGTGATGTTATCGGTGTTGTTGATTCGGATGTTGACTGTACTGACGATGCTGGTAACGCTGACGGTACTGTTGATGCTGTTGGTAAAGAAAGTTTAGCTTGTTAATCACACACCATTTTTGTCAGGGTTTCTACTCTTCCTTCTATCATTTTAGTTCGCTTAACTGATTTATGGTTAGGGCAAGATTAGATAATCTCTAAGACTTTAGAGATTACATAATCGCCGCGGAATGTTTCTCCAATGAAGTTATGAATTAATACTTCATCAGTTATTGTTGTTGGTACTCCTTGGTATCTATGGTGCATATGACGTTGATGCTCGTGGGACAGATTGTGAAGTTGAGGTTTACGACGCGGTTGTGGTTGGAGGTGGTAATGGTACTGTTGGCGTTGATGATGGTGGTACTGGTTATGCTGCTGATGCTGCTGCTGGTGTTTGTAATCTCTGCACCATATTCTCCAAAGCCACTACCCGAGCGCGAAGCTCGTTGACTTTTTCTATTACACCGGGGTGATTGTTGGTTCGGACGAGCGGATAAATAAAATCTAAAATTTGATGTAATATATAATCGTGACGAGATACTCTGGAAATGAGCGAGAAAATGGTGTTTCGGACAGGTTCGCCGGTAAGTGCTTCAGGTTCTTCGTCAAGAGGGTAATGTGGTGGATGGAAGGGATCACCTTCTTCTTGTCTCCAATGATTGAGGAGGCTATGAACCCATCCCCAATTCATCCAGAATAGGTGATGACTGATTGGTTGATCTATTCCGGTCACACTGCTTTCGGAGCTTGAATGAGATTCCATTTCGGAATCTGAGTTTTAGTGACCCGAACTTTTCCATGTTTATATATATTAATTGAGATTGATATTTACATGATTAAATGTTTCCAACATGTTAAGCAATCAAACTTGTTAAGACTTGATTAATTGAAATATGTTTCATATAGACAATTGACCACCCAAGTTGACCGGTGATTCACGAACGTTAAAACTTGTTAAAACTATACGATGACATATATATGGTTATATATATAGTTAACATGTTTTTATTATAAGTATGTATCTCATTAGGTATTTTAACAATGAGTTATATACATAAAAATGAGACTATTAATTTAAGAAACTCGAAAATGATATATATAACGATTATCGTTATAACAACGTCTTACTAGGTACATATGAATCATATTAAGATATTGATACACTTGGTTAATTATGTTAAATGATAAGTAAATATATTATTAAGTGTATTAACAATGAAATACATATGTAAAAATAAGACTACTAACTTAATGATTTCGAAACGAGACATATATGTAACGATTATCGTTGTAACGACATTTAACTGTATATACATCATACTGAGATATATTATATATCATAATATCATGATAATATAACAATTTAACATCTCATTTGTTATAATAAATAATGGGTTAACAACATTCAACAAGATCATTAACCTAAAGGTTTCAAAACAACATTTACATGTAACGACTAACGATGACTTAACGACTCAGTTAAAATGTATATACATGTAGTGTTTTAATATGTATTCATACACTTTTGAAAGACTCCAAGACACTTATCAAAATACTTCTACTTAACAAAAATGCTTACAATTACATCCTCGTTCAGTTTCATCAACAATTCTACTCGTATGCACCCGTATTCGTACTCGTACAATACACAGCTTTTAGATGTATGTACTATTGGTATATACACTCCAATGATTAGCTCTTAGCAGCCCATGTGAGTCACCTAACACATGTGGGAACCATCATTTGGCAACTAGCATGAAATATCTCATAAAATTACAAAAATATGAGTAATCATTCATGACTTATTTACATAAAAACAAAATTACATATCCTTTATATCTAATCCATACACCAACGACCAAAAACACCTACAAACACTTTCATTCTTCAATTTTCTTCATCTAATTGATCTCTCTCAAGTTCTATCTTCAAGTTCTAAGTGTTCTTCATATATTTTACAAGTTCTAGTTACATAAAATCAAGAATACTTTCAAGTTTGCTAGCTCACTTCCAATCTTGTAAGGTGATCATCCAACCTCAAGAAATCTTTGTTTCTTACAGTAGGTTATCATTCTAATACAAGGTAATAATCATATTCAAACTTTGGTTCAATTTCTATAACTATAACAATCTTATTTCAAGTGATGATCTTACTTGAACTTGTTTTCGTGTCATGATTCTGCTTCAAGAACTTCGAGCCATCCAAGGATCCGTTGAAGCTAGATCCATTTTTCTCTTTTCCAGTAGGTTTATCCAAGGAACTTAAGGTAGTAATGATGTTCATAACATCATTCGATTCATACATATAAAGCTATCTTATTCGAAGGTTTAAACTTGTAATCACTAGAACATAGTTTAGTTAATTCTAAACTTGTTCGCAAACAAAAGTTAATCCTTCTAACTTGAATTTTAAAATCAACTAAACACATGTTCTATATCTATATGATATGCTAACTTAATGATTTAAAACCTGGAAACACGAAAAACACCGTAAAACCGGATTTACGCCGTCGTAGTAACACCGCGGGCTGTTTTGGGTTAGTTAATTAAAAACTATGATAAACTTTGATTTAAAAGTTGTTATTCTGAGAAAATGATTTTTATTATGAACATGAAACTATATCCAAAAAATATGGTTAAACTCAAAGTGGAAGTATGTTTTCTAAAATGGTCATCTAGACGTCGTTCTTTCGACTGAAATGACTACCTTTACAAAAACGACTTGTAACTTATTTTTCCGACTACAAACCTATACTTTTTCTGTTTAGATTCATAAAATAGAGTTCAATATGAAACCATAGCAATTTGATTCACTCAAAACGGATTTAAAATGAAGAAGTTATGGGTAAAACAAGATTGGATAATTTTTCTCATTTTAGCTACGTGAAAATTGGTAACAAATCTATTCCAACCATAACTTAATCAACTTGTATTGTATATTATGTAATCTTGAAATACCATAGACACGTATACAATGTTTCGACCTATCATGTCGACACATCTATATATATTTCGGAACAACCATAGACACTCTATATGTGAATGTTGGAGTTAGCTATACAGGGTTGAGGTTGATTCCAAAATATATATACTTTGAGTTGTGATCAATACTGAGATACGTATACACTGGGTCGTGGATTGATTCAAGATAATATTTATCGATTTATTTCTGTACATCTAACTGTGGACAACTAGTTGTAGGTTACTAACGAGGACAGCTGACTTAATAAACTTAAAACATCAAAATATATTAAAAGTGTTGTAAATATATTTTGAACATACTTTGATATATATGTATATATTGTTATAGGTTCGTGAATCAACCAGTGGCCAAGTCTTACTTCCCGACGAAGTAAAAATCTGTGAAAGTGAGTTATAGTCCCACTTTTAAAATCTAATATTTTTGGGATGAGAATACATGCAGGTTTTATAAATGATTTACAAAATAGACACAAGTACGTGAAACTACATTCTATGGTTGAATTATCGAAATCGAATATGCCCCTTTTTATTAAGTCTGGTAATCTAAGAATTAGGGAACAGACACCCTAATTGACGCGAATCCTAAAGATAGATCTATTGGGCTTAACAAACCCCATCCAAAGTACCGGATGCTTTAGTACTTCGAAATTTATATCATATCCGAAGGGTGTCCCGGAATGATGGGGATATTCTTATATATGCATCTTGTTAATGTCGGTTACCAGGTGTTCACCATATGAATGATTTTTATCTCTATGTATGGGATGTGTATTGAAATATGAAATCTTGTGGTCTATTATTATGATTTGATATATATAGGTTAAACCTATAACTCACCAACATTTTTGTTGACGTTTTAAGCATGTTTATTCTCAGGTGATTATTAAGAGCTTCCGCTGTCGCATACTTAAATAAGGACGAGATTTGGAGTCCATGCTTGTATGATATTGTGTAAAAACTGCATTCAAGAAACTTATTTTGTTGTAACATATTTGTATTGTAAACCATTATGTAATGGTCGTGTGTAAACAGGATATTTTAGATTATCATTATTTGATAATCTACGTAAAGTTTTTTAAAACCTTTATCTATGAAATAAAGGTTATGGTTTATTTTAAAAATGAATGCAGTCTTTGAAAAACGTCTCATATAGAGGTCAAAACCTCGCAACGAAATCAATTAATATGGAACGTTTTTAATCAATAAGAACGGGACATTTCAGTTGGTATCCGAGCGTTGGTCTTAGAGAACCAGAATTTTGCATTAGTGTGTCTTATCGAGTTTGTTAGGATGCATTAGTGAGTCTGGACTTCGACCGTGTTTACTTGAAAAATGATTGCTTAACAAATTTTGTTGAAAACTATATATTTTTAACATGTGAATATTATGTGATATATTAATCTCTTAACGCGTTTGATATTATGTGATAGATGTCTACCTCTAGAACAAGTCCCATTGACTCACCTAATAATAATGAAGAGTCAAATGTAAATTGGAATGATTCGTGGACTGATTCACAAGTTCCCGAAGAGGAACCGGAAGAAGAGTCGGAACCGGAAGAAGAATCGGAACCGGAAGAAGAATCGGAACCAGATGAAGAAATAGAACCGGTGGGGGAAATAATAAAACGGTTAAGTAAAAGAAAATCCTCAACCAACCGACCAAGGTTAATTATGGTCAATGGTGTTTCCGCCAAGGAAGCAAAATATTGGGAGGATTACCAATTCTCCGATGAATCGGATTCCGACGAGAATTCCGATGATGTTATAGAAATTACCCCAACTGAATTTAAAAAGGCAAAAGAAAATAATAAGGGAAAGGGCATAAAAATAGAGAAATCTAATTCCAACCCCGATGAACTTTATATGTATCGTCAACCCCCGAAGTCCTTAAGTTGTAACAATGACCCGGGAACCTCTAAACCACCAGGTTTTTCTAAACCGTTGTGGAAAACGACAGTTAGTATTAGGGGAACATCATATATCCCTAGAAACTTGGCAAAACGAACCAAAACCGAAGAAGAAGAAACGAGCCAGTCGGAATAAGATAGTTGTATTCGTGTGGTGTAATATATGTAATATAGTGTTCTTATGCTTTATGATATATGTAAAAAAATTGCTTGTATTAATAAGTATTTTTTTATGAATCTAACTCTTGTCTGTTTTACAGTTTAAAAACACAAAATGGATAGACAACCCAATATTTTAAGAGACTTACCCGGAGACATGATTGATGAAATCTTGTCTAGAGTCGGCCAGAATTCCTCGGCACAACTATTTAAGGCGAGATCAGTTTGTAAGACATTCGAAGAACGTTCCAAGAATGTCTTGGTTTATAAGAGACTTTCGTTTGAAATATGGGGGATATCACATTGGGAAACCCATAAGTTACGATGTGTTTACTTTGACGCATATATTGCGGGGAACCCAAATGCTATTTTACGCAACGGGTTAAGAAATTATTTTGACTCAATATATCCGAATATTGGACTTCGTGATTTAGAAAAAGCGGCTAACATGAAACATAAAGAAGCATGTTATGCTTACGGATTAGTAATGTTCGCTTCTCACCAAAGTGAGAACAAGAACATCGGGCTACAACTATTAAACAAAATGTTTCCACAAGTGACAGAGTCGGTAATTGGGGTAAGAAATGAGGTTTTTAGATTGTTACGGGACTGTTGGACATTACGTAACCCTCGTCCCTTTGACGACGTTACAACACGCTGTCTTATCAACGGCCATAACGGTTATGTTCCACAAGACCAAGGATGGGAAGTAATCCTAGTAAAACCAGAATGCATGACTTGTTTCTGGACGTATGAATTACGTGTCTTTATTGCCTTTGCTGAACGACTTGTGTACTAGCTAGAATTATCTTCACAACCATCTTGTATCAAATTTATTGTGTGCTATATTTCATGCTATATGTAAAATAAGCGGTATTGTAAGTTTGTAAAATATTGTGTAAAAGTTTGAACGCGAAATATTATTATAATCAGTTTTTCATATAGAATTGTAGTAGTTGAATTGTATATTAGCTACTAAGTATGAACTTAACGGGTAGGTACTACCCGAATTTAAACTTATAAAACGCTAATATGAAGAAAAAGCTTTTATAAATGAGTTCATATTATGCTACGAAATACTATTAACTACTCTTAATATTCTGTATGATTAACTTGTTCCATTTGACTATTTTGAAGGAAATGGCACCGACTACTCGACACACCGTGAATATGAATGAAGAGGAATTCCGTACTTTTCTAGCTTCAAACATAGCCGCAGTACAGGCTGCGCTACATACCAACAATAACCTTGGATCTAGCAGTACAGGAAATCGTGTAGGATGCACCTACAAAGAATTCACTGCCTGCAAACCTTTGGAATTCGATGGAACCGAAGGACCGATCGGATTGAAACGGTGGACCGAGAAGGTCGAATCGGTGTTTGCCATAAGTAAGTGTACTGAAGAGGACAAAGTGAAGTACGCTACGCATACCTTCACAGGTTCTGCGTTAACATGGTGGAATACCTATCTAGAGCAAGTGGGACAAGATGATGCGTACGCACTACCGTGGTCAGCATTCAAGCACTTGATGAACGAGAAGTACCGTCCCAGAACCGAGGTCAATAAGCTCAAGACAGAACTTAGAGGGTTACGAACCCAAGGATTTGATATTACCAAGTACGAAAGACGATTCACAGAATTGTGCCTATTGTGTCCGGGAGCATTCGAAGATGAGGAAGAGAAGATCGACGCATTTGTGAAAGGATTACCAGAAAGAATCCAAGAAGATATAAGTTCACACGAGCCCGCCTCCATACAACAGGCATGTAGAATGGCTCACAAACTAGTGAACCAGATTGAAGAAAGAATTAAAGAACAGACTGCTGAAGAGGCCAATGTGAAGCAAGTCAAAAGAAAGTGGGAGGAAAACGATGATAAGAATCACCAATACAACAACAGCAGCAATTACAACAATAATCGCAACAATTATCCCAACAATCGCAACATCAATCGCAACTACAACAAACGGCCCAACAACAACAACAACAACAGCAACTACAACAATCATCCCAACAACAATAATAACTGCAACAACAACAACAACAATCAGAAGCAGCTATGCCAAAGGTGTGAAAAGTATCACTCGGGGTTCTGCACCAAATTTTGCAACAAGTGTAAAAGAAATGGTCATAGCGCGGCGAAGTGTGAGGTCTACGGACCAGGGGTTAATAGAACGAAAGGAACAAATGGTGTCGGAACGAGTAATGGCGGAGCAAGTAGTGTCGGAGCAAGTTATGCCAATGTAGTTTGTTATAAATGTGGAAAACCAGGCCACATTATTAGAAATTGCCCGAACCAGGAGAACACGAATGGACAAGGCCGCGGAAGAGTTTTCAATATTAATGCGGCAGAGGCACAGGAAGACCCGGAGCTTGTTACGGGTACGTTTCTTATTGACAATAAATCTGCTTACGTTTTATTTGATTCGGGTGCGGATAGAAGTTATATGAGTAGAGATTTTTGTGCTAAATTAAGTTGTCCATTGACGCCTTTGGATAGTAAATTTTTACTCGAATTAGCAAATGGTAAATTAATTTCAGCAGATAATATATGTCGGAATCGAGAAATTAAACTGGTTAGCGAAACATTTAAGATTGATTTGATACCAGTAGAGTTAGGGAGTTTTGATGTGATAATCGGTATGGACTGGTTGAAAGAAGTGAAAGCAGAGATCGTCTGTTACAAAAATGCAATTCGCATTATACGAGAAAAAGGAAAACCCTTAATGGTGTACGGAGAAAAGGGCAACACGAAGCTACATCTTATTAGTAATTTGAAGGCACAAAAACTAATAAGAAAAGGTTGCTATGCTGTTCTAGCACACGTCGAGAAAGTACAAACTGAAGAAAAGAGCATCAATGATGTTCCCATTGCAAAAGAATTTCCTGATGTATTTCCGAAAGAATTACCGGGATTACCCCCACATCGATCCGTTGAATTTCAAATAGATCTTGTACCAGGAGCTGCACCAATAGCTCGTGCTCCTTACAGACTCGCACCCAGCGAGATGAAAGAACTGCAAAGCCAATTACAAGAACTTTTAGAGCGTGGTTTCATTCGACCAAGCACATCACCGTGGGGAGCTCCTGTTTTGTTTGTCAAGAAGAAAGATGGTACATTCAGGTTGTGTATCGACTACCGAGAGTTGAACAAACTTACCATCAAGAACCGCTACCCACTACCGAGAATCGATGACTTATTTGATCAACTACAAGGCTCGTCTGTTTATTCAAAGATTGACTTACGTTCCGGGTATCATCAAATGCGGGTTAAAGAAGATGATATTCCAAAGACTGCTTTCAGAACACGTTACGGTCATTACGAGTTTATGGTCATGCCGTTTGGTTTAACTAATGCACCAGCTGTGTTCATGGACCTTATGAACCGAGTGTGTGGACCATACCTTGACAAGTTTGTCATTGTTTTCATTGATGACATACTTATTTACTCAAAGAATGACCAAGAACACGGTAAACATTTGAGAAAGGTGTTAGAAGTATTGAGGAAGGAAGAATTGTACGCTAATTTTTCAAAGTGTGCATTTTGGTTGGAAGAAGTTCAATTCCTCGGTCACATAGTGAACAAAGAAGGTATTAAGGTGGATTCGGCAAAGATAGAAACTGTTGAAAAGTGGGAAACCCCGAAAACTCCGAAACACATACGCCAGTTTTTAGGACTAGCTGGTTACTACAGAAGGTTCATCCAAGACTTTTCCAGAATAGCAAAACCCTTGACTGCATTAACGCATAAATGGAAGAAATTTGAATGGAAGGATGAACAAGAGAAAGCGTTTCAGTTATTGAAGAAAAAGCTAACTACGGCACCTATATTGTTATTGCCTGAAGGGAATGATGATTTTGTGATTTATTGTGACGCATCAAAGCAAGGTCTCGGTTGTGTATTAATGCAATGAACGAAGGTGATTGCTTATGCCTCTAGACAATTGAAGATTCACGAGCAAAATTATACGACGCATGATTTGGAATTAGGCGCGGTTGTTTTTGCATTAAAGACTTGGAGGAACTACTTATATGGGGTCAAAAGTATTATATATACCGACCACAAAAGTCTTCAACACATATTTAATCAGAAACAACTGAATATGAGGCAGCGTAGGTGGATTGAATTGTTGAATGATTACGACTTTGAGATTCGTTACCACCCGGGGAAGGCAAATGTGGTAGCCGATGCCTTGAGCAGGAAGGACAGAGAACCCATTCGAGTAAAATCTATGAATATAATGATTCATAATAACCTTACTACTCAAATAAAGGAGGAGCAACAAGGAGTTTTAAAAGAGGGAAATTTAAAGGATGAAATACCCAAAGGATCGGAGAAGCATCTTAATATTCGGGAAGACGGAACTCGGTATAGGGCTGAAAGGATTTGGGTACCAAAATTTGGAGATATGAGAGAAATGGTACTTAGAGAAGCTCATAAAACCAGATACTCAATATATCCTGGAATGGGGAAGATGTACAAGGATCTCAAGAAACATTTTTGGTGGCCGGGTATGAAAGCCGATGTTGCTAAATACGTAGGAGAATGTTTGACGTGTTCTAAGGTCAAAGCTGAGCATCAGAAACCATCAGGTCTACTTCAACAACCCGAAATCCCAGAATGGAAATGGGAAAACATTACCATGGATTTCATCACTAAATTGCCAAGGACTGCAAGTGGTTTTGATACTATTTGGGTAATAGTTGATCGTCTCACCAAATCAGCACACTTCCTGCCAATAAGAGAAGATGACAAGATGGAGAAGTTAGCACGACTGTATTTGAAGGAAGTCCTCTCCAGACATGGAATACCAATCTCTATTATCTCTGATAGGGATGGCAGATTTATTTCAAGATTCTGGCAGACATTACAGCAAGCATTAGGAACTCGTCTAGACATGAGTACTACCTATCATCCACAAAATGATGGGTAGAGCGAAAGGACGATACAAACGCTTGAAGACATGCTACGAGCATGTGTTATTGATTTCGGAAACAGTTGGGATCGACATCTACCGTTAGCAGAATTTTCCTACAACAACAGCTACCATTCAAGCATTGAGATGGCGCCGTTTGAAGCACTTTATGGTAGAAAGTGCAGGTCTCCGATTTTTTGGAGTGAAGTGGGGGATAGACAGATTACGGGTCCGGAGATTATACAAGAAACTACCGAGAAGATCATCCAAATTCAACAACGGTTGAAAACCGCCCAAAGTCGACAAAAGAGCTACGCTGACATTAAAAGAAAAGATATAGAATTTGAAATTGGAGAGATGGTCATGCTTAAAGTTGCACCTTGGAAAGGCGTTGTTCGATTTGGTAAACGAGGGAAATTAAATCCAAGGTATATTGGACCATTCAAGATTATTGATCGTGTCGGACCAGTAGCTTACCGACTTGAGTTACCTCAACAACTCGCGGCTGTACATAACACTTTCCACGTCTCGAATTTGAAGAAATGTTTTGCTAAAGAAGATCTCACTATTCCGTTAGATGAAATCCAAATCAACGAAAAACTTCAATTCATCGAAGAACCCGTCGAAATAATGGATCGTGAGGTTAAAAGACTTAAGCAAAACAAGATACCAATTGTTAAGGTTCGATGGAATGCTCGTAGAGGACCCGAGTTCACCTGGGAGCGTGAAGATCAGATGAAGAAGAAATACCCGCATCTATTTCCAGAAGATTCGTCAACACCTTCAACAGCTTAAAATTTCGGGATGAAATTTATTTAACGGGTAGGTACTGTAGTGACCCGAACTTTTCCATGTTTATATATATTAATTGAGATTGATATTTACATGATTAAATGTTTCCAACATGTTAAGCAATCAAACTTGTTAAGACTTGATTAATTGAAATATGTTTCATATAGACAATTGACCACCCAAGTTGACCGGTGATTCACGAACGTTAAAACTTGTTAAAACTATACGATGACATATATATGGTTATATATATAGTTAACATGTTTTTATTATAAGTATGTATCTCATTAGGTATTTTAACAATGAGTTATATACATAAAAATGAGACTATTAATTTAAGAAACTCGAAAATGATATATATAACGATTATCGTTATAACAACGTCTTACTAGGTACATATGAATCATATTAAGATATTGATACACTTGGTTAATTATGTTAAATGATAAGTAAATATATTATTAAGTGTATTAACAATGAAATACATATGTAAAAATAAGACTACTAACTTAATGATTTCGAAACGAGACATATATGTAACGATTATCGTTGTAACGACATTTAACTGTATATACATCATACTGAGATATATTATATATCATAATATCATGATAATATAACAATTTAACATCTCATTTGTTATAATAAATAATGGGTTAACAACATTCAACAAGATCATTAACCTAAAGGTTTCAAAACAACATTTACATGTAACGACTAACGATGACTTAACGACTCAGTTAAAATGTATATACATGTAGTGTTTTAATATGTATTCATACACTTTTGAAAGACTCCAAGACACTTATCAAAATACTTCTACTTAACAAAAATGCTTACAATTACATCCTCGTTCAGTTTCATCAACAATTCTACTCGTATGCACCCGTATTCGTACTCGTACAATACACAGCTTTTAGATGTATGTACTATTGGTATATACACTCCAATGATTAGCTCTTAGCAGCCCATGTGAGTCACCTAACACATGTGGGAACCATCATTTGGCAACTAGCATGAAATATCTCATAAAATTACAAAAATATGAGTTATCATTCATGACTTATTTACATGAAAACAAAATTACATATCCTTTATATCTAATCCATACACCAACGACCAAAAACACCTACAAACACTTTCATTCTTCAATTTTCTTCATCTAATTGATCTCTCTCAAGTTCTATCTTCAAGTTCTAAGTGTTCTTCATATATTTTACAAGTTCTAGTTACATAAAATCAAGAATACTTTCAAGTTTGCTAGCTCACTTCCAATCTTGTAAGGTGATCATCCAACCTCAAGAAATCTTTGTTTCTTACAGTAGGTTATCATTCTAATACAAGGTAATAATCATATTCAAACTTTGGTTCAATTTCTATAACTATAACAATCTTATTTCAAGTGATGATCTTACTTGAACTTGTTTTCGTGTCATGATTCTGCTTCAAGAACTTCGAGCCATCCAAGGATCCGTTGAAGCTAGATCCATTTTTCTCTTTTCCAGTAGGTTTATCCAAGGAACTTAAGGTAGTAATGATGTTCATAACATCATTCGATTCATACATATAAAGCTATCTTATTCGAAGGTTTAAACTTGTAATCACTAGAACATAGTTTAGTTAATTCTAAACTTGTTCGCAAACAAAAGTTAATCCTTCTAACTTGAATTTTAAAATCAACTAAACACATGTTCTATATCTATATGATATGCTAACTTAATGATTTAAAACCTGGAAACACGAAAAACACCGTAAAACCGGATTTACGCCGTCGTAGTAACACCGCGGGCTGTTTTGGGTTAGTTAATTAAAAACTATGATAAACTTTGATTTAAAAGTTGTTATTCTGAGAAAATGATTTTTATTATGAACATGAAACTATATCCAAAAATTATGGTTAAACTCAAAGTGGAAGTATGTTTTCTAAAATGGTCATCTAGACGTCGTTCTTTCGACTGAAATGACTACCTTTACAAAAACGACTTGTAACTTATTTTTCCGACTACAAACCTATACTTTTTCTGTTTAGATTCATAAAATAGAGTTCAATATGAAACCATAGCAATTTGATTCACTCAAAACGGATTTAAAATGAAGAAGTTATGGGTAAAACAAGATTGGATAATTTTTCTCATTTTAGCTACGTGAAAATTGGTAACAAATCTATTCCAACCATAACTTAATCAACTTGTATTGTATATTATGTAATCTTGAGATACCATAGACACGTATACAATGTTTCGACCTATCATGTCGACACATCTATATATATTTCGGAACAACCACAGACACTCTATATGTGAATGTTGGAGTTAGCTATACAGGGTTGAGGTTGATTCCAAAATATATATACTTTGAGTTGTGATCAATACTGAGATACGTATACACTGGGTCGTGGATTGATTCAAGATAATATTTATCGATTTATTTCTGTACATCTAACTGTGGACAACTAGTTGTAGGTTACTAACGAGGACAGCTGACTTAATAAACTTAAAACATCAAAATATATTAAAAGTGTTGTAAATATATTTTGAACATACTTTGATATATATGTATATATTGTTATAGGTTCGTGAATCAACCAGTGGCCAAGTCTTAATTCCCGACGAAGTAAAAATCTGTGAAAGTGAGTTATAGTCCCACTTTTAAAATCTAATATTTTTGGGATGAGAATACATGCAGGTTTTATAAATGATTTACAAAATAGACACAAGTACGTGAAACTACATTCTATGGTTGAATTATCGAAATCGAATATGCCCCTTTTTATTAAGTCTGGTAATCTAAGAATTAGGGAACACACACCCTAATTGACGCGAATCCTAAAGATAGATCTATTGGGCTTAACAAACCCCATCCAAAGTACCGGATGCTTTAGTACTTCGAAATTTATATCATATCCGAAGGGTGTCCCGGAATGATGGGGATATTCTTATATATGCATCTTGTTAATGTCGGTTACCAGGTGTTCACCATATGAATGATTTTTATCTCTATGTATGGGATGTGTATTGAAATATGAAATCTTGTGGTCTATTATTATGATTTGATATATATAGGTTAAACCTATAACTCACCAACATTTTTGTTGACGTTTTAAGCATGTTTATTCTCAGGTGATTATTAAGAGCTTCCGTTGTCGCATACTTAAATAAGGACGAGATTTGGAGTCCATGCTTGTATGATATTGTGTAAAAACTGCATTCAAGAAACTTATTTTGTTGTAACATATTTGTATTGTAAACCATTATGTAATGGTCGTGTGTAAACAGGATATTTTAGATTATCATTATTTGATAATCTACGTAAAGTTTTTTAAAACCTTTATCTATGAAATAAAGGTTATGGTTTATTTTAAAAATGAATGCAGTCTTTGAAAAACGTCTCATATAGAGGTCAAAACCTCGCAACGAAATCAATTAATATGGAACGTTTTTAATCAATGAGAACGGGACATTTCATGAGTGACTTGAACTGATGACGATTTCCATTTCGTACGATTGGATAAAGGATTTTTTTTTCGATATGAAATGATTTTGGCTAACGGATAGTATTCTAATTACATAGAATATATATATATATATATATATATATATATATATATATATATATATATATATATATATATATATAGATCAAAAGATTTCGTAGATTACGGAGGACTTTGCGGGATATGTCAGGCAAAGTTTAAAGTAACAGATACGATAAGATATGATTTAGCAGATATGCTAAGATATGAATTTTTGTCTATACACTATTCATGCAATCAATGCAGCAAGACGTGTCTTAGACTACAAATGATAAGCTGGTAATTTCCTGAGGATGATAAGTAGTTAATTTTTGACACAAAATGATAAGCAAAACTTTTGACATGCAGACACGGTCGAAGTCCAGACTCACTAATGCATCCTATCGACTTATCAGTTAGACACATTAATGCAGACCTGGTTCGCTAAGACCACCGCTCTGATACCAACTGAAATGACCCGTTCATATACATTATAAACGATTCACAATAGTTGATTACATTGCGAGGTATTTGACCTCTATATGATACATTTTACAAACATTGCATTCGTTTTTAAAAGACAAAATTTCTTTACATCGAAAATTGACAGGCATGCATACCATTTCATAATATCCACTATCCAACTATAAATTGATTTAATAATAATCTTTGATGAACTCAATGACTCGAATGCAACGTTCTTCGAAATATGCTATGAAAGACTCCAAGTAATATCTTTAAAATGAGCAAATGCACAGCGGAAGATTTCTTTAACACCTGAGAATAAACATGCTTTAAAGTGTCAACCAAAAGGTTGGTGAGTTCATTAGTTTATCATAATCATTTATTTCCATCATTTTAATAGACCACAAGAATTTCATTTCCAGTTCTCATAAATATATGTCCCATGCATAGAGACAAAAATAATCATTCATATGGTGAACACCTGGTAACCGACATTAACTAGATACATATAAGAATATCCCCTATCATTCTGGGATCCTCCTTCGGACATGATATAAATTTCGAAGTACTAAAGCATCCGGTACTTTGGATGGGGTTTGTTAGGCCCAATAGATCTATCTTTAGGATTCGCGTCAATTAGGGTGTCTGTTCCCTAATTCTTAGATTACCAGACTTAATAAAAAGGGGCATATTCGATTTCGATAATTCAACCATATAATGTAGTTTCGATTACTTGTGTCTATTTCGTAAAACATTTATAAAAATTGCGCATGTATTCTCAGCCCATAAATATAAAGGGTAAAAAAAAAAGGCAAATGAAACTCACGCATATAAATATTGTAAAACAGTTATTAAAGCATTGCATGTATTCTCAGCCCAAAAATGTAATGAGTAAAAGGGAGCAAATGAAACTCACCATACTGTATTTCGTAGTAAAAATACATATAACGTCATTGAACAAGTGCAAGGTTGGCCTCGGATTCACGAACCTAAATTAATTATATATAATTATGTGTTGGTCAATATTTGTCTAACAAATTAGGCCAAGTCATAGTGTACCACAATCCTAATGCTCGAGACTAATATGCAAAAGTCAACAAAAGTAAATTTGACTCAAAATAATTTCCAAAAATCTATACATGATTAATATATAGTTTAAATATCGTCGTTTTATATTTTTAAATATTTTTAAAAGATTATTAGAGTAAATAATATAATTTATTTATTAATAAATAAAATTTTATATTAAATTTAAATAATATAATATACTTTTATATATATTAAGTAATAAAATTTATAGGGTTCATTTAATATCATAAAGATAATATGATAGGTATAATTAAAGTAAGTTATTACACGTAGTAAAATATGTTTGTATCACATATTTATTTGATAAAATAATATCTATAATGATAGTAAGTAAAAGTTGTATTATTTTGTAATAATAATTATTATTATAAAAATATCAATATTTATAATTACTAAAATGACATTATGATAAAACGATAATTCTAATTATGATAACTTTAATATTTACGATAATTTTTAATATTATCTTTAAAATAATAATTCTATTTAAAATAATAATAATAATGATATTTTATAGTAACAATGACATTTCTATTAAAATGATATTTTTTGTTAAAATGATAGTTTTAATACTAACGATATTTTTAATAATAATAGTAATGATAAAAATAATAAGAACGATAATTTTATCTAAATCAATATCTTATAATATTTTAATTTCATCATGATACTCTTACACATTATTTCCTAATCGTTTCGTTTAATACCTTTTAATCGTCTTTTATATCGTGTTCATAATAATGATAATAATAGTAATCAAAATAATTAGGTGTTACAAATATTTGTTTTAATTACACTAATATTAATAATGATAGTTACTATAACATTTTTAACGATAATACTAATAATTATCTTAATGATAATATAGTAATAATAATAATAATAACAATGACAATATCCATTTTTAAATAATGATATATATATTAATAATGATAATAATAATAATAATAATAATAATAATAATAATAATAATAATTGGATAATAATAATAATAATACCAATTATAACTTTAACGATAATAACGATAGTAATAATAAAAAAAAATAACAATTTTTAATGATAAATCTCTTTTATTGATAAAGATAATAATAATGATAATAATAAGATAAAACTAGAACGACGATAAAAACGACGATAATAATAATCATTTATAATAAAAATAAAGAAAATTCAATTGATTATAACTTCTAATCCGTTCATCGAAACCATTCGATATCTAAAGGAAAAGTCCTTAATTTTTCGCTAGCTTTCCAAGGACATGCATATCTTATACCTTATCTCAACCGCAAGTGTAACTAATTCAATATTCAACCTAACCTGTCTAAGGGCAATATCAAAAGTACAAGCATGCATAATCCTAAATACTCGAGCACTAGTCAGGGATACACTATTAGTATGTAAAAGTTAAATTATGAGTACTCACGTATCAATATTGAGATTCAATATTGCAGGAAAGGTACGTAGACGCAACGGAAATGATAAACACTATATTGACCTCACGAGCATACCCATGAACCATACTCAATCACCTCCATAGCTATAACCCATAATTTCCTTAATCCTATCCTACTCGAAAAACAATTTCGAAATCACTCGGACAGCACTCCATCGTAATATTTTATGTATACTAATAATATCTTGAAATAATACGGAGTAAATATATATATGTAAATCGATTGAGAGAGTTTAGAGAAAAATATTTTCAAGTTTCTATGAAATAATGAAACCTATTGAATTCTATTTATAATAGATTTTTGAATTATTAAAGTGAATTATTAAAGTATGAATTATTAAAGTGAATTATTAAAGTATGAATTATTAAAGTGAATTATTAAAGTATGAATTATTAAAGTGAATTATTAAAGTATGAATTATTAAAGTAAATTATTAAAGTTAAAGTAAAGTAAAAATAAAGTAAAGGTAAAGTTTAAGTATAGTAAAAGTATAAAACTATGTACGTATAATACGCGTATAAATATATATAATATTAATTTAAATCGTTATATATATTTAATAAAATAAAATATAAATATCGTTATCTTTATCATACTAGTTAAGTAATGAGTTGTCAAAAGTGGTTCTAGATATTTATAAAAGTTATATACGTTTTAATAATAAAGTTCTTTTTAAACTGAAAACGTTTTTGTACGTTTGAAACTAAATAGATCAATCGAGTCTTTATGAGATTCAATCTTCCACTATCCTTTGTCTAGTTCTTAATGATTGACAATTTGTTCTTATTTATAAATCACTTTACCATTTTCTGAATATTGTTAAAACGGAAAGATTTCTCAAATCAACGTGGGCCTTTCAACAGAGACTTGTAATTATAATTCAATATATCTGATAATTCAATCATTTGATCTTATCTTCTAATTCCATTGATAAATATTTTGAAACAGATACAATCATATAAAGTATTTAATCTAATATTTTGTTTACGTTTCAAGTTATAATATATATACACATATACATATATAATCATATTCGTTTAATGGTTCGTGAATCGTTGGAACATGGTCGAGGTTGAATGAACGTATGAACATAGTTTAAAATTCTTGCAATTTAACTTAATAAATATTGCTTATCGTGTCGGAAACATATAAAGATTAAAGTTTAAATTTGGTTGGAAATTTCCGGGTTGTCACAAGACCTATGTCTGGATTCACTACTAGGCCCTGAGTTAGATATAGGGCAACCTCTCGAGTACTTACCGAGACTAGAGGATGATGATGATATCTTCAGATACTTCGCAGCACCGACTCAACACATTGACCAGGATATTATCCCATAGACTACTTTACTTTATTTTATTTCTAGTTTTATCTTTTTGAAGCATTGTACTAAAAAAGTTATATATATAGTGGAAATGCTGCCTTTCTCTTTTTATTCTTCATGCAGAAATATTATCAAAAGAGACCGGTCCCTAGGAGATTGACCGTAGGAAGGCCCTGCACTAGGAAAGTAACATGACCATAGGGAAGTAATCCTTCCTCAAACCTATTTCGATTATAACGCACTAAAATCTCTAAGTGTGGGGTAACCCCCGCAACTAACTTAGAAATTTTAGAAGTCAATGTCCTTAATTTATAAAGTATTAATATATTCTTTCTAGAGAACATTAAGGACAATGTTCTTCTAAGTGTGGGGTAATGGGTAAAGGTCGAAGGTTTAAAGGTCTAGTAACTGTAAAACTCCAAGTTTTGAAAAATTCTTTTGTCCAAAAAAGCAATTAAGCAATGGATATTAGGTAATTTTGAAAAATTCTTACCTTGTTTTTGCCCAAAAGATCTAATAAAATTGCTAGAAATCGGTTTTCGGAACATTTATTAGAACGGAACGATTAAGCTGAAATTATGTTTTGTGTCAAAGATTTCTTTTAAGAAAATATGTAAAAGGCTACGCATGATCAAGCACGACCCTTACTCCCCAAAAAGGTAAGGAATCTTGGACCCAAAGTATCTGTATGACCCACCAAATCTATAGTACTTTGTTATTTCGATTGATGAGCGTGTCGGAGTACGGTTCAAGTTAGAATTTGGTTCAGACATACGTTTCAAGACCAATGGTTAGTAAGCGCCATACGTGGTGTGTGATACTCCTTCCGAAATCATTCTGAATAGAGAAGACAAAAAGTCATCCGTTTCCACTCCACGCAATTTAAACCGACCAACTCACATAAAGAGTTGATGAATCAGAAATATTCACCCCAAATTCACTCCCAAAATACACCATTCACCTTCACTGCCCTTTCCATTCATCAAAAGATCCAGAGATTAATAAAGAGATAGATCGATCAAATTCGCTTCAAAAGCACTTGTTAAAAGATTTCGAACCCCTGATTGTTTTTGATAGGTCAAATACCTATTTTCAGTGGATTATCACTTCCTCTCTGGGCACCAGGAACGAAAGACAAAAGTTATGAAGAAAGGGTATGCCGAAAAAAAATGATTATGAAAGAGCAAAGTCTCTATGAATAAAGGCAAGGAAAAACCCGAGAAATTGCCCTAAAGAAGAATTCCGAAAGAGCAAAAGAAAATTCTAGACAAAGTCTTAGTAAAATCCGCCTCTTCCGAAGAAAACTTTTACGGATTCTAGGCCGTTCTCTATCCAAAATGGATACTCTGAAGAATCAAAGTCTTTCAATTCTCTCAAAAATCAAAAGATCTGGATACCTTTCACCGATCCATAAATTCCCAAACAAACCCTATAACTCGTCTTCCTCTTGAAAGAATGCCTAGGAAGAAGATCAGTGTCGTCCTTATTTAACCGGTGGAGATATCGATGCTTTACCAAGCCTATGATGAGAACTGTTACATGACTGGCTTCTGAGCGACAATACAACTAGAATAGGACACCCTGATGAGTGATCTGCCAGTAAGGAGCCTGATCATGTATACTCTACATCTAAGAGTTGGAAAGTACGCCTTTTTCACTATGGACGCGATTGAAATCTAGCGACCAAACCATCGAAGCTCGAAACTTTTTCTAATACTTTTGAAAGATGTGCCGACTTCTGAAGAAGGCATAATAAAAAGATCTACGGGTGGGGTAAGGGAAATTTTATTAGAAAGATTCTTATATTCCCACTTTTTTCTTGAGGACAAGCAAAGCAAAGTGTGGGGTATTTGATATCGGTCAAAAAGTCACATTTTTACCCCCAATATTAAGCCCTAGAATAATAAAGATTTAAACTTTGTCGGTAAAATTATCGATTTTTTGGTTGGTTTTGTAGATTAAGTAATTACCAAGGCGATGCAAAAAGAATCAAGTAAAACAAAGCTAAAACGAAGATTCTAGAGCAAAAACGGTGAAAGACAAGAAATCAAGTTACGATCCAGCGAATCAGTAAGACAAACGGCTTGCTAAACGGGCTGCCAAACGGCCTGCCAATGTGGCAGACGGACTGCCAAATGCCCAGATCAAACGACCTCGATAAATGGCTTGCCTTAGCAAACGGGCCCTGCAAATGGCCTGCCAAACGGCCTGCCAGCCGTTTGCAGGCAAATTCCAAGTCTATTTAAAGGGCTTTCTCCATCCATTTCAACACACACTCAATTTGTAATTCATTTCATATTTTCAAGCTTTTAGTTAGTCTTTAGTAGTAGTTAGCTTAGCTTTTATTTTCCGGAGGATATCCCGGCGAGTTCCTGCGATCTCGGGCAGATTTCTTCGGCCTTTTCAGGTTTTTATCTGAAACGCTTGTCTTTTGTATTAAACATGTGTTCTTACTTTTTATGTTTAATAATGTATTTTGATATTACCATGATAGCTTAATTAATCTGTATGTTACCATGATAGAAGTTTTGGTTAGCGTAATTATGTTAATTTAGTACGATTACTGTTATAATACTGAACTAGGAAGTCTGATAGATTTGTATGCTAGCATCTTAAGGATTGACCAACCTAGGTTGTGATCAGGACTTGTCTACCTATATGAAATTAGCTACTTCATAGGATTAAGACCCCTGGTTATTCTGTATCTGAAGATTCTATGAACTCGGTATGGCCGGAGTTCCTGAGAGGCATTTAATGCGCTTTTAGGACACGGAACTTAGGAATTGAGACATGAATGACCTAGTATGCCTATTGACTGTTCCGAAGAGACTTCTTAGGGGCTATTAAGATCTAGTTAGTGCCTTCACTGTGTGACCCAAGCCTATTGCATGTTCTTGTCTGATTGTTGCCATGGGTCTTAGTCATATCAACTGTTTAGGTATTCATTAGGTTTCTATCTGCTTTACTATCAGTATATTAACTGTGATGCTGTATAATGTTTGAATTGATATGATCTCATTAGTATGATGGAATGGTTGTTAGTTTTCATTTAAGGTTTTGCCAACTTAAGCCGAAGGATTCCTTCCGTTTGTGATCAGTGTTCAATCAACACGGCACGTTGTTATTCAGTTAACTAAACTGATAACGAGGGTTAGGATTAGAGTTTAACTTAGTAATAAACCTAGTACTTTACTGAGAATAACCTCCGAGGCATTGTTACCTTTCAATTATACGACCAAGTGACATACTTCTCACTGCTCAAAGAGAACTCTGAGAGTTCAGAGACAAGTAGGTCTGTGTAATTGGCTCATCCAACCAGATCTACGTCATTCCAAGCATAGTCTTAACATAAGCATAATTACCTTTCACTAACCCAATATTGATATCTTGGTCAACATTTCTCTGATCTGCATACTCCGGATATCCTTCCACTTTATTTACTTTTCTGCATTTAGGACTTTTAGCTAAAATTAACTACTATCTTTTATCTTGGTAATTTAGCTAAAAGATAATTATCCACTTGATCTTCAATTCGTTAATCAACAAAAAATACGACACTAGGTTAACTTACACCTTCTACACCTTAGAAAGTAAAAGTAAATTTAGGTCCACGCACAATATAAATAAACGAAGACACGGTGTGCTACCGAATTGGACATCTTGCGACCTAACAACACCGCACAAATAAAACTGTCCGTTAGTAGCATATCAGAGATTAAGTAAATAAACTTTTCCAAAAAATATTAAATTAAGTTATTTAAACGCGAGTTAATCGTCTTAGCCGGTTTTGCTCGTCTTTCCTCGTTTTTCATCCGTTTTTAGTGATTCTTGAAACATAGCCTTTGTAATGACATAATCTACCAAATGAAGCAAATAAATGCTTATTTAGATGATAAATTCAATTTTATCATAAATGGGGCTAATATCGGGGGTAAAACGTTACTATTTAGCCGATAACAAATATCCCACACTTAGACTTTACATGTCCTCAAGTAAACCTTTCTTTTATTTTGAGTTCAATAATGCTTTTGAGGTTTCCATTCTATTATTCAAGTGGCTTGTTATTTATTATAAGAGCAAGAGACAAACCGTCTTCAAAAAGGGTAGAAACTATCTCTGCAAGCATGAGGGGAGGTTACATGACATTGGCTTCCTTACACGGGTCACTCAAATCACTCAAGTGTTTGGGGTTCCCTATCAATCTATGAAATGAATTCGCTCATAGCCAGTCATGTTGCAAGTATTGTCATAGGCTTGACCAAGAATCAAATCTCTACCGGTTAGATAAGGAGAGCACTGATCTTCTCCCTAATCATTCTTTCAAGAGGAAGAGCGAGTTTAAAGGCTGGTTTATGGAGAAAAGTAAAGGTTTTGATATGGCGAAAAAGGTGATTTCAAATCATTGAAATTTAGAGAGATTTGATAGATTTTGGTTTCATGAGGATATACTTTTTCTAGGAAAGATGGTACTTTATTTTTGTTGAAGAGTTCCTTTAGAGGGTGCTGATATTCAGCGAAGACTTTGCTTCTTTTCTGCAATCCTTGATATCGGCTAAAAAGTCACGTTTTCACCCCGGTATTAAGGCCCAAAAACAAGAAAGATTCAAACTTTGTCGACAAAATACCCACTTCGTCGATTAGAATTGAAGAACAAGTAATTACGAAGACGGTGCACAAAGAATCAAGAGAATCGGAGCTAAAACGAAGATTCTAGAGCAAAAACGGTGAAAGACAAGAAACCAAGTTACGATCCAGGGATATCAGGCTGACCAGGCTAGCAAACGGCCTGCCATACGGCTTGACAAATGGCCTACCAGTATGGCAAACGGCCTGCCAAATGGTCAGATCAAATGGGCTCGATAAATGGCTTGCCTGATCAAACGGCCTCCAAAAACGACCTGCCAAACGGCCTGTCAAATGGCCTGCCAGCCGTTTGCAGGCAAAAATCTTGTTTATTTAAAGGGTCTTTGTCATTCATTCCAACACACACTTCAATTCACTTCTTTCATTCTCTTGTACAATATTAGTCATACTCTCAAGGCCTTCGACTCCGTGCGGGAAACCTAGTACCCGGAGAAGAACTCCAAAGATTGTATTAGGAGCAGTCTGGAGTCTTGAAGTTGTCACTTTTGTATTCAAAACTCGTTTAATTTACTGGTACTTCTATCCCTTATCTCTATATAATGTCTTCTATCATTATGTTATGTGATATTGTTGCCATGATTAGCGAGTAGTTATCTTTAGTGTATGCTATGATGTAAGCAGTTATAATGCCAAAATAATATTATGGTCTGTGTATGCTGTTGAAATGCTTTCCGATTATGCTTTAAACTCAATCATGTTTCCAACTAATAGAACGTAGTTATAGGCTCTGTTATTGGGAAGTCGCGAACCCCGATTCAGAGTACACTATCTGTGTCACCTCTTGGTAAGAGAAGTCTATCGGATACAACGTAAGATCGATTGAGGCACACCGGTTGTAGTAAGTCTATCAAGCTTTGGATTCCGACTAAGGACTCTTTCGTAGTGAAACATCTGACTAGGCCCTTAGTACATTGTCGGTCCCCGACCATGCTAGTGTAGTCACCAAGCATATAAACTTCGTACATGTACGCTGAAGCACAGTGGTTGTTGTAAGCTGTACCTCTGCTAAGTAAGGTCATGGAACCCGGTTAGTGTTGACTAGTACACTGCACCATAACGTGGTCTCAAGCATTGCACCCCGCTTGAGGGATTCTTAGTTAATTAAGGAACTGTTTGTTTAGACACATAAATGATTGGACTGTTAGGATAACCGAACGTGTTCATGGAAGTCAGCTTGACTTGGCCATGGTGTTCTTTATGGTTGAACTCTTTTTAAGGGCCTAACAATCTTTTAAAACCAATCATTAATGAAAGCATTGAAACACATCACGTCTCTCGGATATGGTAAACCATGTATTCTATTATACTTAAGAAAGTTTAGACCATTGTGGAATGTTAATACGTCACCCAATCGAGTCGCTCAATTGGATGAGCCGTCAGAATGTATATGCCTGTAGTCAGACTGCACGGGCGTCGGGGGTAAGGGACGTTGCTGTCTATTCAGAATCTTCAAGGCTAACGCAGTACCCAGTGACATGTCTTATGACAGGGGTGTTTAGGACCAGTGTAATGAATACAAGGCCTCTGCCTATTCATGAGCCAGCATTCCATAATCTCGGCAGAATAACTGATGAAGTCATAGTATGCACTCACTTTAACATTATCTGAATTACGAATTTTATCGCATTTACTTTATCTGCCTTATAAATTAGAAAATCCCAAAATTAAGTTACCATTACTCTTTCCTAACTATCTTAGGCTTCAATATAGGTTCAATTCTACTGATATCTCAAAAATAGGACTCTAGGTCATACTTCCCTTACCCATACTAAGGAGTAGTACGATTTAGGTCCCGCTAAATATAAATTTAAAACAGTACCTTCCCCCTTGGGTGGCTGATCCTGGCGCGCCGCGGCCCGACGACACCGCGTGAATAAAAACCGTCTGTTTCGGCCATATCAATCCTCCTGGGTCACAATCTTCTTTTTCTAGGGGGATCTATGCTTTTATTTAAAGACTTTTCTCTTCTTTATTTTTGAGACTTTGCTCAACTACTTTTTTTCATATCCCATCTTCATAACTTTGTCTATTTATTCTTGTGCCCAGAGAGAGAGAGGTATTTTGCCAGAAATAGGTCTTTTTGACCTATCAAAAATAGTCTGGAATTTTAAAATTTTTCGACAAGTGTTTGAAGTAAAGTCGGTCGATCTATCTCTTTGAATTTCTAGATTTTGCAAATGAGAAAGGAAATAGGGTGGAAAGGGTAATGTATTTGTTAGTGAATTTGGGGGTGAGTATTTTCTGACTCATCAACTCTTTAGGGTGAGTTGGTCGGTTTAAATGCGTGGAGTGGAAACGGAAACGGATGGTTTTTTTCTTCTCTATTCAGAATGATTTCGGAAGGAGTATCGCACATACACCACGTATGGCGTTTACTAACCATTGGCCTTGAAATTTATGTCAAGGTCAAGTTCTAACTCTAAATGCTAACATCGGCACTCTCAACAGAAAAGATAGTGAAGCATTAAAAATAAATGCTTATTGGGCCATTTTTGGGGTTCCTTACAACAATTATATTGGGTCGATAATGCCTAGTCATGCAATGCTCTTTTAGAGAATCGGTTCATCCTTAAGAAGATTTATGTCCTCATTTGTCTTAATTTTAGAACAAACACGCTTGATTTTTGAAAGTACTTTTTCAGAAAGTATCATTTAATCAAAATGTTTGAAAAATTTACGTTGAGGATAAAGAATCTAAATAGTAGGTATACTCGAAAATCTTAGATAATTTTTAAGTTAAGAACATTTTCCGAGCATCCCATAGCTTATTACGGTGTACTACACCACTATCCCACACTTAGAGGAACATTTTCCCTAATGTTCATTCTTAGATTTTAGGGAGCTAAAATCCCACACTTAGAGTTTGAACATGTCGTAAAATGTATCTAAGCTCAATATTGGGTTGGAATCCCACACTTAGTGATAAGCTTAGGATAGGGTATAGTTTAAGGATATAACGAAGCAAACTAAATAAACGAAGAGAAAGAAATGAATTACTCCCCTTAAGTGCAGTTGTGAGCTGAGGATCTGAAGGTAGACTGAGTCAGAACCATCTTATGTTGGATTCGAATCGGTCTTCTTGAAGTGTACTCGAGCTCATTAGGGCGTTTTCATCCTCCATTCAACATCCACCAATAACTTGCAATGAAATAATCAACTTGTTTTCTTGTCGTTTCATCATTATTCAAAGAGTATCCACCACAGGCATCAGTAACTGTCTATTACTAGTAAAAATGGAAAGGATCAAACCTAGACAGGTGATTAAGCTTTAGGCCATAGACTCACTGATTTGCGTTTTGATGAAAAAGTTATTTGAAAACTTGAGGGTTTCAAAATTAGGTTTTTTTGAAAATTCAACAAATCAGTGTATGACTAAAAAGCTTAATCCCACACTTAAAGTGTTGACTGCCTTTAATATTAAGACATTTGAAATAATGTAGCAAATAGCGCATTTAAGCTCAAGACAAGTCCTAAGAAATGTTGAAAATTTTATTTTAAGTTTCATTTCTCACTTATTAACCTAATTATCCTAATCTAACAACTACTAAAGCTATAGAAAAATAAACACACGGGTTGCCTCTCGAGAAGCACTTGTTTTTGTTCGAGTAACGAGCCTGACTCTAGCCTTATTTCTCAGGAAAATCTAGGTGGCTCCCTTGCATCCATCAGTTTACACAAGAGGTAATATTGGAACATACCAATGAGATTGAAGCGAACATAGAATAAAAGTATGTCCAATGAGAGGATAAGGTGGTTTGAAGTGAATGATTTATTTAACTTGAGGTATAACAAAACTATCAACTTCTTTTACCTACTTTATTGGGATGGTATGGTCAAAGGGGTCCTCATCACTCAATGATGTGTATGTCATTATGTATTTAAGTGATGGTTTATAAGGTAGCCTTTACACAAAACCCGTATTTCTTCCATGAGACTTCAGGTTGGTCGTAATGTTGTACTCTAAGGATAGAGGTGGGACGATGTCCATTGACGTCTCCAATATGGTAACAACATTAGCAACTATCTCGATGCTAGAATCCTCCATCTCTTTCTTCTCATCCGGGCTTTCCATTTCTATTTCTTCATCCACCTCCTCGTCACTCTGATCGAGAGATTCAAGTATAATTGGTTCAGAGAGTTCTTCTAGAACGAAATCGTCTCCAGTCATTAAAAGATCAAAATAAGGTGAGAGTGAAGATTGGGATGATGTGAAGTGGTTATTCTTCTTGTCTTCTACTTCTATCTTCTTCTCTTCATTCTCGGAATAGAAGGTGACTTTCCTAGTGGAGATGGTATTTATTTCGCCGTTCCCATCATAAGGACATATCCTCGTCGATCGTGAAAGTGATCTCTTCCCCACGGGCTCTTAAGGTGATAGTTCGTGAATAAACGTCAACGATCGATTTGGCTGTATTCATGAAAGTCCTTCCTAAGATGATAGGGGTTTTCATGTCTTCTTTATAGTCCATAACCACAAAGTCAGTCGAAAAGAGGAATTTGTCGACCTTAACCATGTCATTCTCAGCTATTCCCTTAGGATATCTAGTGGATTGGTCAGCTAGCTGGATGCTCATTTTGGTAGGGTTAAGGTTTTCAATTTCGAGTCTCTGGAACAGTGAGTAGGGCATGAGATTGATGATGTCACCAAGGTCAGCGAGAGAATAGATAGTACCAGATTGGTAGATAGAACAAGGAAGGCTAAATTGTCTAGTATCCCTAGTTTTTCAGGAAGAGTATTTAAGAGAATGGCTGAACAATCCGTGTTCAGCAGGACATTGGGTACTTTGGGTACCTTATCCTTGGTTGATAGAAGTTTCCTAAAATACTTCTTACTATGAGGATTTTTAGACACAGTGTCCAAAAATTTACTGTCAAGCTTGAAATATTTCATCTTGTTATGTCTTTGCTTGAGACGGCTCGGGAATGGAATGGGTGTTTTCTCATCGGGTTTAGGTGATGACTCAAAGACTACTACCAAACGGGTATTAGTTAGTTTCTTCTCCTTAGAAGAAACTGAAGGTTGGCTATGTGACACCTTTGAGTCATTTTTAAGACAACCTAGAGAATCGAGACATTGATTTAGCTGGCTTATTTGATTTTCAAGACTACTCAAGTGATTAGTCATGACTAAGTGAGTTGCGTCGTGTCTTGCTGTGATCATGTTGATGATATGAAGTAGGACATCGTTTGGACTTATCTCTGGTAGGGTAGTGGGTTTGGTAGGTGGGTTGTGTGGATGAGCTAGGATCGTATCAGAGTATACAACAGAGTCCTCACATTCAGCCTCGTATACCTTGCACGGATGTGGGTCAGTACAATTCTGGCATAATTGCACTTGTGACACATGTTGCGGGAGTTTCTTTAGCTCTCCGACTTCTATGGTGAGGTTTTCTATTTAGTTTCAAGAGAAATTTGATGGTTTTATTTTCGATAGGATCGAAGGCGAAAAGCGATGTTGCTGATGAAATGTGCTCTTCCGTGTTCCAATCGTGATGGTGCATAGTCATCTCCTTGATCAATCTCCAGGCCTCGTAAGCAGTTAATTTCATGAAGTTACCTTGTGAAACAGCATCAAGAATAGACTTGTTGTTCTGATTCAGACCTTTGTAGAAGGTAAAAATTTGATCAGGGCTCTCAAGACGGTGGTTCGGGCATCTTCGAAGCAAATTTTTGAATCTTTCCATGCAGTGTAGAGTGATTCATCGTATGCTTGTTGAAAGTTTACGATATCATTCCTAGGTCTGATTTGTTTTGTTGGGGTGAAGTACTTGATTAAAAAATTTGTTGTCATTTCCTCCCATGAGGTGATAGAGCTGTGTTCTAACCCCTCAAACCAGGATTTTGCTTGAAGATTTAAGGAATAGGGGAACAGATACAGATGAACTACATCTTATTCAACCCCGTTTTGCTTATATGAGTTAGATAACAAGAGGAATCTATCTAAGTGAGAGTTGGGATTGTCATTTGGTAAGCCATGGAACTGGCAATGGTTCTGAATGAGTTGTATGATGCTATGCTTAAGAACAAAAGACGCTCCGTTAACCTCTGGATAGAGTATCGGTCCTCCTCGTCCTTCTAATGAGGGTTTAGTGATGTCAGTGAGAGTGATGCGTGTGGCCATCGTCGAACTATCGGCAGGTAAGTGTGGATCTCATCGGATGGGTACAATGTATGATATCGGATAGAAGAAAGGATGTGTCGGAAGAATTTTTAGCGGTCTAAGTAAGTTAAAACATCCTAAAGGTTCACTAATAAGGAAGTCCATAATTAATCTAAATTAAGCTAATATTATCTAACCTAACTACGGTTAGCTAGTAACTTTTGACAAAGCTAGTCTCAGTCAAAAGGGTCTCTTAAAAACTAACTAATCTAAACATGCTCCAAATCGTACTACCGCACCCCGGCAGTGGCGCCAAAAATTAACTACTACCTATGATATGCCTAAATCGGACGGTTTATTTATGCGGTGTCGTTAGGTCGCAAAAAGTCAATTCAGGATATCAACAGAAGAAGTTGATTGTTTAATTTATATATGCTAGGCCTAAATCTATTATTCCTTCCTATAGGTTAGAAAGGGCAAATATGACCTAGGGTCGTTCCTTGAGCGGTTGAATTTGAGATGGTGCTTATTCAGATAATTTAGTAATTAAGATTGGGTTTGTACACAATTCAGTATCCAAGACTAGTGGCCAGGTACACCTTGTGTGGAGAGGCAGGATCCTTTTGGCCCCAATAAATTGGCGATTGTTTGGAAAATCCAACAACCAAGTCCAACCGATTTATTATAGACACCACTTTATCCGGAATATCAAATTGTGTAAAGACTATAGTTGGGTTGATTTGATTTATAATTGTGTTTAAAATATTAAAGCATTATAATTAAAATAAGCTAGCTAGCATGCAACAGCTAAGGACAGAGAAGACGTGGTTCACCATGATTTAAGATAACGTAGTGTCGAGATGATTGCGAGACACTCATTGGATATTATTGGTTGAATGTTGGTTAATAAACTAAACGACAAACTTAATTAACCAAAGAATATGTTTTGATGATGACACACACATATGCATAAGTGATGACGGACATCTTAACATAAAACACGCAAGGTCACTAATCCATACTTTATCTTGCAAATGACTATGTCAAACATAGGTTAAAGAATGAAATTAAAAGTTCAGCTAAACACACGGTCAAGGTACGGTCGACCGCATAGTCAACCGTGAAACCCCAAACTGAATTGCAACGCAGTTTTATGAAAACAAGTTGTACGGTCGCCACCACGGTCAACCGCAGTGCGACCGCAGTTTTCTCTGTTACCGTTTTTGACCAAATAAAGTTTGACTAGTTCCCGACATCTATAATTCATGAAACCTTTCTCAACATGCTTAGAATAGATGCCTTCTCCATACTCAATTGAGTTTTGGTCATAAAAACACTAATTGTGATTAATTATGCCTAATGACATCTTAATGACAAATTAATCAAGATTAGGCATAACACATAAGTGTTAATCCACAACTTGTGATCTTAATTCTTATCTAGATATCCTTAGTATGATCATCAACTACCAACACACTTAAGCCAATATCACTAGAACAATAATTGTTAATAGAAATGACTTGATTAATTAAAGCTAAATGAGGAACAATGCTCTTAAGGTTAAACTAGAAATGACTTGTAATCCTAAAACACACTTAGATGCATTTAGGATGGTCACCAAGTCCCAACTAGAGATTGCTCTTCCCTTGTGCATGTGTTGGACATTAATGTGTGCTTATACATTAATCAAGCAATATGTTATATTGCAATTAAATTTGTTAAGAGCTTGAACTATAAGTTGTGCAAGTATCTATACGTTTGATCCTAGAATAACTATCTCTTGCTATGTGAGTATTACTTGCTACTTGTCAATATGATTAATACTCATAAACTTGTCAACTTGATTTTATTTTTTCCATGTGCTCACTATTTAGAATTCAAGTAACTAACCTACTCCAATACATTAAGTGTAAAGTAGTTCACAAATTATAGTTAATTGTCTATTTGGTCTAGTCTAAGTAACTAAGTGTGATTGCTTATTTAAGAATGACTTAACCTTAATGTCTCTACATACTTCATGATTATCTTATAGAGACATTATTCAATTAATCCCTAACTAAACTCAAATGGAACATGACTTGTGATTAATTGAAACTAGGAAGTTAATGACATAGTGACTAGTCTTTAGAATTGAACCAAGAGCATTAAAGTCACTAACTAAGTCTTGACCAAACTGAGATTTCCCAAAATATCAATCAAGACACTTCTCCAAGAATGTTGGGTTTGCCACTTTTGGAATGATTAGTCACTTTCATGCAATAAGACCAAATCTCACACACTTAATGCATATAGTACTTGTGTAGGATGTTTGGTTTCTTTTGTAGGTTCTAGAAGGAGTAAAGGTGCCAAAATGTGGTGTTCAAATTTGAGCCACACGGCTATACAACGGATACCAAATTTGAACTAGAGCACGCACGGTCGCACTACGGTCGACCGTGCAGGCAATCGTGTGTCAACTGCTATTTTTTGAATCCCACTATAAAAGGCAAACATTTAAGTGCATTTGAAGTAGACCCTCTTGCATATTCCAAAGGCTTATTTCCAGAGATCACAAGGGCTCTAATTACTACTCAAATGTGATCAAGCAAGAGAAGATTCTATGATCTTAGAGATATAGAATTTGGTTGTTGTAAACTTACTAATCAAAATCCTTAATCTTGTGAGTTTACTTATTGTGATGTATGTCCTAGTATTGTGTTAGGATCATCATTTCAAAGTGTATAAGTCTTGTAACTTCAATTAGTAGAAGCATAGGCTAGCTTAGTGATCTACTTCCTTAAAGGGACTTAGGAAGTTGATTAATATTATTTGGAGATTAATACTTGTCCAAGGTGAAGACAAGTTGATCTAGGTTAGAGTTGATCTTTCAAAGGGATAGAAGGATTAGGTTTGTTTTCTACCAAAGAAGTTGAAGACTTGTAAATCGGATCTCCACCGGGTTTTGGGAAAAGTGCTTAGTGAAGCAAAAAATCCCGATTAGTGTAATCGGGGAGTGGATTAAGGTGGATTAGTTAACATCCACCCGAATCACTATAAATCCTTATGTATATGTTCTTTACATTACTTCATTTATCATTTTGAACATATACACTACACACATCAAGTTTGAGTTGAATTGGTTGATCAAAGTTAATCGAATTTGGTGATCAATCAAAAAAGTGTTAAAAACGTATCAAGTAACTATTCACCCCCCCTCTAGTTACTTACAATTGGTATCAGAGCGGTTGCTCAAATCATTGCGCTATAAACAATTGCGAAAGCGTCAAAATTCATTTTGTGCAAAAACTTGAGTCAACGATTCTCGGATCAACTCAAACTATGGGATATTTGGAAGAATTGGTAAAAGAAGCACCAATATTTGATAAGATGAATATTGATGTGTGGAAATTAAGATTTGAGTCTTATCTCAAATCCAAGGATTACTACTTCTGGAGAATAATCAAAGTAGGAGACTTTGTACCACAAGCTAGTTCAAGAATAGTGAAGTCAACATTTCAAAACAATGATGTTTAGAAAAAATTTGATGCAATTCACTACTTCATGGAATTCTTCCTAGTGAAGAAAGATTAAAGATAATCTCATGTGAAAGTACAAAAGAATGTTGGGACTCACTATGTTCTCAAGAAGATTTAAACTCTAGGAGTCTAAATGGTAAAGGAATAGAGAAAGATTTGGAAAAGGTTGGTGATTTTCAAGCAAAAGGGTTGAATGGAAATGAAGACTTTTGCCTCATGAGTTCTTGGAATGATTTGGATCAAGATGGTCAAAGTGAAGAAGAGGTTGAATCTCCATTCAAAGAAGATGATGTCTCAAGCATGGATTGCAATGAGGTACATGTATTCTATCCTTCTAATTATGAAGAATTGTTAGATGATTACAAGACTATTAAATTTGTGTATGATAGTAGTCGTGAAAAAGTAAAACTTTTGGAGAAAGAATTACACAAAGTTATTAACAAAGTTTTAATTGATGAAAATAACACCTTGAAAGGATAACTATTTGTGATTCATCAAGAGGTAAACATGAAATGAATGTATGTCACGACTCTAGCAAACACAAATCTTGTACTCAAAGTCCATTGTCTATTATTAGGAAAATTGAAAATATGGGAAAAATGGACCAAGCTAGCAATTCCATGGTAGGGATAAGTCAAGGATTGTGTAATCTTAAAATCAATCAAAACCAATGATCAAAATGCTAATGAGAATAACCTTCTCAAAAGACTTTGTATTAATGAAAGGTTTTTCTTACAAATGCAAAATTGTTTTTTGAAAAATGATTTTAAAAGATTAAGTGTAGGAAGCTTACTTGCCTTAGGATTGTGTGTTTATGTGAAAACATGTATTGCATGCTAAACACTAGATTGATGCGTTTTGTGTATACTATGTGTGATTGAATATATATATATATATATATATATATATATATATATATATATATATATATATATATATATATATATATATATATATATATATATATATATATATATATATATATATATATATATATATATAGTAGGATCAAGAGGGAAGTAACCATTCGGGGGGAAGCGGGGGGAAGCAAAAACTTTTTTTTTCATTTTTTGAAAAAACTTTATTCACGAACATTATAGATGAGATGAAAATATGAACATTTAGTAGAGACACTTTGTGATAAATTTTTTTATTTTGGCAGGAAAACGCTCGAAGAAGTAATATATAACAATTATCGTGTTTTTCGAGCGTATTTTGAGGTTTTAGCTATTGGGGTTTAGATATTAGGGTTTAGATATTAGGGTTTATAGGGTTTAGATATTAGGGTTTAGAAATTTAGGGTTTAGGGTTTAGATTTAGGATTTAGATTGAGTTTTTAACACGAACGGTTTAGAGTTTAGGGTTCAGGGTTTAGGGTTTGGTGTTTTGGGTTTATTCCGTAAACCCAAAACACCAAACCCTAAACCCTAAACTCTAAATCGGGCTAAATTTTATTTCACAAAACATGAAAAAAAAACGTTCATATTCTTCACGAACAATATTATCTTGAATGTTATTTTTGTCGATCGTTTTTCCGCCTAAATAATAACATTCATCACGAAGTGTCTCTTTTAAATGTTCATATTTTCGTGTGATCTTGATGCAGGAAAAAAAAATTCAAAAAAAACGAAAAAAAAAAATTTGCTTCCCCCCGCTTCCCCCCGATTGGTTACTTCCCCATTGATCCTGCCCCTATATATATATATATATATATATATATATATATATATATATATATATATATATATATATATATATATATATATATATATATATATATATATATATATATATATATATATATATACATATATATATATACATATATATACATATATATATATATACATACATACATATAGATATAGTATATTACGTGTCATTGATGATTAAACATCGGGAGGATGTAATCATTCAATGTTAGGAAAAGAAAACTTGTCCTCAAGTATTCTATAGAACCTAAGAATCATCAAAACACGTTTGAAGAAAGAAGAAGTGAAGAAATAAGTGATCAGAAGGATCAACAGCAGCACCACGGATGACCGTATACTCGACTGCAGACTCTTGTCCTGTACATGTAAAAATTTCTGCACGGCTAACACCACGGTCGACCGTGTTTCAACCGTGTGTGGTCTGACTCTGTTTTAAATTAAATTAAACCCTCAGTTTTATTTCTTTTCAACTCACTTCAAAACACACACACTTACACACGACTGAGGAGATCGACCGCACTGAGAAGAACGCTCATTCCTTCAATTTCAAATCCTACTTTCGGTATGATTAATCCTTGCTTTTCTAGCATTCAATTGTGTTTGTATGATGAATTAGGGTTATGAAGAAACCCTAACTAGAATGAATCAAAACCTAAATTGATGCAAACAATCGAAATTGTTCTTGAAGAACAACTTGGAAACGATTGTAGTAGTACATATCTATGCGTTAATTTAACATTGAATGATTCTAGGGTTCATTATACATCTAGGTTAAATATTCATAGAAGCATTGTTCATATGGTATGAATGACATTGTTGCTAATTGAGTGTAATAATGTTGAATGTCAAAACATGTGTTGATGATGATTTCAAAAGTCTAGAACACATATGAACTTTGTGAAAGTCTTAATCTAGTTGCAAACTCATTGACACTAATGAAGAGTGAAAATGTGAAGAATATTAACATCAAAACATCTAAGTATTGATGATAATTAAAGTTTGCAAAACTTGTTGCCTACAATTGAATTATGCACTTTGAATTAATTAAAAGTGTCAATGCGCAGAAAATGGCCAATCGAGGAGAAAGCTCATCCAACTTTCGTCCACACCAATCAACACTTAACAGAGAAAGAGTGAAAAATCTAACAATAGCAGAAGAAAGGAGAATTGAAACCGAAGATTTTCCTGAAATGGTGGCAGCTTTCTCAGATTTAAACTGGGATGTATTTCTTGATCTAAATGGACCAATTTATCCATCACTCATTCGAGACTTTTACTCTAGCTTCGTCTATACCAACAGTTCAGTTACCTTTAGGCTAAAAGCTTCAAGAACAACAGTAACACTCCAAGATTTTGAAAAACTTCTAGAAGTTCCAGCAAGTGGAAAAAGGTTCTTCCACACAGGACACAGTCTGACCTATCTTACTGATTTCATCAATAAATATGACGCTATTCGAACACTGTGTGAAGACAATGCTCCAATATAAGAAATTCTCAGTCAAGGAGTATTAAGAAAACACCTGAGGAAGAAGTTCCAAATATGGAACACAGTGATCGACTACAATGTGTACTGTAGAATGGGAAATCGTTCACATATCCACGCTGTTCAGATGGCTCTTCTTTGGTGCCTAAAAATGCAGATCCCTGTAAACATGGCATACTTTATGGCCATACGAATGAGCAATGTGCCTAAGGACTCAACAAGAGCTCTTCCTTATGGAATGCATCTTACAAAGTTATTTGACAAATTAAGGGCAACAGATGACTTTTGCATAAATCCAACCTATCAAATATTTAATCGCCATACATTAACATTAATGGGGTGGGATGATGAAGATGACTCTAACGAGATTGAAAGGGTTTATTAAGCCATGACCAACTCTCAAATTAACTTGAAAGATATATCCGACAGTGATGAAAAACAGTTTCTGGATGAAGCTAATGATCCTTTTTATGACTTGGATCATGACTCAAAAGCTGAACGAATCTACCTGAATCAAGCTAAGATAAAGAAGTATCAATCCAAGATCCGCCTGCTAATATAGAAAGCGAAAAAGGCGTTTTCATGTAAGTGGAAGGTGAAAAAAGTGAGAGAGGTTAAAATGTTGGTTGAATAACTTATTTGTAATAATTGAATGTGTGACTATGTGAATATTTCTTGGTTAGAATATGTTTAATTTGAGTTAATTAATTTATGTTTCTGACAGTTGTCACACGGTCAACTACACGGTCGACCGTAGCATCGACTGTGTATCTGTCTGACACTTCTTCTTCTCTCTCCTGAAAAAATAAATGCACATTGAACCTCTCAAATCTAATTGGATCTGGTTTCAAAGTATCATTCACAAATTAGAACAATTGAATATGATCAAAATTCTCAAAAGATTCAATTACTCCAAAAGGGAATGAAAGATTAAATGAAGGTTCATCTTTTTCCCTTTAAATTGAGAAGATTATGATACAAAACTCACTACACCATCTCACTCAAAATGAGTCAAGCAAAAACTCTCCTAACAATCCTTTTGTGATTGACTTGTCATCTTCAGTTTCTGACTCCTTTGACGACCACTTTCCTAACACCCAAGAAGAACGAGATGTGATCAACCGCAACCGACAAATGGTTAACACTAGACCAATTGCCGAAGGTTGTATGGTCACTATTGAGCACTTTTCGAAAGAGCTTCTCGAGAATTTTGCTTACATAAAATGGGATTCATTCTTAACCTTAAGAGGTCCCATTCACTCCACTCTTGTTCGTGAATTCTACGCTAACTATGAATTCTCTCCTCTAAATAACGTCAAATTTCGGTTGTTTGACAAAGGTTTTTCCATGTCTCTCAAGGACTTTAGAAGATTCATGCATATTCCTGATGAAGGTGTGAAATGTTTCTCCTATAGTCCATACCTCTTCTGCCTTCCCGAATTTGTCACAAAAGGTGACATCATCAACACCTTTTGTCAAAGGCCTATCAATCACATTGAAATTCAAAGTGATGGTCTTAAGGCAAATCATCTTGCACCCAAGTTTGACCTTTGGCTCAAAGTCATAAGTCAAAATATCTACTGCAAGGTGGAAACACTATCCACAAACATTCATGCCTGTGAAGCCTCACTACTCTGGTCTCTCCAACACTGAATTCAAGTCAACATGTCATTGTTCATGGCAAAGAGGATGAATGGATTGGTGTACAATGAATCACTCTCCCTTTCTTACGGGGCACATCTAACGAAGCTCTTCACACAACTGTGTGTTCAAGACGTACATCCTGTTGGTCTAATGTACGGTGCTTATGTCGGGTACTGCTACTCCTGCTGCAGGTGGTAGTAATAATGGTGTAACAATGGTGGTAATGGTAATGGGAAGCCGAGAAATCGTGAAAATCAGAGAGTTTGTTATGAATGTGGGAAGCCGGGACATTTCCGTGATGCCTGCCCTAACAAGAAGACTACTGAGAATGCATGTGGTAGAGCGTTCAACATTAACGCCAGGGATGCTGAGGAAGATCCAAAACTTGTTACGGGTACGTTCTCGGTCAATGATTTATCAGTTTATGTACTATTTGATTCAGGGGCTGATTTGAGTTTTGTGTCGAGTAAATTAAGTTCAAAAATCAAAACACCGTTAACTCCTCTAGACAGTACTTATGTTGTAGAGATAGCTAAAGGTAAAGTGCTTACTGCTAAGACTGTGTATCATAAATGTAACATTAAACTGGATGGTAGAGAATTTGAGGTAGATTTGATACCGATTGACCTAGGCAGTTTTGACGTTGTTATTGGCATGGATTGGTTGTCTATGAATCGTGCTGAAATTGTATGTTATGAGAAAGCTATTCGTATTACTAATGTGGTTGGAGAGCCGCTGATGGTTTTTGGGGATAAGAAATGCAGACAGTTAAATCTTATTAGCTGTTTGAAAGTTTATAAACATCTTCGCAAAGGCTGTCATGCTATTGTAGCCCATGTTGTTGATTCTAATAGAGAAGAGAAGAGCATTGGTGATGTTCATATTGTTAGAGATTTTCTTGAGGTATTTCCCGAAGATTTACCTGGCCTTCCACTGCAACGCGCGGTAGAATTTCAAATCGATCTTGTTCCCGGTGTTGCTCCTGTAGCACGTGCTCCTTACCGATTTGCGCCTTTCGAACATCAAGAATTGTCGAGTCAACTCCGTGAGTTGTTAGACAAGGGTTTTATTCGTCCTAGTTCGTCCCCTTGGGGAGCTACTGTCCTGTTTGTTAAGAAGAAAGATGGTTCGTTTCATTTGTGCATTGATTATCGTGAATTGAACAAGCTTACAGTTAAAAACCGTTACCCTCTTCCAAGAATTGATGATCTGTTCGATCAGCTTCAAGGTTCTTCTGTTTATTCTAAAATCGATCTTCGTTCGGGTTATCATCAACTGCGTGTTAAAGAATCTGATGTTCCGAAAACTACTTTTCTATGGTCACTTCGAATTCCTTGTTATGCCGTTCGGATTGACAAACGCACCTGCTGTGTTCATGGACCTCATGAACCGTGTGTTAAGACCCTATCTGGATAAATTCGTTATTGTTTTCATTGACGACATCCTTATTTATTCCAAGAGTGATGAAGAGCACGAAGAACATTTGAAGTTGGTGCTTGATTTATTGAGAAAAGAAGAGTTGTACGCTAAGTTCTCTAAGTGTGCTTTCTGGATACGAGAAGTTTATTTCCTTGAACATATTGTTAGTAAACAGGGAATACAGGTCGATCCTACCAAGGTTGAGGCAATTGAGAAGTGAGAAATTCTGAAAACTCCTACTCAGGTTCGTCAGTTTCTAGGGTTGGCAGGTTACTATAGAAGATTCATTCAAGATTTCTCTTGTATCACGAAACCTCTGACTGCTTTAACGCACAAGGGGAAGAAGTATGAGTGGAAAGATGAACAAGAGACTGCTTTTCAAACTTTAAAGAAGAAGTTGACTACCGCTCCGATATTATCACTACCCGAGGGTAATGATGATTTTGTCGTTTATTGTGATGCTTCACGTCAGGGCTTTGGTTGTGTTTTGATGCAACGAAAGAAAGTTATTGCGTATGCATCACGTCAGTTGAAGATTCACGAGCAGAATTATACAACCTATGATTTAGAGTTGGGAGCTGTTGTGTTTGCGCTTAAGATTTGGAGACAGATCATAAAAGTCTTCAACATATCCTTGAACAGAAACAGTTGAACATGAGGCAACGAAGATGGATTGAGACGTCGAATGATTATGATTGTGAAATTTTATATCATTCGGGAAAGGCCAATGTTGTGGCCGATGCGTTAAGTCGTAAAGAGAGGGCTGAACCTCGCAGGTTTAGAGCCTTGAATATGACAATTCGAACAAACCTCGCAAGACAGATTCTTGAGGCACAACAAGAAGCCTTAAAGGAGGGTAATTTTATGAACGAGAAAGTTAGAGGCATGGCTAAGAAGTTTGAGGTACGAGCAGATGGTACAAGATACTTTGCGGGACGTCTTTGGGTTCCGAAATTTGGCGGTCCGCGACAACTTGTTTTAGATGAGGCTCATAAGTCTAGGTACTCTATTAATCCTGGTTCAGGAAAGATGTATCATGATATTAAGGAGCTGTATTGGTGGCCTAATTTGAAAGCTGATGTAGCTACGTATGTGGCTAAGTGTTAGACATGTGCTAAGGTTAAATCTGAACATCAAAAACCGTCTGGACTTTTGGTGCATCCTGAGATTCCCGAGTGGAAGTGGGAAGGTATTACGATGGATTTTATTACAAAGTTACTGAGAGTTGCGGGTGGCTATGATACCATTTGGGTGATTGTAGATCGACTCACAAAGTCGGCTCACTTTTTGCCGATTAAGGAAACGGATTCGATGGAGAAGCTTACTCGTTTGTATTTGAAGGAGATTGTTTCTAGACATGGTATTCCTGTATCTATTATTTTAGACCGAGACAGTCGATTTATATCGAGGTTTTGGCAATCCTTACAGGAAGCTTTGGGAACTAAGTTGGATATGAGCACCGCTTATCATCTTCAAACGGATGGTCAGAGTGAAAGGACCATTCAAACGTTAGAAGACATGTTACGAGCATGTGTTATTGATTTTGGTAATGGGTGGGATAGATATTTGCCACTAGCTGAATTTTCTTATAATAACAGTTATCGTGCAAGTATTAAAGCAGCACCGTTTAAAGCTCTGTATGGTAGAAAGTATAGGTCTCCTGTCTGTTGGAATGAGGTTGGGGATGCTCAACTCACAGGTCCAGAAATTATTCATGAGACTACCGAGAAGATAGTACAGATTAAGGAAAGATTGGGAACCGCCAAAAGTCGGCAAAAGAGCTATGCCAATAAGAGAAGGAACGATATTGAGTTTCAGGTTGGTGACCGTGTTATGTTAAATGTATCACCTTGGAAAGGTGTGATACGGTTTGGTAAGAGGGGAAAGTTGAATCCTCATTTTGTTGGACCGTTTGAGATCATTGAGAGAGTTGGACCCGTGGCTTATCGTTTGAATTTGCCACAAGAACTCAGTACTGTTCACGACGTTTTTCATGTATCGAATTTGAAGAAGTGTTTGGTCGAGGCTGATGAAACTATTCCCCTGGAGGAACTTCATGTTTATAAGCAACTACATTTTATTGAGGAACCTGTTGAAATTATGGATCGAGAGGTTAAAACTCTTAAGCAGAGTAGAATTCGTATTGTTCGAGTTAGATGGAACGCCGGACGCGGTCCCGAGTTCACTTGGGAGCGTGAAGATCAGATGAAGCAGAAGTACCCGCATTTGTTCCCAGATGCTGAGTCAACCCCTGCACCTGCTTAAATTTCGGGACGAAATTTCCGTAACGGGAAGGTACTGTAACGACGCTACTTTTTTCGTTATCTTTTACCGTTAATTATTTAACGACCGTTAACTGTTTATTCGTGCCACATCCTTTCTATGACCTATATATTATTATGTTTGTAATAATATATTAATTATTATGTGCTATGTGAATATTTGTATTCATATTTTAAGTTATACGTTTCTACGTGTCGCGGATTTCTATCCGGCGAATCATTTCGGTTTTCAAACCAACGGTCAAGCTTTTGGGATTTTTAAGTCCTAATTATTTTCAATATGATATTTTAATGTCATATGTTTATATATAGTGTTTATATATATTTTTCGTCGCGTATTTGTTATCTCTCCGAATTTTCAATCGCATAGTCGTGTTTTCGCGTTTCGGGTTTCGTTAGAGCATTCGGGCCACAAGGAAATCATCAATTAAAAAAGTTGGGCTAGTGGTGCCCACCCCCATAACCCATTCGGCCGAACTAGGCATGGGGTATACTCCCTTGCTTTTCATTTTTGCAATTTCATAATTCATTTCATCATATTTCTCACTAAACCTAAACCTTTTATTTTTTCTCTCCTCTTCCCTTTTCTCCTCCCTTGTGCCATCGCCCTACACCAACCATAACATCATCACCATCAATTGATTTCAACTTGGATCATCAAATCATTTACATAAACGCGTTCCTCTCATCATTCTCTACGCAACCATATCTCTCAATTCTTGATTAGTGTATAAACCCTAACCCTAGATTTTTGATTTTTCATATATTTTACGTTTTATATGTTATATTGATTGTATGATGATTATATGTTATTGTATTGTTGATAGTATGCGTAGAAATGCTCGATTATATATGTTTTCGGTTTGATTGTTTTGGGACAGCGGTTTGTTTGATCTTTTATGTAAACATAACTGATATAAAAGTGAAATTAAAGTGTCTAGATGTGTTCCTCTTATTAAGACATTGAATTTAGACTCCGGATTCATGTTATTTCGATTCCCGGAGCTTAAGTTATGATTAAAATGGTGTTTTATTGAAATCAAAATGTGAAAACGAATTGATTCAGGTATGGTCCGACTTTGTGACCACTTTTGGAATCTTTAGCGTGTACTAGTGTGTTAGGATTGATGATGGGATGAACATTCATGTTCGGGTCATCGAAATCCGAGCCACGGATCACCCATTATGACTAAAACATGTTTTTGAACGGATTAAAGCTCCAAGTTGTTGTATGGCTGATGGTCACGACTTGGTGGCTGTTCTTGGAATGTTCTCGAGTGCACTAATGTGTCGGGTGGGTTGGTTAGGCGGAGATATATATAAGACTCGCCGAAAATCGACACCCGGGGCTCAAGTTATGACCCGATGAACTTTTAATTAAAACTTATGGTTATTAATTAAGACTTATGATATAAATAATGATTTTCATTATTATTAAATTACTTATCATATAAAAAAGTAATTAATTTAATTTAAGACTTATGATATATATATTTATTATATCATTTATTAATTACATTATGATTTAATTAAATATTTTAATTAAACTTATGATTTATAATACTTTTATTATTAATGAAAAATACTTATGATAAGTATTAAACTTATGTTATGAGATTATTATAATAAGACCTATAATAAGGATTAAATAATTATTTAATTATTATAAGGCTTAGTTATTATTTAATTATAATTTAATTATTAAATACTTATGATTTAATAATTATAATTAGAAACTTATGATATGATTAATAATTCATTATTAATTAATAATACTTATGATATGATTAAAATTTATTATTAATTAATAATACTTATATTATTACTAATATTTAATTTATTAATTAAATACTTATGTTATATTAATTATATCATTTAAACTTATGTTAACTTTAATAATTTATTTTAATTTAATTAAACTTATGTTATGACATAATTATACATATATGACTTTAAATAACATTATAACTTATATTATTATTATAACTTATACTTTTAAGATTAATGTTGACTATGTTTGAGCAAGGTTGACTTTTGAGTTGACTTTCGGTTGACTTTGACTTTCAGTTGACTTTTGTTGATTTTCTAATTAAGGAAACTTTCCTAACTTAAAAACTTTCTAAAAATAGAAACTTTCTAAATATGGAAACTTTCTAAATATGGAAACTTTCTGAATTTAGAAACTTTCCTAAAATATAAACTTTCCTAAAATAGAAACTTTCCTAAAATAGAAACTTTTCAAAAATGAAAACCTGCTAAAAATAGAAACTTTCTAAAAATAGAAAGTACGTGTCCTTATGCTGTTCCGATCAAACCGATGCATGTTGAGTGTTGTTCTATGTCTACTTGCAATAAGTACTATAGCTATCATACTAACACTTGACCTAAGTTAGTTATTTATATCGACCTGCTTTATTTATAGGTCAGCTTTGTGATCATCCTTGATCACTTTACTTCGTTTGCGGTTCGCATTTTTGTGTGGTTACTTCATTTGCTTTAAGGTGAGTTATAGTCCCGTTTTTACATACTTTTCAAAGTATATTTTTGGTATGTGATTACATGCATTTTGTTTTACGTTTAGACACAAGTGGCAATTAAATTTAAATTATTCGTTATGAGTTGAACAAAAATATTCCCTAGTCTGGTAACTGTAATCACTGGTTTCTACTGGTGAACGCGAATCCTATGGATAGATCTATCAGGTTTGACAATCCCATTTCGAGCTAGTCGCGCTAGCAATTTATAATCGGAATGTATTAGTACTTAGTATTTATTTGAAGATACACTTGTTCAGTGTATATATTTATTGTGTTTGGAAAGGGTAAATAAAGAGTTAAGTGGTTACCAGGTGGCTCATTGATAATGGAATAATGTTTTATGTTTTCTAACATTTTAAATCATGTGGTCTAAAGTTTATTCGTTTACTTAAACCTATAATTCACTCAACATTTTTGTTGACAGTTTACTCGCATGTTTTCACAGGTACTTGATTTGTTTGGTGCTTCAACTGTGTTAGAAGTGTCTGCATGCATTTGGGCAGATTTTGTTAAACAATTTATGAAACATTAAACTTGCATTCTCTTTTGAATATTTAAACTGGTGGGTGTTTGGTTAACAATGTTTTATGCCAACTTTGGTTATTTAATATGTTGGGTTTGTTTAAACTACATATTTTATTAAATTTCCTTTTTGGGAAACTTTTGAAAAAAAGAATGCAATGTTGTTTATTAAATTCATTTAAAGTTCGATCAAGTTGTGGGGCCAAGTGGCGGAGCCGTTAAGTGTATTGACGGGGCCATCACATCTAACCACCCTCCCAATCGATTACGATTCGGTTTGACCTTTTAACGAAGAAACAGAAGGTGAGAACACACTTGCCTGGAGTATTAAGGGATCTGATGACAGTGTTGAAGACGACCAGTTCATTGCACTATTATCATCCACTCAAATGTCCATTCTTCATCGTCGGAATCATCGAACTCACGAGATCCTGCGATGCTTTCTGAACAATCTTGTCTGTGGAAAATGCTCATCTCATCCAAGCACATCTCGTCCCATGTAGAACAAACCTAGGATTGATCTACTTTACTTTTCATTCATATTTTCATATATGCATCACTATGTTTCGTGTTTGCTTTGAATAAAATGTGTGCTTGTTATGTTTTAATAAATGTTTTTCCAACGTGCACAATTTAAGGGGGAGTTTTGCTCTAAGGGCGAGCTTAGTTCTAGGGGGAGCTAACCTTTTTGCTTCGACAAAAGGGGGAGAAAGATGGATACAAGTGATTGTTAACACTTGCGTATTTATAGCAAAATGTCCCTCATCACTTGTATGTTTGTCATCATCAAAAGGGGGAGAACGTTGGTTGAATGTGTAGTGACCCGAACTTTTCCATGTTTATATATATTAATTGAGATTTATATTTACATGATTAAATGTTTCCAACATGTTAAGCAATCAAACTTGTTAAGACTTGATTAATTGAAATATGTTTCATATAGACAATTGACCACCCAAGTTGACCGGTGATTCACGAACGTTAAAACTTGTAAAAACTATATGATGACATATATATGGATATATATATAGTTAACATGATACTATGATAAGTAAACATATCATTAAGTATATTAACAATGAACTACATATGTAAAAACAAGACTACTAACTTAATGATTTTTAAACGAGACATATATGTAACGATTATCGTTGTAAAGACATTTAATGTATATATATCATATTAAGAGATATTCATACATGATAATATCATGATAATATAATAATTTAAAATCTCATTTGATATTATAAACATTGGGTTAACAACATTTAACAAGATCGTTAACCTAAAGGTTTCAAAACAACACTTACATGTAACGACTAACGATGACTTAACGACTCAGTTAAAATGTATATACATGTAGTGTTTTAATATGTATTTATACACTTTTGAAAGACTTCAATACACTTATCAAAATACTTCTACTTAACAAAAATGCTTACAATTACATCCTCGTTCAGTTTCATCAACAATTCTACTCGTATGCACCCGTATTCGTACTCGTACAATACACAGCTTTTAGATGTATGTACTATTGGTATATACACTCCAATGATCAGCTCTTAGCAGCCCATGTGAGTCACCTAACACATGTGGGAACCATCATTTGGCAACTAGCATGAAATATCTCATAAAATTACAAAAATATGAGTAATCATTCATGACTTATTTACATGAAAACAAAATTACATATCCTTTATATCTAATCCATACACCAACGACCAAAAACACCTACAAACACTTTCATTCTTCAATTTTCTTCATCTAATTGATCTCTCTCAAGTTCTATCTTCAAGTTCTAAGTGTTCTACATATATTCTACAAGTTCTAGTTACATAAAATCAAGAATACTTTCAAGTTTGCTAGCTCACTTCCAATCTTGTAAGGTGATCATACAACCTCAAGAAATCTTTGTTTCTTACAGTAGGTTATCATTCTAATACAAGGTAATAATCATATTCAAACTTTGGTTCAATTTCTATAACTATAACAATCTTATTTCAAGTGATGATCTTACTTGAACTTGTTTTCGTGTCATGATTCTGCTTCAAGAACTTCGAGCCATCCAAGGATCCGTTGAAGCTAGATCCATTTTTCACTTTTCCAGTAGGTTTATCCAAGGAACTTAAGGTAGTAATGATGTTCATAACATCATTCAATTCATACATATAAAGCTATCTTATTCGAAGGTTTAAACTTGTAATCACTAGAACATAGTTTAGTTAATTCTAAACTTGTTCGCAAACAAAAGTTAATCCTTCTAACTTGACTTTTAAAATCAACTAAACACATGTTCTATATCTATATGATATGCTAACTTAATGATTTAAAACCTGGAGACACGAAAAACACCGTAAAACCGGATTTACGCCGTCGTAGTAACACCGCGGGCTGTTTTGGGTTAGTTAATTAAAAACTATGATAAACTTTGATTTAAAAGTTGTTATTCTAAGAAAATGATTTTTATTATGAACATGAAGCTATATCTAAAAATTATTGGTAAACTCAAAGTGGAAGTATGTTTTCTAAAATGGTCATCTAGACGTCGTTCTTTCGACTGAAATGACTACCTTTACAAAAACGACTTGTAACTTATTTTTCTGACTATAAACCTATACTTTTTCTGTTTAGATTCATAAAATAGAGTTCAATATGAAACCATAGCAATTTGATTCACTCAAAACGGATTTAAAATGAAGAAGTTATGGGTAAAACAAGATTGGATAATTTTTCTCATTTTAGCTACGTGAAAATTTGTAACAAATCTATTCCAACCATAACTTAATCAACTTGTATTGTATATTATGTAATCTTGAGATACCATAGACACGTATACAATGTTTCGACCTATCATGTCGACACATCTATATATATTTCGGAACAACCATAGACACTCTATATGTGAATGTTGGAGTTAGCTATACAGGGTTGAGGTTGATTCCAAAATATATATAGTTTGAGTTGTGATCAATACTGAGATACGTATACACTGGGTCGTGGATTGATTCAAGATAATATTTATCGATTTATTTCTGTACATCTAACTGTGGACAACTAGTTGTAGGTTACTAACGAGGACAGCTGACTTAATAAACTTAAAACATCAAAATATATTAAAAGTGTTGTAAATATATTTTGAACATACTTTGATATATATGTATATATTGTTATAGGTTCGTGAATCAACCAGTGGCCAAGTCTTACTTCCCGACGAAGTAAAAATCTGTGAAAGTGAGTTATAGTCCCACTTTTAAAATCTAATATTTTTGGGATGAGAATACATGCAGGTTTTATAAATGATTTACAAAATAGACACAAGTACGTGAAACTACATTCTATGGTTGAATTATCGAAATCGAATATGCCCCTTTTTATTAAGTCTGGTAATCTAAGAATTAGGGAACTGACACCCTAATTGACGCGAATCCTAAAGATAGATCTATTGGGCCTAACAAACCCCATCCAAAGTACCGGATGCTTTAGTACTTCGAAATTTATATCATATCCGAAGGGTGTCCCGGAATGATGGGGATATTCTTATAAATGCATCTTGTTAATGTTGGTTACCAGGTGTTCACCATATGAATGATTTTTATCTCTATGTATGGGATGTGTATTGAAATATGAAATCTTGTGGTCTATTATTATGATTTGATATATATAGGTTAAACCTATAACTCACCAACATTTTTGTTGACGTTTTAAGCATGTTTATTCTCAGGTGATTATTAAGAGCTTCCGCTGTCGCATACTTAAATAAGGACGAGATTTAGAGTCCATGCTTGTATGATATTATGTAAAAACTGCATTCAAGAAACTTATTTTGTTGTAACATATTTGTATTGTAAACCATTATGTAATGGTCGTGTGTAAACAGGATATTTTAGATTATCATTATTTGATAATCTACGTAAAGCTTTTTAAACCTTTATTGATGAAATAAAGGTTATGGTTTGTTTTAAAATGAATGCAGTCTTTGAAAAACGTCTCATATAGAGGTCAAAACCTAGCAACGAAATCAATTAATATGTAACGTTTTTAATCAATAAGAACGGGACATTTCAGTTGGTATCCGAGCGTTGGTCTTAGAGAACCAGAATTTTGCATTAGTGTGTCTTATCGAGTTTGTTAGGATGCATTAGTGAGTCTGGACTTCGACCGTGTTTACTTGAAAAATGATTGCTTAACAAATTTTGTTGGAAACTATATATTTTTAACATGTGAATATTATGTGATATATTAATCTCTTAACGAATTTGATATTATGTGATAGATGTCTACCTCTAGAACAAGTCCCATTGACTCACCTAATAATAATGAAGAGTCAAATGTAAATTGGAATGATTCGTGGACTGATTCACAAGTTCCCGAAGAGGAACCGGAAGAAGAGTCGGAACCAGAAGAAGAATCGGAACCGGAAGAAGAATCGGAACCGGATGAAGAAATAGAACCGGTGGGGGAAATAATAAAATGGTTAAGTAAAAGAAAATCCTCAACCAACAGACCAAGGTTAATTATGGTCAATGGTGTTTCCGCCAAGGAAGCAAAATATTGGGAGGATTACCAATTCTCCGATGAATCGGATTCCGACGAGAATTCCAATGATGTTATAGAAATTACCCCAACTGAATTTAAAAAGGCAAAAGAAAATAATAAGGGAAAGGGCATAAAAATAGAGAAATCTAATTCCAACCCCGATGAACTTTATATGTATCGTCAACCCCCGAAGTCCTTAAGTTGTAACAATGACCCGGGAACCTCTAAACCACCAGGTTTTTCTAAACCAATGTGGATAACGACGGCTCGTATTAGGGGAACATCATATATCCCTAGAAACTTGGCAAAACGAACCAAAACCGAAGAAGAAGAAACAAGCGAGTCGGAATAAGATAGCTGTATTCGTGTGGTGTAATATATGTAATATAGTGTGCTTATGCTTTATGATATATGTAAAAATTGCTTGTATTAATAAGTATTTTTTTTATGAATCTAACTCTTGTCTATTTTACAGTATAAAAACACAAAATGGATAGACAACCCAATATTTTAAGAGACCTACCCGGAGACATGATTGATGAAATCTTGTCTAGAGTCGGTCAGAATTCTTCGGCACAACTATTTAAGGCGAGATCAGTTTGTAAGACATTCGAAGAACGTTCCAAGAATGCCTTGGTTTATAAAAGGCTTTCGTTTGAAAGATGGGGGATATCACATTGGGAAATCCATAAGTTACGATGTGTTTACTAAGACGCATATATTGCGGGGAACCCAAATGCTATTTTACGCAATGGGTTAAGAAATTATTTTGACTCAATATATCCGAATATTGGACTTCGTGATTTAGAAAAAGTGGCTAACATGCAACATAAAGAAGCATGTTATGCTTACGGATTAGTAATGTTCGCTTCTCACCAAAGTGAGAACAAGAACATCGGCCTACAACTATTAAACAAAACGTTCCCACAAGTGACGGAGTCGGTAATTGGGGTAAGAAATGAGGTTTTTAGATTGTTACGGGACTGTTGGACATTACGTAACCCTCGTCCCTTTGACGACGTTAAAACACGCTGTCTTATCAACGGCCATAACGGTTATGTTCCACAAGACCAAGGATGGGAAGTAATCCTAGTAAAACCAGAATGCATGACTTGTTTCTGGACGTATGAATTACGTGTCTTTATTGCCTTTGCTGAACGACTTGTGTACTAGCTAGAATTATCTTCACAACTATCTTGTATCAAAGTTATTGTGTGCTATATTTCATGCTTTATGTAAAATAAGCGGTACTGTAAGTTTGTAAAATATTGTATAAAAGTTTGAACGCGAAATATTATTATAATCAGTTTTTCATATAGAATTGTAGTAGTTAAATTGTATATTAGCTACTAAGTATGAACTTAACGGGTAGGTACTACCCGAATTTAAACTTATAAAATGCTAATATGAAGAAAAAGCTTTTATAAATGAGTTCATATTATGCTACGAAATACTATTAACTACTCTTAATATTCTGTATGATTAACTTGTTCCATTTGACTATTTTGAAGGAAATGGCACCAACTACTCGACACACCGTGAATATGAATGAAGAGGAATTCCGTACTTTTCTAGCTTCAAACATAGCCGCAGTACAGGCTGCGCTACATACCAACAATAACCTTGGATCTAGCAGTACAGGAAATCGTGCAGGATGCACCTACAAAGAATTCACTGCCTGCAAACCTTTGGAATTTGATGGAACCGAAGGACCGATCGGATTGAAACGGTGGACCGAGAAGGTCGAATCGGTGTTTGCCATAAGTAAGTGTACTGAAGAGGACAAAGTGAAGTATGCTACGCATACCTTCACAGGTTCTGCGTTAACATGGTGGAATACCTATCTAGAGCAAGTGGGACAAGACGATGCGTACGCACTACCGTGGTCAGCATTCAAGCACTTGATGAACGAGAAGTACCGTCCCAGAACCGAGGTCAATAAGCTCAAGACAGAACTTAGAGGGTTACGAACCCAAGGATTTGATATTACCACGTATCAAAGACGATTCACAGAATTGTGCCTATTGTGTCCGGGAGCGTTCGAAGATGAGGAAGAGAAGATCGACGCGTTTGTGAAAGGATTACCAGAAAGAATCCAAGAAGATATAAGTTCACACGAGCCCGACTCCATACAACAGGCATGTAGAATGGCTCACAAACTAGTGAACCAGATTGAAGAAAGAATTAAAGAACAGACTGCTGAAGAGGCCAATGTGAAGCAAGTCAAAAGAAAGTGGGAGGAAAACGGTGATAAGAATCACCAATATAACAACAACAGCAATTACAACAATAATCGCAACAATTATCCCAACAATCGCAACATCAATCGCAACTACAACAAACGGCCCAACAATAACAACAACAACAACAGCAACTACAACAATCATCCCAACAACAATAATAACTGCAACAACAACAACAATCAGAAGCAGCTATGCCAAAGGTGTGAAAAGTATCACTCGGGGTTCTGCACCAAATTTTGCAATAAGTGTAAAAGAAATGGTCATAGCGCGATGAAGTGTGAGGTCTACGGACCAGGGGTTAATAGAACGAAAGGAACAAATGGTGTCAGAACGAGTAATGGCGGAGCAAGTAGTGTCGGAGCAAGTTATGCCAATGTAGTTTGTTATAAATGTGGAAAACCGGGCCACATTATTAGAAATTGCCCAAACCAGGAGAACACGAATGGACAAGGCCGCGGAAGAGTTTTCAATATTAATGCGGCAGAGGCACAGGAAGACCCGGAGCTTGTTACGGGTACGTTTCTTATTGACAATAAATCTGCTTACGTTTTATTTGATTCGGGTGCGGATAGAAGCTATATGAGTAGAGATTTTTGTGCTAAATTAAGTTGTCCATTGACGCCTTTGGATAGTAAATTTTTACTCGAATTAGCAAATGGTAAATTAATTTCAGCAGATAATATATGTCGGAATCGAGAAATTAAACTGGTTAGCGAAACATTTAAGATTGACTTGATACCAGTAGAGTTAGGGAGTTTTGATGTGATAATCGGTATGGACTGGTTGAAAGAAGTGAAAGCAGAGATCGTTTGTTACAAAAATGCAATTCGCATTATACGAGAAAAAGGAAAACCCTTAATGGTGTACGGAGAAAAGGGCAACACGAAGCTACATCTTATTAGTAATTTGAAGGCACAAAAACTAATAAGAAAAGGTTGCTATGCTGTTCTAGCACACGTCGAGAAAGTACAAACTGAAGAAAAGAGCATCAATGATGTTCCCGTCGCAAAAGAATTTCCCGATGTATTTCTGAAAGAATTACCGGGATTACCCCCACATCGATCCGTTGAATTTTAAATAGATCTTGTACCAGGAGCTGCACCAATAGCTCGTGCTCCTTACAGACTCGCACCCAGCGAGATGAAAGAACTGCAAAGCCAATTACAAGAACTTTTAGAGCGTGGTTTCATTCGACCAAGCACATCACCGTGGGGAGCTCCTGTTTTGTTTGTCAAGAAGAAAGATGGTACATTCAGGTTGTGTATCGACTACCGAGAGTTGAACAAACTTACCATCAAGAACCGCTACCCACTACCGAGAATCGACGACTTATTTGATCAACTACAAGGCTCGTCTGTTTATTCAAAGATTGACTTACGTTCCGGGTATCATCAAATGCGGGTGAAAGAAGATGATATTCCAAAGACTGCTTTCAGAACACGTTACGGTCATTACGAGTTTATGGTCATGCCGTTTGGTTTAACTAATGCACCAGCTGTGTTCATGGACCTTATGAACCGAGTGTGTGGACCATACCTTGACAAGTTTGTCATTGTTTTCATTGATGACATACTTATTTACTCAAAGAATGACCAAGAACACGGTGAACATTTGAGAAAGGTGTTAGAAGTATTGAGGAAGGAAGAATTGTACGCTAAGTTTTCAAAGTGTACATTTTGGTTGGAAGAAGTTCAATTCCTCGGTCACATAGTGAACAAAGAAGGTATTAAGGTGGATCCGGCAAAGATAGAAACTGTTGAAAAGTGGGAAACCCCGAAAACTCCGAAACACATACGCCAATTTTTAGGACTAGCTGGTTACTACAGAAGGTTCATCCAAGACTTTTCCAGAATAGCAAAACCCTTGACTGCGTTAACGCATAAATGGAAGAAATTTGAATGGAATGATGAACAAGAGAAAGCTTTTCAGTTATTGAAGAAAAAGCTAACTACGGCACCTATATTGTCATTGCCTGAAGGGAATGATGATTTTGTGATTTATTGTAACGCATCAAAGCAAGGTCTCGGTTGTGTATTAATGCAACGAATGAAGGTAATTGCTTATGCGTCTAGACAATTGAAGATTCACGAACAAAATTATACGACGCATGATTTGGAATTAGGCGCAGTTGTTTTTGCATTAAAGACTTGGAGGCACTACTTATATGGGGTCAAAAGTATTATATATACCGACCACAAAAGTCTTCAACACATATTTAATCAGAAACAACTGAATATGAGGCAGCGTAGGTGGATTGAATTATTGAATGATTACGACTTTGAGATTCGTTACCACCCGGGGAAGGCAAATGTGGTAGCCGATGCCTTGAGCAGGAAGGACAGAGAACCCATTCGAGTAAAATCTATGAATATAATGATTCATAATAACCTTACTACTCAAATAAAGGAGGCGCAACAAGGAGTTTTAAAAGAGGGAAATTTAAAGGATGAAATACCCAAAGGATCGAAGAAGCATCTTAATATTCAGGAAGACAGAACCCGGTATAGGGCTGAAAGGATTTGGGTACCAAAATTTGGAGATAGGAGAGAAATGGTACTTAGAGAAGCTCATAAAACCAGATACTCAATACATCCTGGAACGGGGAAGATGTACAAGGATCTCAAGAAACATTTTTGGTGGCCGGGTATGAAAGTCGATGTTGCTAAATACGTAGGAGAATGTTTGACGTGTTCTAAGGTCAAAGCTGAGCATCAGAAACCATCAGGTCTACTTCAACAACCCGAAATCCCAGAATGGAAATGGGAAAACATTACCATGGATTTCATCACTAAATTGCCAAGGACTGCAAGTGGTTTTGATACTATTTGGGTAATAGTTGATCGTCTCACCAAATCAGCACACTTCCTGCCAATAAGAGAAGATGACAAGATGGAGAAGTTAGCACGACTGTATTTGAAGGAAGTCATCTCCAGACATGGAATACCAATCTCTATTATCTCTGATAGGGATGGCAGATTTATTTCAAGATTCTGGCAGACATTACAGCAAGCATTAGGAACTCGTCTAGACATGAGTACTGCCTATCATCCACAAACTGATGGGTAGAGTGAAAGGACGATACAAACGCTTGAAGACATGCTACGAGCATGTGTTATTGATTTTGGAAACAGTTGGGATCGACATCTACCGTTAGCAGAATTTTCCTACAACAACAGTTACCATTCAAGCATTGAGATGGCGCCGTTTGAAGCACTTTATGGTAGAAAGTGCAGGTCTCCGATTTGTTGGAGTGAAGTGGGGGATAGACAGATTACGGGTCCAGAGATTATACAAGAAACTACCGAGAAGATCATCCAAATTCAACAACGATTGAAAACCACCCAAAGTCGACAAAAGAGCTACGCTGACATTAAAAGAAAAGATATAGAATTTGAAATTGGAGAGATGGTCATGCTTAAAGTTGCACCTTGGAAAGGCGTTGTTCGATTTGGTAAACGAGGGAAATTAAATCCAAGGTATATTGGACCATTCAAGATTATTGATCGTGTCGGACCAGTAGCTTACCGACTTGAGTTACCTCAACAACTCGCGGCTGTACATAACACTTTCCACGTCTCGAATTTGAAGAAATATTTTGCTAAAGAATATCTCACTATTCCGTTAGATGAAATCCAAATCAACGAAAAACTTCAATTCATCGAAGAACCCGTCGAAATAATGGATCGTGAGGTTAAAAGACTTAAGCAAAACAAGATACCAATTGTTAAGGTTCGATGGAATGCTCGTAGAGGACCCGAGTTCACCTGGGAGCATGAAGATCAGATGAAGAAGAAATACCCGCATCTATTTCTAGAAGATTCGTCAACACCTTCAACTGTTTAAAATTTCGGGACGAAATTTATTTAACGGGTAGGTACTGTAGTGACCCGAACTTTTCCATGTTTATATATATTAATTGAGATTGATATTTACATGATTAAATGTTTCCAACATGTTAAGCAATCAAACTTGTTAAGACTTGATTAATTGAAATATGTTTCATATAGACAATTGACCACCCAAGTTGACCGGTGATTCACGAACGTTAAAACTTGTAAAAACTATATGATGACATATATATGGATATATATATAGTTAACATGATACTATGATAGGTAAACATATCATTAAGTATATTAACAATGAACTACATATGTAAAAACAAGACTACTAACTTAATGATTTTTAAACGAGACATATATGTAACGATTATCGTTGTAAAGACATTTAATGTATATATATCATATTAAGAGATATTCATACATGATAATATCATTATAATATAATAATTTAAAATCTCATTTGATATTATAAACATTGGGTTAACAACATTTAACAAGATCGTTAACCTAAAGGTTTCAAAACAACACTTACATGTAACGACTAACGATGACTTAACGACTCAGTTAAAATGTATATATATGTAGTGTTTTAATATGTATTTATACACTTTTGAAAGACTTCAATACACTTATCAAAATATTTCTACTTAACAAAAATGCTTACAATTACATCCTCGTTCAGTTTCATCAACAATTCTACTCGTATGCACCCGTATTCGTACTCGTACAATACACAGCTTTTAGATGTATGTACTATTGGTATATACACTCCAATGATCAGCTCTTAGCAGCCCATGTGATTCACCTAACACATGTGGGAACCATCATTTGGCAACTAGCATGAAATATCTCATAAAATTACAAAAATATGAGTAATCATTCATGACTTATTTACATGAAAACAAAATTACATATCCTTTATATCTAATTCATACACCAACGACCAAAAACACCTACAAACACTTTCATTCTTCAATTTTCTTCATCTAATTGATCTCTCTCAAGTTCTATCTTCAAGTTCTAAGTGTTCTTCATATATTCTACAAGTTCTAGTTACATAAAATCAAGAATACTTTCAAGTTTGCTAGCTCACTTCCAATCTTGTAAGGTGATCATCCAACCTCAAGAAATCTTTGTTTCTTACAGTAGGTTATCATTCTAATACAAGGTAATAATCATATTCAAACTTTGGTTCAATTTCTATAACTATAACAATCTTATTTCAAGTGATGATCTTACTTGAACTTGTTTTCGTGTCATGATTCTGCTTCAAGAACTTCGAGCCATCCAAGGATCCGTTGAAGCTAGATCCATTTTTCACTTTTCCAGTAGGTTTATCCAAGGAACTTAAGGTAGTAATGATATTCATAACATCATTCAATTCATACATATAAAGCTATCTTATTCGAAGGTTTAAACTTGTAATCACTAGAACATAGTTTAGTTAATTCTAAACTTGATCGCAAACAAAAGTTAATCCTTCTAACTTGACTTTTAAAATCAACTAAACACATGTTCTATATCTATATGATATGCTAACTTAATGATTTAAAACCTGGAGACACGAAAAACACCGTAAAACCGGATTTACGCCGTCGTAGTAACACCGCGGGCTGTTTTGGGTTAGTTAATTAAAAACTATGATAAACTTTGATTTAAAAGTTGTTATTCTAAGAAAATGATTTTTATTATGAACATGAAGCTATATCTAAAAATTATGGTTAAACTCAAAGTGGAAGTATGTTTTCTAAAATGGTCATCTAGACGTCGTTCTTTCGACTGAAATGACTACCTTTACAAAAACGACTTGTAACTTATTTTTCCGACTATAAACCTATACTTTTTCTGTTTAGATTCATAAAATATAGTTCAATATGAAATCATAGCAATTTGATTCACTCAAAACGGATTTAAAATGAAGAAGTTATGGGTAAAACAAGATTGGATAATTTTTCTCATTTTAGCTACGTGAAAATTTGTAACAAATCTATTCCAACCATAACTTAATCAACTTGTATTGTATATTATGTAATCTTGAGATACCATAGACACGTATACAATGTTTTGACCTATCATGTCGACACATCTATATATATTTCGGAACAACCATAGACACTCTATATGTGAATGTTGGAGTTAGCTATACAGGGTTGAGGTTGATTCCAAAATATATATAGTTTGAGTTGTGATCAATACTGAGATACGTATACACTGGGTCGTGGATTGATTCAAGATAATATTTATCGATTTATTTCTGTACATCTAACTGTGGACAACTAGTTGTAGGTTACTAACGAGGACAGCTGACTTAATAAACTTAAAACATCAAAATATATTAAAAGTGTTGTAAATATATTTTGAACATACTTTGATATATATGTATATATTGTTATAGGTTCGTGAATCAACCAGTGGCCAAGTCTTACTTCCCGACGAAGTAAAAATCTGTGAAAGTGAGTTATAGTCCCACTTTTAAAATCTAATATTTTTGGGATGAGAATACATGCAGGTTTTATAAATGATTTACAAAATAGACACAAGTACGTGAAACTACATTCTATGGTTGAATTATCGAAATCGAATATGCCCCTTTTTATTAAGTCTGGTAATCTAAGAATTAGGGAACAGACACCCTAATTGATGCGAATCCTAAAGATAGATCTATTGGGCCTAACAAACCCCATCCAAAGTACCGGATGCTTTAGTACTTCGAAATTTATATCATATCCGAAGGGTGTCCCGGAATGATGGGGATATTCTTATATATGCATCTTGTTAATGTCGGTTACCAGGTGTTCACCATATGAATGATTTTTATCTCTATGTATGGGATGTGTATTGAAATATGAAATCTTGTGGTCTATTATTATGATTTGATATATATAGGTTAAACCTATAACTCACCAACATTTTTGTTGACGTTTTAAGCATGTTTATTCTCAGGTGATTATTAAGAGCTTCCGCTGTCGCATACTTAAATAAGGACGAGATTTGGAGTCCATGCTTGTATGATATTATGTAAAAACTGCATTCAAGAAACTTATTTTGTTGTAACATATTTGTATTGTAAACCATTATGTAATGGTCGTGTGTAAACAGGATATTTTAGATTATCATTATTTGATAATCTACGTAAAGCTTTTTAAACCTTTATTGATGAAATAAAGGTTATGGTTTGTTTTAAAATGAATGCAGTCTTTGAAAAACGTCTCATATAGAGGTCAAAACCTCGCAACGAAATCAATTAATATGTAACGTTTTTAATCAATAGGAACGGGACATTTCAGAATGTTGGTTAATAAACTAAACGACAAACTTAATTAACCAAAGAAAATGTTTTGATGATGACACACACATATTCATAAGTGATGACTCACATCTTAACATAAAAAACGCAAGGTCACTAATCCATACTTTATCTTGTAAACGACCAAGTCAAACATAAGTTAAAGAATGAAATTAAAAGTTCAGCTAAACACATGGTCAAGGTACGGTCGATCACATAGTCAACCGTGAAACCCCAAATTGAATTGCAACGCAGTTTTATGAAAACAAGTTGCACGGTCGCCACCACGGTCAACCGCAGTGCGACCGCAGTTTTCTCTGTTACCGTTTTTGACCAAATAAAGTTTGACTAGTTCTCGACATCTATAATTCATGAAACCTTTCTCAACATGCTTAGAATAGATGCCTTCTCCATACTCAATTGAGTTTTGGTCATAAAAACACTAATTGTGATTAATTATGCCTAATGACATCTTAATGGCAAATTAACCAAGATTAGGCATAACACATAAGTGTTAATCCATAACTTGTGATCTTAATTCTTATCTAGATATCCTTAGTATGATCATCAACTACCAACACACTTAAGCCAATATCACTAGAACAATAATTATTAATAGAAATGACTTAGTGATTAATTAAAGTAAAATGAGAAACAATGCTCTAAAGGTTAAACTAGAAATGACTTGTAATCCTAAAACACACTTAGATACATCTAGGATGGTCACCAAGTCCCAAGTAGAGATTGCTCTTCCCTTGTGCATGTGTTGGACATTAATGTGTGCTTATACATTAATCAAGCAATATGTTATATTGCAATTAAATTTGTTAAGATCTTGAATTATAAGTTGTGCAAGTATCTATATGTTTGATCCTAGAATAACTATCTCTTGCTATGTGAGTATTACTTGCTACTTGTCAATATGATTAATACTCATAAACTTGTCAGTTGTCAACTTGATTAATATATTTGCCATGTGCTCACTAGTTAGGATTCAAGTAACTAACCTACTCCAATGCATTAAGTGCAAAGTGGTTCATAATGTAATTATAGTCAATTGCCTATTTGGTCTAGTCTAAGTAACTAAGTGTGATTGCATATTCAAGAATGACTTAACCTTAATGTCTCTACATACTTCATGATTATCTTATAGAGACATTATTCAATTAATCCCTAACTAAACTCAAATGGAACATGACTTGTGATTAATTGAAACTAGGAAGTTAATGACATAGTGACTAGTCTTTAGAATTGAACCAAGAGCATTAAAGTGACTAACTAAGTCTTGACCAAACTGAGATTTCCCAAAATATCAATCAAGACACTTCTCCAAGAATGTCGGGTTTGCCACTTTTGGAATGATTAGTCACTTTCATGCAATAAGACCAAATCTCATACACTTAATGCATATAGTACTTGTATAGGATGTTTGGTTTATTTTGCAGGTGATAGAAGGTGTAACATGTTGTTTCTTAAAGTGTTTTACAATTTAGACACGAATACTAAACTGATATACATATGAGTGTGATAAAAAAAATCCCTTAGCTTGAATATCTTAATTACTTATGTAAGCTCGAATCATAGGGACGAACTCGTTAGGTTTGACAGCCTCATCACTACATACTGTGGTGCTTATTAATTCGTAAACATGTACACATGTTCAAGTGTATACTTTAATAGTGTAAAGGAAATCACGTAGTCGTAGACTATTCGTAGTGTTAAAGCTTTATATTCAAGTGCTCATTAGATTGTATATACTTTTACAATGTTTTTGCACAAAATCTCGTGGTCTAATACTTTTATACTGAAAACTTAAACCTGTAGATTCACTCAACATTATTTGTTGATCGTTTTGCATGTTTTATCTCATGTCCATAGAGGTGCATGACAGATGTTTGGAGTTCTTCATGTTTATTTAAAGACTCTACTTTTATTATTCGCATTTGAAACTCGTTATTTTATTAAACATTGCTACTTATTTACTACGATACTTCTAGTATTTTGTTACAGGTGAAGACTTATGTTTCAAGTCAAACTTTTTATCAATAAATGTGAATACTTTTGGAAAACGTATCATTTAGAGGGCGTAACTGTTACTGTGGGACCTACTGGTTAACGCACCGTCAGATAAGAATTTATCGGGGTGTTATAGTTGGTATCAGAGCTAGAAGTTACAGAGGACTACGCTGCATTAGTGTGTCAGACCGTAGGATACATTATAAGCCTAAACTGTAGATACATGCTTACTTGAACTATATATGTAAACATATGTTGTTTACTGACTTTTATTGTTAGATTTCTAACTCTGGTGAATCTGCTACTTCTCCTGTTACTTCTGCTCCAGCTCCTGATGCTGGGCCAACTCCTACTTTTTTTTTTACCTATTTGACCTAAACTGCGTTGAAGGAGGAAAATCCGTTGTTGCTTCGTGTTAATGCCATGGCGGACTTGTTGAACCTCTATCTACCCCCGACATGATTCTTTATTATCATGAATGTATCACTAGTTTGGAGTCGCGTGTTGTAGCTTTAGAAGATTAACTTGATGCACTACAACTTGCAGTGATCGGCAAGAAACCCGATCCCTGAAGACCTTTACTGCGTTCTCATTCTTAGACAGGACCGTTTATTTCTTGATATTTCTTTAAGACTTCTTTCTATCTCATGATTATCTACTTTATTTTATTACCGGTTGGTTTTATCGGGCTACTAGTACGGATTATGTTTCTTTTTGAGATATTACTTTTTGGATATTACTTGGTGACTTATTAGTAGTAAATGATCCGTCATTAATTAATTATTATTTTGTGATAGTGATTACTAATTATAGTTGATGATTACATGTTCTGAGAAACTGTTATCATTGCTACTACCTACTACTACTTACTCTACTTACACTACTTATACTACTTACTACTACTCGCACTACTGTCACTACTAACACTGCTTATCTCTACTAAGCACTACTTGTACTACTAGAATCTCTATAATTTACTACTACTTACTATGCAACACTACTCGTTGCTAGTATATTTTTAGTTATTGACTTCATTGACACTAACTTGGTGTAATCTGTTTCGAAGTTCATGCCTCCCAAAGAGTCTACAGCTGCCCGAATCTGAAGACTTGTAGCTGAAGGAATTGATTCAAAATGGGCTGAGATGGAATGAAAATTCAACAACAATCGCGCGAACAATAACAACAATCAGAATAACAACAATAACCACGACAATGACAACACTGGCAACAACAACAATGGAGGTGGATGCTCCTACAAAGCATTCATGAGTTGAAATCCACAAACTTTTAGTGGTACTGAAGCGCCAGTTGGACTCACAAGGTGGTTTGAGAAACTTGAGGCAGTGTTTCGCATCTCTGGGTGCAGAGATACTGATAGGGTTAAGTTCACTACATGCATGCTATCTGATGGCGCGCTCACATGGTGGAACTTGTATGCACAATCTGTGGGTCTTGATCAGGCTTTTGAATCAACTTGGGAGAATCTGAAGGCAAGGATGGTTATTGTCCTCGCAACGAGATCAAGATATTGGAAAAATAATTCCTTGAACTGAAGCTAGTTGGTACTGACTTAGCCATCTACAACAAGAGATTTTTCGAGCTAGCGTTAATGTGTCCGAGTATGGTGACACCTGAGATCTGAAGGTTGCACAATATCTAGATGGTCTGACTGAGGTAATTCAGCGAGGTGTAACAACTTCGAAGCCCAGGACTATTCAGGAGGCTAATGATATGGGGAATCTGTTATTTGATCAAGCTGCTAGTGGGAGTAAGACTATTGAAACTACTAAAACTAAATCTGGTGATGGTAAGAGAAAATGGAACAACGGTCACGACAATAGTTCTAATCAGCAATCCCATAAGAAGCAAGATACTTCTAAGAGCAATATTGGGGTCACTAGTGCTGCTAACTCAGGGTATAAGGGTAAACATTCGCAATGCTAAATGTGTAACTGGCATCATTCAGGTACCTATACTGCAATTATTTGTGACAAATGCAAGAAGTTTGGCCACCTGGCCAAGGATTATAATGGTACTACCAAGAACTGTTTTGGTTGCGGGCAGCCATGTCATTTTAACAAAGATTGCCCAAAGAACATCAACAATGTTGAACCTGCGAGGGGCAGGGCTTTCAAAATCAACTTCAGTGAAGATCGTGATGATCCTAAGCTAGTCACGCGTACGTTCTTACTCAATGATCATAATGTTTATGTACTATTTCACAATGGTGCTGATAGAAGCTTTATATCTAGAGATTTATGTCACAACATTAAGAACCCTATATCTTCATTAGACAATGTGTACTCTATAGAACTAGGGAATGGTAACTTGATGAGAGCTGATAAGATTTACCGTGCTTGTAATTTGGTCTTTTTGGGTAAGACTTTTGTTATAGATGTGATACTTATGAAACTGAGAAGTTCTGACCTTGTGGTTGGAATGGACTGGTTATTTGACAACAAAGCTGAGGTTGTTTGTGACCAGAAGGCTATTTAAATTCCTCTTGCTGATGACGAATCTATGATGGTGTGCGGAGAGGAGAGCAGTACACCGTTGCATTTAATTAATTGCTTAAAGGTCCAGAAATGCATGAGAAAAGGTTGTCTCGCAATTCTGGCACATGTGAGCAAAGTTGAATCAGAAATCAAGAGACCTGAAGATGTCCCGATTGTTAGATATTTTCTTGAGGTTTTTCCGTAAGAGTTACCTGGTCTTCCACCTCACTGTGAAGTTGAATTTTAGATTGATTTAGTTCCAAGAGCGGAACCAGTTGCACGCGCGATATGCCCGAATCAGATGGTTTATTTATGCGGTGTCGTTAGGTTGCAAAACATCAATTCAGGATATCAACAAAAGAAGTAGATTGTTTAATTTATATATAATGGGCCTAAATCTATTATTCTTTCCTCTGGGTTAGCAAGGTCAAATATGACCTAGGGTCGTTCCTTGAGCAGTCAAATTTGAGACGGAGTTTATTCAGATAATTTAGTGATTAAGATGGGTTTGTACACTATTCAGTATCTAAGACTAGTGGTCAGGTACACCTCGTGTGGAGAGGCAGGATCCTTTTGGTCCCAATAAATTGGCAAGTGTTCGGAAAATCTAACAACCAAGTCCAACCGGTTTATTCTAGACACCACTTTATCCGGAATATCAAATTGTGTAAAGGCTATAGTTGTATTAATTAGATTTATAATTATATTTAAAATATTAAAGCAATACAATTAAAATAAGCTTGCTAGCATGCAACAGCTAAGGACAGAGAAGACGTGGTTCACCAAGATTTAAGATAACGTAGCGTCGGGATGATTGCGAGACACTCATTGGATAGATATACCTTGGTGTAAACACTAGATTCCCTACTAATTGATTTCTCGATTAGCATGTCACGAGGAACTAGGCTATCGTGATTCTAATCGGATGGACTATTCTCAACTCCCGATGCTTTATCTGGTTTAAGGATATAAGCAGCACATCTTGGATGCAATGCATCCCTTGGGCGCACGAATAAAGTAGCATAGCCATACAATATCCAACCTTGAATAAAGTAGCATAGCCATACAATATCCAACCTTTCTTAACACCTTAGTGTATTACCCAAGCGAGTGGTTATGATTCTGTTTTGAACCCCTTTCCGTCAATGGTTTGGTAAAATCTAAGGGTTTGTAGATAAATTAGAACCTCTGATAGTTCTCAGTCACCCTTAAAGATTTATAAGCTTAGTTTGTATTGTAGTGCGTTAAATTCCCATATATGATTTAAACCGACCCTTACTTGAATCTACCCAATAAATCCCTTAGTTATCCACCATTTACTATAGTTATAGTGGTTCCAGGGCTTCTAACATTGACCATGCTCAAGTTGTCCTATAGTACATCAACACTGTACTCTACTATTGTAACGGTATTTCTTTGAGTCTTTGATAGTGCTCCAAATGAACATATATTTAGTCGCAATATCATCCCAATATGTAAAGCTTTTAGTTGCTATTGTTCTACTTTTATGTAATATTCGTTTAAATAAATAAGTGCAAAGACAAAAGAAGAAAATGACGATTTGAAGACGCAAATGACCAAAAAGCTCAAATGTACAAGTTACAATCCAAGTGGTTTCATTTTTGATGAGAAACGTCTAAAATTGACAAGAGTACAAGCCACGGAACGCAAAGTACAAGATATCTACGCGTACCAAAGGACGTTCTAAAATCCGGAACGAGACATAAACCGAGCATCAACGCGCGAGTCAACGGAGTAAAAATTACAAGTCAACTATGCACAAGAATATAATATAATATATATATATATAATTAATATAAATTATATATTATATTATATATTAAATTAATCACAGCAGCCCACGTTTTAAATACAATCTGAGCTGGACAGCCTGTCCATGCGAGTGCATGAGCCCATGCGAGTGCATGGGAAATACACTGAAATCTCATGCGAGTGCATGAGCTACAGGATCAGAAAATTTTCCTATAAATTCCAGGCTTCTGCTCGATCAAAAACTACACCAACACAAATATCATTCACTCTCCTATGTATAAATAAAATATATATAATATATATATATAATATAGTTTAGTTTTATATTAGTTAGTTTGGGTAATGTAAAGGTTATTTTACGGGGTTTTAAGTCGGAACTCTGTCACTGTAACACTAGGCGATTAATGATCACTGTAAGCTAAATTCTTCTTTTTAAATTAATGTCTCGTATTTAAGTTATTATTATGCTTATTTGAGCCGAAGTAATCGTGAATGTTGGGCTAAATATTAAGACGGGGTTATTGGGCTTTGGACCATAATTGGGGTTTGAACAAAAGACCGACACTTGTGGAAATTGGACTATGGGCTATTAATGGGCTTTATATTTGATTAACTAAATGATATCTTTTTAATTTAATATAGAGATTTATAATTTGACGTATCTATATATAACCACATACGCTTGACTAGGTACGGTGAGCGGGCTATTTATAAATACTAATAATTATTCATTTGACCGGACACGGGGATAGATTAATAGTCAATGGACTCATTAAAACAGGGGTGGATTACATTCAAGAGAAATTGGTGTAATTGCTAGTAAAGTATTAAAACCTTGGATTACACGCAGTCGATAACCTGGTGTAATCATTAACAATGTATTAAGACCTTATTACGGTTTAAGTACCCAATTAGTTGGAATATTTGACTTCGGGTATAAGGTTAATTTGGCGAAGACCCTCGCACTTTAGAATTATGACCGATGGACTATTATGGACAAAACCAGATGGACTTATCAAATAATCCAGGACAAAGGACAATTAACCCAGGATAATAAATTAAAATCAAAACGTCAAATATCATGATTACGGAAGTTTAAATAAGCATAATTATTTTATTTCATTTCTTATCGCAATTTTATATTTCGTCATTTAAATATCGTTATTTATTATTTATTTTACGCTTTAAATTAAGTTATATATAATATTTTGCATTAGGTTTTAATTGTGATATAAGACTTAAAATCGACAAACCGGTCATTAAACGGTAAATCCCCCTTTTTATATTATTATATATAATTATATATATTTTGTACAAATATAGTTGTTTAAAATATAGTGTAACATAAGCCATCTCCCTGTGGAACGAACACGACTTAATAAAAACTATACTACTCTATGATTAGGTACACTGCCTATAGTGTTGTAGCAATGTTTAGGTAGATCTCATCTGTAAATAAATTAAATAAAACTTGTGTAATATTTTGTCATATTTCGTAGTAAACAATAATAATATTTCGTACACCTCTGCTACCACATCAAGTTTTTGGCGCCGCTGCCGGGGACTCGGCGAAACGCTATATTTTTTTAAAAATATAATTAATAAAAAATAAAAAGAAATAAGAAACATTAAAAAGAAAAAAAAATATATTTTTAAGAGTTTGTTTAAAATACATAAAATTATAAAGTATTTCTATTTCTATTTTAGTTTTTAAAATATAAGTTTTTTTATATTATATAAATATTTTATATAAGTCAGTAGAAAAAAAAACAATAATTAAAATTAAAAATTTGGCTGAACCCGTCGAAGCCCAAAATCATTTCTGGAATCCAGGCCCATGCGATCGCATGAGCCGGATGTCTTAAAACCATGTGGTCACATGATGTAGTCTGACATGCTGAAACCCTAGCATTAATTACGGAGTAGGGTTTATTATTATTATTTATTATTAATTAGGGTTTTAATTTAATAATAATTTGTATTAGTTTTTTAGTTTTAATTGAGTTTTTATACTTATAGTTTAATACTTTTATAAAATATAATATAAAAATAATATTTTTATAAAATGAGTATTTTTATCATTTTAGTTATAATTTGTATTTTTATCATTTATTTTGTATATTTATCGTTCGTAATTAGTTTTAAATTTAGTTTTGCCGTAGTTATTTTATATTTCTAGATTTTTATGATTTGCCGTAAAATCCCTTAAGTGCTTTTCTTTAGATTAAGATTTAGGTGCTTTAGAATTTTGTGACGCAGTTTATAAATTTTAGTACTAATTAAGTTATTGTCGTTTTGAATATAGAATTCCTTTAAGCTTTAATACCTTTAGACGCAACTTTTTAGATTTAATTTTTAGACTTTTAAATTTCGAAGTTTTTCTTTCTTATTTTTATTTTTCGACGTTTTTCGACGCGCTTTTTCTATTTCATTTCTACACTCTAGTTTTTAGGGCGTAGAATTTTCTTTATTTTCTTTAAATTTCGACAAAAAATTATTTTAAACAATTGAATTGATAGACATCCAAATTTTCTGGTTCGTAGTAATAGTTGGATTTGTTAGTGGCGAGTTGTGGACTTTCGATTTAAAGGGTCCTGGCTACCTGCTACATTTATTGGCTATTCAAAACGTGGGCAAAAGCAGAAAAGTCTATTAATTTGATAACTTATATAATTTTTTGTTTTGAAACTAATAAGAATAATTAGTAAATGCTACCACATCAAGTTTTTGGCGCCGCTGACGGGAATGGATTAATAGTTAACGGACTCATTATTCATTTAAATAAATAAGTGCGAAGACAAAAGAAGAAAACGATGATTTGAAGACGCAAATGACCAAAAAGCTTAAATGTACAAGATATAATTCAAGTGGTTCAATTTAATGATGAGAAACATCTAAAAATTACAAGAGTGCAAGCCGCAAAACGCAAAGTACAAGATATCTCCGCGTACGAAAGGACGTTCAAAAATCCGAAACCGGGACCTGAACCAACTATCAACGCGCGATGCAACGGACCTAAAATTACAAGTTAACTATGCACAAGAATATAATATAATATATATATATATAATTAATATAAATTATATAAATTATATATATTTAAATAAAACGTTGGCAAACTAGAAAACAAAGTGATTGAGCTGGATCCAGCTGGCCATGCGATCGCATGGCCTGGCTGCCTTATTCCCATGCGATCGCATGGCAGGGAAATGGTGGCAGGTCCTATAAAAGCCAGCGAATTCGACGAGTTTTTAACATCTTTTTCTTTTCCTACTCTGTAACGAAAACATATATATATATATATATATATATATATATATATATATATATATATATATATATATAAATATAAAATATTAAGTTTAATAATAATTGGGTTAATGTAAGAAATGTTTTAAGGTTTTGTAAGTCGAAATTCTGTCCGTGCAACGCTACGCAATTAATCACCACTGTAAGTTATGTTCTTCCTTTTTTTTAATGTCTCGTAACTAAGTTATTATTATGCTTATTTAAATCGAAGTAATCGTGATGTTAGGCTAAATATTAAGACGGGGTTATTAGATTTTGTACCATAATTAAGGTTTGGACAAAAGACCGACACTTGTGAACATTGGACTATTGACTATTAATAGGTAGGGGGTATTGTCTAATTGAACGATAACTCATTGGAACCCGTCGAACCTATCTTCAAATTAGTTAAACTAATAATTATTAAATTGATTACGAATGTCCTATTTAGTGACGTTTATACGACATCGTTTACAATCATTTAATTAATTATTCGGGTTGGGTAATTGATTATTCATTCTGATCAAGTGGGTAAATTAATATTCATGGACTAATTATAACAGGTGTGGATTACATACAAGGATAATTGGTGTAATTGTTAACAAAGTAATAAAACCTTGGATTACACTCAGTCGATAACCTGGTGCAATCATTAAACAAAGTATTAAAACCTTGTTATAGTTCGAATCCCTAATTAGTTGGAATATTTGACTTCGGGAATAAGGTTAATTTGACGAGCATTTTATAATTATGACCGATGGACTATTATGGACAAAAACCAAATAGGTATCAAATAATCCAGGACAAAGGACAATTAATCTAGGGTAATAAATTAAAATCAAAATGTCAAACATCATGATTACGGAAGTTTAAATAAGCATAATACTTTTATTTCATATTTCATCGTACCTTTATTTACTGTCATTTTAATTACTGCAATTTACTTTATCGCAATTTAAAATATGTCATTTATATTATTGTCATTTATCTTTACGCTTTAATTAAAATCGACAAACCGGTCATTAAATAGTAAAACCCCCTTTTATAATAATAATACTACTTTATTACTAATATATATATATATATATATATATATATATATATACACACACACACACACACACAAACACAAATATAATTGTTTAAAAATATAGTGTACGCAATAAGCCGTCTCCCTGTGAAACGAACCGGACTTACTAAAAACTACACTACTTTACGATTAGGTACACTGCCTATAGTGTTGTAGCAAGGTTTAGGTATATCCACTCTATAAATAAATAAATAACTTGTGGAAAATTGTATCGTATTTAATAGTATTTTGGTAGTAAAATTAATATCTATTTCGTATACACCTCGCATAACATAAGTATTTTTGGCGCCGCTGCCGGGGAACCCGGCGAAACGCTATATTTTTACCCTATATTTGTTATCTCTAATTTTGTAAAAATATTTTGTATTTATATAAAAACATGTTGAATAATAAAAAATAAAAAAACTTACTATATATATATATATATATATATATATATATATATATATATATATATATATATAAGTGTTTAAATACATATATATTTTTAAGATATATAAAAAAAAATTATTTTTAGAATTTTAAATTTAAGTTTTTTTTATATTATATAAATATAAATCAAAAAATTAAAATCAAATAATAAATATAAAATAGAATTGGGCCGAACGGTTTACAAGCCCAAGTTTGAGTTGGACTCTATAGCCATGCGACGTAAAATCCCTTAAGTGCTTTTTCTTTAGATTAAGATTTAGTCGCTTTATAATTTTTATGACGTCGCTTATCGCTTTATTATTTAATAGATTTTAGTGCCTTTTTAAGTAATTGCCGTTTTTGATTTAGAATTCCTTTTAAGCTTTAATACCTTTAGACGCAAGTTTTAATATTTAGTTTTTAGACTTTTAAGTTCCGACGCTCTACTTTCTTATTTTTATTTTTCGACGTTTTTCGACGCGCATTTTCTTTTTCATTTCTACGCTCTAGTTTTTAAGACATAGAATTTTCTTTATTTTCTTTAAATTTCGACGACAAATTATTTTAAGCGGTTAAATTGATAGACATCCTAAATTTTCTGATTCGTAGTAATAGTTGGATTTGTTAGTGGCGAGTTGTGGGCTTTCGATTTAAAGGGTCCTGGCTACCTGCTGCATCTATTGGCTATTCGAAATGTGGACAAAATTAGAAAAGTCTATTAATTTGATAACTTATATAATTTTTATCTTTATAACTAATAGGATATTCAGTGAATGCACCGAGTAAAACGTTTACCACCTTTCATACGTTCACCACCTGTAACCAGATCAAGACATCTAGTCAATATTGTCGCCGTTGATTTTTCTTTAGAAACATCATCTAGTCGACCAAGTACTCCAATTCAAATTTCCGATAATCCATTTTTTGAACCCGACCACACAATTGAGAATCCGAAGGATATTCAAGGACAATTCAGAAATCCTGAACCACTAATCATTCCTTCTGAACCACAAATCACTCATCCAGAGATTGTCGGGGAAGAAACCATTAAATCAGAATCCTCTAGTGATTCAGATTCAACAAATTCAATTATGGAAGTAACAGAACCTCTAAGTATGGAAGATCGAATGAGAGCCACACGCACGGGCCAAGGACACGCCATTATTAAGCCAGACATTAATGCGCCATTTTATGAAATTAAAGGACAAATCCTACGCATGGTAACTAACCAATGCCAATATAGTGGTACACCAAAAGAAGATCCAAACGAACATCTTCGTACCTTTAATAGGATTTGTACTCTATTCAAAATCAGAGAAGTTGAGGATGAACAGATCTATCTCATGTTCCCTGGACTTTAAAGGGAGAAGTCAAAGATTGGTTAAAATCGTTACCTGAAGGGGCGATTGATATATGGGATGTGTTAGTTGAAAATTTTCTTAAACAATTCTTTCTGGCATCTAAAGCCGTGAGACTTCAAGGAGAAATTGTTACGTTCACGTAAAAGCCAAATGAAACATTATATGAGGCATGGACAAGATTTGGAAAGTTGTTGAGAGGATGTCCTCAACATGGTTTAGACACTTATCAAATAGTACAAATATTTTACCAAGGATGCGATGTTGCTACACGAAAAGACATCGACACAGCAGCTGGTGGTTCCATTATGAAGAAAACCGCAACCGAAGCTCACAAAATCATTGATAACACAGTCTCCGACTCACATGAGTGGCATCAGGAAAAAGATATTTTTCGTTCATCTAAAGTGGCTAGAGCCGATTCTAGCCATGACTTTAATTCCGTTTCAGCAAAAATAGATGCTTTCGAGAGACGAATGGAAAAGATGAATAAAGATATTCACGCAATACGAATCAGTTGTGAGCAATGCGGTGGACCACACTTAAGAAAAGATTGGCACATCGAGCAAACGATGGAACAATGTGAGAATGTTTCCTACATGAACCGAAGGCCGGGAAATAATTATCAAAATAATTATCAACCTCCAAGGCCAAACTTCAATCGAAATCAAAACATTCTTTACAATCCAAATGGACCCAACAATAACTCGTACAACCAACAAGGTCCGAATAACCAATCAACTCAAAACAACACTTTCAATCAACAAAGACCTGGCTTGTATAAACCACCACAACAAACCGAAGAGAAAAAGCCAAATCTAGAAGAAATGATGGCAAAGCTAATGGAATCTCAAACACAATTTTTTACATCTCAATCCCAAACGAATGAAAGGTTTGATCAGTCATTAAGAACTCAACAAGCTTCCATTTTGAATCTAGAAAAACACGTAGGTACTCTTGCTAGCATGATGAGTGAGAGGGAACAAGGAAAGCTACCGAGTAATACTGAAGTAAATCCTCGGAATGAGAATGTTAATATGGTGTCAACAAATTTTGAAAAACCAGCACTAAAAGATGGGAAGGTTTTAGATGTGAGTAACAATGAAGAAGTTACAACACCACCACCACCCGAGTATGTAAAGCCAGTAGTGGCACCATACAGACCAACCATCCCGTTTCCAAGAAAAGGAGTTGAGTATGAGCAAGTAATAGGTAATAAAGTTTGTGATACCTCTAGAAAGAAGAAGAAGAATAAGAAAGTACAAGAAACAAAAACCGTAAAGATAAACCCGGTGAAGACAGTTCCACCAAAAGTTCCACCCAGGTTGAGTGATCCGGGTGAATTTATTGTTCTTTGTCTACTTAGTGATTGTGTCATGTATGATGCACTAGCAGATTTAGGTGCGAGTGTGTAGGGATGGCATCGGGTCGGGTTTGGTCGGGTTTGGTCGGGTATAGGCAATACCAAACCCAAACCCGATTAAGAAACTCAGTCCCAAACCCGGTACCATACCCGGTGGGTAACCATTAACTAATTAACCGTCGGGTAACAGATTTCCCCATGGATAATCGGGTAACCATTTAATTCAAATCAAATTAAATTAAATGTTAAAGAATATACAAAATACATTATTAACTGAGATTAAAATGTTAAAGAATTAAATGTTAAAGAATCTTGCTGTGCAGCTTGTTCATAGTAGCATCCAAGGATTAATCTCAGTTACATGTCTGTACTCGAATGCAATGTATGCATGTTTTTCTTGTCCATTTTGGTGGGCCTTATGATGTGGGCTAGTAGGATATAAGCCCAGGTTGGTATTTGTTTGTAACTTTCAATGTAATATATTGAATAAACTAATCGGGTATATGGGTCATGCATACGGGTCGGGTATATGAGTTTTTATTTAAAACCAAACCCGAACCCGAACCCGCAAAAAAAAGTAAACCTATACCCATACCCGACCCTAAACCCGTATACCCGAACCAAACCCGGACAAATAATATCGGGTTTCGGATTTACTCATCGAGTACGGGTATTTTTGCCATCCCTACGAGTGTGAGTGTTATGCCTCTTTCATTATATAAGAGATTAGGAGTAGGTGAGCTAAGTCCAACGAAAATGAGTGTTCGACTCTTTGATCAAACCATTAAGCACCCAATTGGAATTGCTGACAACCTACCCGGTCAAGTGAGTAATTTAAGTTTTTTAGTTGAATTTATCGTCATTGACATTGAAGAGGACCCAAACATTCCTCTAATTTTAGGTCGACCATTCTTAGCATCTACCGGGGTGTTATTTGATGTAAGAAAAGTAAGAATGACACTTAGTGATGGTGACAAATTGGTCACCTTTGTGATTCGAAATTCTAAATCTCCACCAACCAAAACCGTTGAACCAAAAAAAATGATCGATAAGAACCATACTGTTTTACCAACTCCAACGGTAGTGCTTAACAATAATAAAACGTCTAAGTGTAGGGAAGATGAAGTAACACCTAATGATGACCTGATAACAAAGAACCCCATTGTTGATACGAAATTAAACGACCCCGTTATTAATAGTTCAATGAAGAAACTTATTAAACGGATTCGTGATGCTAGAACAAAGGGGAACTTTAAGTTATGTAACCGGTTAGTATCTAATCTATCGACTAAAGAAAAGGCGAAACTAGTTGAATTTGTGGATATTACACAGGAATCCGACCAATGGCTTAAAGCAAAAGTCACAGATATGCAAGTTGATTATGGTCCAAAAGAAATTGACGATGAAGTTAATCACAATTTCGACACCACAGCTACCTAAGTGTGGGGAGATTCAAATATTCTAAAAAGAAAATGCTGTCTAGAGTTAGTTGTTCTGTTCTCGTGTAGTTTCGAGAATAGAATCCGATTGGTCTTTTCCACTAGCAGACACTAACTAACTAGTTTTCTCCCCCCATTCTGAATTTTTTGTTTTGAAGGTTTTGTATGAAATTAATACGCTTTTTAAATTTATGTTTTGTGTGAATTTAAAAACAAAAATTTGCTTTATTTCATTAAGTTTAAAAAATGATTTCTAAAATTCGTCGTAAGTTAAAGACTAGATCATAGAATCGAAATTGATTTACCCGAGGGCGGGACGAAAAATTTTGTTATTATTATTTTTAATTTTATTGATCTAAAGTATACAAAAAAAAATTAAAAAACCCAAAAATCTTTGCTTTTAAAACAATCGCTTTAAAAACGACAAATTTTAAATTGTGTCGAGAGACGGACTAGGTAAACATACCGAAACTACCTAAAGTAAAAGGAAACAAAATTTAATTTAAAAAAAATTATTCATTTAAATTGTTTTAATAAATAAAGGTTTTATAAAAAAATATAATAAAAATATTATGTATGTTTGTAGTTTATCTTGTGTACGAAACAGGGTAAATAGTGCACTTTCAAAGACTGACATTAAGTTCAGCAAAAGCTACTAATTTTGACGACAAGATGCAAAATATCAAATGTGATATAAAATAATATGTTTGCAAACTTGGTATTTTTAATCACTTTTCTACACTAATCACCCTCATGAATTTATAATTATAGTCTGATTTTATGCAAATGAGGGCATTGCATGATCTCAAGTGTGGGGAAGGGTTATAAATTCTCTCGGGTTTACACTTAGTTTAATTGCCAAATTTTGTGAAAATTTGAAAAATTTTCAACTAAATGAATTCAAAATCATGTTTATACATATTTATGAACGGTAAAACTAGATGTTAATGCCGAAATTATTGTTACCTCGGAGAGAACATAAATGGAGAAACAACCCAAAACTCTTGAATTCATTTAAAATGGAATAGAAGAGAATAAAAAGGTAAAGAAAAGAATAAATAAAAGCTAAGTGTGGGAAGAATTTACCAAGTTCTTTAAAACACATATCACATATTTGGTACAGATTATTGCAGGTACTTTTGCTTTGGACTAAACTAATCAGTTTTACCCGATTTACTGTAATATATTTGAAAGAAAGATGGATCTACACGATGAATCAATTTGATGTGCAAAACGTGGTATATGAATTGTTGTATGAAATAGTATGGAGAAATACCGATTAAAATTGTTACACACTAACGAACAGTGTACCCAATCGTGTAGTAGTATAGTAAATGATAAATTCCGTGTATCGTTCCAAAGACAGTTGTATTAGTCAAACTAGAATTAGAAACTATATTATGATTAACTAAGTAAATGAAACTTAAAGGTACAAGATATTATGTTTTTGTGGCTATTTAACGATTAACCAAATCAGAGAAGATTAAAAGTAAAAACAATATTTTTGGTCTTTTAATTTTATATAATGAAAACAAGTGCAAAGAAAGCAAATAAGATAGTTTGATTTAGATCAAAGGGATGAAATGTTCATCTAGATCTTTTACCCCCGGTATTGGATGTAAGTTTTGATATTAAAACCCGATTGAATGATTATGTGTGTAAGTTATCTAATAGGTTCACCAAGAGTTCTCTTAAGTAAACACGCAAACACAATTACAAGATCAAGGGTTCCCTTTTCACTATAGTTCTTGTATTTGTAATCGGATAACTTAACTAGTTCTAAGTCTTGAAACTTGACTTCTATGTTCATAGTTATCAATAATTGTACAAACGTTCGTTGCATACAATTCATCCTATATCGTCTAGCCAATTGAATCTAATTTACCCCCTTGATACGGTTTAATAAACAATCAATCTAAGACAAGCTGATTGTAAATCAATATGATAAATCAATAAGAGTTCTCTTTATCAACAACATATCAATTAACTAGTTACAAATGATTTTTAACATCAATAAGCATGTTCTTGAATCAAATTTAAAACTATCACACAAAATACATTCAATCCATAAGATTACATCCAATACCTCAATTATTAATCTAGGCAAACATTATAGAGTTTAGCCAATAATCATATTAACAAACAACGGAGGAATCAAGAGATAAGTGGAATTCATTATTAAGAACAAGAAATTAACCTATTAGAGAATGAATCTTGAATGGAGAAGGTGTTGAATCTTGATTCTTGGATGTTTAAGCCTCTTCAAAGAGCTTGGAGTTCTCTAAAATAGCTCCTAAAATCGTCTTCTAACTCCTCTGGTTCGTATCTAATCGTATCTCCCAAACTGGCCTATCAATCATCTTCTTTTAAAGTGGGTAAAGTGGGTCAAAAGTCAAAAAGTCGGCTGAAACCTACTACTGGACGGCGTCCAAGACTCTGGATGGCGTCCAGTTGTAAAGGCCTGGACGGCATCCTATTTCTTGGACGGCGTCCAGGTGTGAAGAACTGGACGGCATCCCAATTTCTTGGACGGCGTCTGTAACGACCCTACTTTTTCCGTTATCTTTTACCGTTAACTATTTAACGACCGTTACCTGTTATTCGTGCCACGTCATTTCTATGACCTATATTATTATTTTTGTAATAATATATTAATTATTATGTGTTATATGAATATTTGTATTCATATCTTTAATTGTACGTTTCTACGTGTCGCGGATTTCTATCCGGCGAATCTTTTCGGTTTTCAAACCAACGGTCGAGCTTTTGGGATTTTTAAGTTCTAATTATTTTAAATATGATATTTTAATGTCATATGATCATATTTAGTGTTTATATATTTTATTCGTCGCGTATTTGTTATCTCTCCGAAAAATCAATCGCGTAGTAGCATTTTGTTTCAGGCTTCGTTCGAGCTTTCGGGCCACAAGCAATTGCAAGTAACATAAAAATGGGCCAAGAGGGACCCACACATGTATGGGGGACGGCCTAAATCTCCCAAGGGAGGGGGAGGACTTGTTTTGCCAATTTCTTGAACTTGATTTAATCTTAAACCTTAATCACTACTTCATTTTTCCAAAACACATTTTATTTTTTTCTCTCTTCCTCTCTTTTTCTCTCCTAGGGCTGCCATTTTTCTCATCATCATCATCTTCAATTGATCACCATCTAGAGCTTGGATCAAAGGGCTTTTAACATCAACGCGTTCCTCTCGTTCTCCTCTACATGTTCATATCCTTCAATTCTTGATTAGGGTATAACCCTAACCCTAAATTTTTGATTTTTCTTTAATTTTACTGTTTTTATATGTTATATTGATAGTATGATGATTATATGTTATTGTATTGTTGATAATATGCGTAGAAATGCTCGTTAATTCATGTTTTCGGTTTGATTGATTTGGGACAGCGGTTTGTTTGATCTTTTATGTAAACACAACTGATATAAAAGTGAAATTAAAGTGTCTAGATGAGTTCCTCTCATCAAGACATTAATTTTAGACTCCGGATTCATGTTATTTCGATTCCCGGAACATAAGTTATGATCAAAATGTTGTTTAATTGAAATTAAAATATGAAAACGAATTGGTACAGGTATGGTCTGACTTTGTGACCATTTTTAGAGTCTTTAGGGTGTACTAGTGTGTTAGGATTGATGATTGGATGAACATTCATGTTCGGGTCATCGAAATCCGAGCCACGGATCACCCGTTATGACTAAAACATGTTTTTGAACGGATTAAAGATCCAAATTGAGTAATGGCTGTAAGTCACGACTTGGTGGCTGTTTTTGAGATGTTCTTGAGCACACTAAGGTGTCAGGTGGGTTGGTTAGGCGAAGATATATATAAGACTCGCCGAAAACTGATTCCCGGGGCTCAAGTTATGACCCGATGAACTTTTAATTAAAACTTATGGTTATGAAATAAGACTTATGATATGAATAATGATTTTCATTATTAATAAATTACTTATGATATAAAAGTAATTATTTTAATTTAAGACTTATGATATACATATTTATTATATCATTTATTAATTAATTATGATTAATGAAACTTTAATTAAACTTACGATTAATAATACTTTTATTATTAACGAAAAGTACTTATGGTAAGTATTAAACTTATATTATGAGGTGATTATAATAAGACTTATAATAAGAATTAATTGATTATTTAATTATTATAAGATTTAATTATTATTTAATTATAATTTAATTATTAAATACTTATGATTTAATGATTATAATTAGAAACTTATGATATGATTAATAATTCATTATTAATTAATAATACTTATGATATGATTTAAAACCTATTATTAATTAATAATACTTATATTATGATTAATATTTAATTAATTAATTAAATACTTATGTTATATTAATTATAACATTTAAACTTATGTTAACTTTAAAAATTCATTTTAATTTAATTAAACTATTGTTATGATATAATTATACATATTTAACTTTAATTAACATTATAACTTATGGTATTATTACAACTTACACTTTTAAAATTAATGTTGACTATGTTTGACTAAGGTTGACTTTTGCGTTGACTTTCGGTTGACTTTGACTTTCAGTTGACTTTTGTTGACTTTCTAATTAAAGAAACTTCCCTAACTTAAAAACTTTCTAAAAATAGAAACTTTCTAAATATGGAAACTTTCTAAATTTGGAAACTTTCCAAAAATAGAAACTTTCCTAAAAATAAAAAGTGTGTGACCGTACGCTGTTCTGATCAAACCGATGTATGTTGAGTGTTGTTCTATGTCTACTTGCAACATATAAAATAGCTATCATACTAAGACTTGACCTAAGTTAGTTATTTATATCGACCTGCTTTATTTATAGGTCGGCATTGTGATCATTCCTGATCACTTTACTTCATTTGCTGTTGGCTTATTTGTGTGGTTACTTCGTTTTCTATTAAGGTGAGTTATAGTCCCATTTTTCTACTTTAACTCTTTTAGGATGAGAATACATGCAATTTATTTTATATTTTGGACACAAGTGAAAGTTGATTTAAATTATTCATTGTGAGTTGAACAAAAATATTCCCTAGTCTGGTAACTGTAATCACTGGTTTCTACTAGTGAATGCGAATCCTACGGATAGATCTATCGGGTTTGACAACCCCATTTCGAGCTAGTCGCGCTAGCAATTTATAATCAGAATGTTTAGTACTTCGTATTTTGTTGTAGATACACTTGTTCGGTGTATATTATTTATTGTGTTTGGCAAGGGTAAATAAAGGGTTAAGTGGTTACCAGGTGGCTCACAGAAAATGAAATAATGTTTTATTATATATTTTCTAGCATATAATTTTGTGGTCCAACAAGGAGTTTTTATGTTTTCAAACATAAATTTTTATGGTTTAAATTAAACATTGTTTGTAATATTAAACCTATAATTCACTCAACATTTTTGTTGACAGTTACTCGCATGTTTTATTCTCAGGTTCATGATTGATTGCTTCCACTGTGCTTAGAGAGTCTGCATATTTATGATGGCAGCTTTTGTTAAACATTAACTTGCATTCTATTTTGATACATTTAATAGTGGATGTTGTTGACTTTGTTTAGGTCAACTTTTGGTTAAGTAATAGTGTATGGTTTTTCTAAACTTACATATTTTGATAGGTTTCCTTTATAGGAAATCATTTTTAAATAAAGAATGCGAGGTTATTTATTAAATTCATATAGAGTTATGATCAAGCTGTGGGACCAAGATAACGATGGTCGTCAAGTGTACTTTGACGGGTCGTTAAAGTTGGTATCAGAGCCTTGGTTTTAGGGAATTAGGCTGCATTGATGTCGTTACCCGAGTCAATAGGGTGCATTAGTGAATCTAGTCTACAGCCCGGCCTATAATATATTATTATATGTAATTATTTGTATCGTATTGGTATGTATATTGTTATCATACATACATTCTAATTATGTTCTGAATCCGGGAGGAACTCCCATTCCGACTTAAACGAACTCTCCGACTCATGCGAACTTATCCTTATAAGAACACCTCGGGTAGTGAAACCGAGGGATGTCATTCTTGACTTCTGAAATTCTCGACATTTCTAAGTCATCTGTTATGGTTAAGTATATATAATGTTTGAGTTATATTATGCGAGGTGTCATTCTTGACTTCTAAATGCTCAACATTTCAATGTCAGCTATTATGTTTAGGTATATAACATTCTTGTTATATTACGTGCCTTTGTGCCGTTGTGCCTATGTGCTTTGGTTTTTGAACCGGAAAACGTCATTCTTGACTTTTAGAGATTCTTGGTACTTTGAAGACATTTTTATGTCATCGTTACTCATATCTGTTACTTATGATGTTTTTATCTCTTGTGCTATCCTTAGCACATTGTTTAAGAAATTGTTTTAGAGAAATTGTGTGGAAATCTGAGGTTGATCGCGTGTCCTGACCTCATGTGGTGCTATTGGAATGGAACTATGAATTAGTGAAATATAATGGTGTCAGGCCAACGTGATTATATTACGTTAATTCATAAAGAAGTCCCAATATTATGACATGAGGAATAGAAAGCGAGTCAAAGAAAATTTTTACACCACTCATTCAGAAATTCCGATGTATTACATGGGTAGGGAATATATTCATTATCTTATTTGTTGATATGCGAGGAGCTTGTTTTAACCAAATTATCTATTTCATGCTCTATCTTTCATAACTCACTTGTTAGCAATAGCTTCGCTCGGGAACAGTTTTGGCCCAAGGACTTATGTCCTGATAATAGTCAAAACAACATTTAACTCATTGGTTTTGATGACCTCGTAACAATTGTTGGTCAAATATCGCACGACGATTCAGGTCATTTACTCGATCTTTCACAATCTTACTTCATTTTGTAACCTCTGAAATACAGATACTCTGTTTATCATCGGGAGTTTTACACATTTGTTTAATTGGGTGGTTCTCGCGGATTTATGGGCGAATAGAAGTAATGAAATATTTTGTCATGTATACAATTTATAAAATCGTATATGTACATATGGATTCAAATGAATAAGTTTACCTTAACCTATTTTGATTAGTACATACTAAATTATACCTTCAAAATTATTTTAAAACCACACCTTTATTGAGTTGTTTAATTAAGTCAGATTATTTTATATAAAATGGTACACATTGTACGTACTTCTAAATTACTAAGAACTTCGTTCCGTTTATGTTGTCACATCAAACGTTTAAAGCTTTTTCAAAACTCCTTTGATTAATTTTATCAACTTTTCGTATTACCTTACAGAGTGTCTGGATCACAGTTCTTCTCATCCTCGGTTTAAGGATGAAACTTACCATTAAGTTCATTGATAGAAACTCTTACGCCACTTTGGATGCCGGTTTTATAAAATTTGTTGGAAAGTCTTTGCGCTCATAAAATTTTCCCTCTTATGGTTGGACATGGCCGAAACACGGACCGATAAATCAATTTTCTGGGATACGCTTGGTGGTCACCCTATTGTAGAAAAGGCACTAGGCGGGTTTTTACCTCAACTGTTGTTATAGTGGGTATCATGGATATATATTACACTAGACCGTTTGACGAGTTTCTACTCTCAATATTCGCTGTCAACCGCAACACCCTCGTAAACATCAATACTAGGATTCAATACTTTGAGGTGCACGAAATTATTTTTAGAGATTCATCCCACCTGGAGTTGGCCATTATTTATAACCCATGATTCGCGTTCTTTTCATCCGCACATAAATTTAAGAATATGTATGAATCCTAGATTTCCTCACTCATTGTACAAGGAAGTACACTCTCGTTGAAATATTACACCTTTCGTACGTCTTCCTTTCAGAAATGTAATGAAAATTTACTTTGAAGTCCATGATCCTCGTTATCTCCTTTGAGATAATTGCCTTAAATATCTATGCCACTTATGTGACTACTCCATATATTTCTTCCTTCATTGTTGCAACTATATTTCATTCATCCCAGTTCGTCCCCTTGGGGAGCTCCTATTTTGTTTGTCAAGAAGAAAGATGGTTCATTCCGATTGTGTATTGATTATCGCGAGTTAAACAAGCGTACTTTTAAGAATCGTTACCCTTTTCCGAGAATTGATGATCTGTTCGATCAACTTCAAGGTTCGTCCATTTATTCTAAGATTGAACTTCAATCTGGTTATCACCAATTACGCGCTAGAGAAACTGATATTTCGAAAACCGCTTTCTGTACCCGTTATGGTCACTGCGAATTTCTTGTTATGCCGTCTGGATTGACTAACGCACCTGCTGTGTTCACGGGCCTCATGAACCATGTGTGCAGACCCTATCTAGACAAATTCGTTATCGTTTTCATCGACGACATCCTTATTTATTCCAAGAGTGATGAAGAGCACGAAGAACATTTGAAGTTGGTGCTTGATTTATTGAGAAAAGAAGAATTGTACGCTAAGTTCTCTAAGTGTGCTTTCTGGTTAAGAGAAGTTCAATTTCTTGGACATATTATTAGTAAACATGGAATACAAGTTGACCCTGCTAAGATTGAGGCGATTGAAAAGTGGGAAATTTCCGAAAACCCCCACTCAGATTCGTCAGTTTCTAGAGTTGGCAGGTTGCTAAAGAATGTTCATTCAAGATTTCTCTCGTATAGCGGAACCTCTAACTGCTTTAACACACAAGGGGAAGAAGTATGAGTGGAAGGATGAACAAGTGACTGCTTTTTAAATTTTGAAGAAGAAGTTGACTACCGCTCCAATATTATCACTACCTGAGGGTAATGATGATTTGTTTATCTATTGTGATGCTTCGTGTCAAGACTTTGGTTGTGTTTTGATGCAACAAAAGAAAGTCATTGCTTACGCGTCACGTCAGTTGAAGATTCGTGAACAGAATTATACAGCCCATGATGTAGAATTGGGAGCTGTTGTGTTCGCACTCAAGAATTGGAGACATTACTTTTATGGGGTCAAATGTACAGTGTACACTGATCACAAAAGTATTAAACATAACTTTGATAAAAGACAGTAGTATATGAGGTAGTGAAGATGGGTGGAATTGTTGAACGGTTTTGATTGTGAACTCCTTTAACCATTCTGGGGAAAGGCCAATGTTATGGCCATTGCATTAAGTCAAAAAGAGAGAATTGAACCTCGTAAGTTTAGGGCCTTGAATATGACCATTTGAACAAACCTCGCAAGGCAGATTCTTGCAGCTCAACAAGAAGCCTTGAAGGAGAAGAATTTTGTAACGGGAAGGTTCGAGGCTTGAGTAAATAGTTAGAGGTATGAACCGATGGTACTCGGTATTTTGCGAGACGTCTTTGGGTTCCGAAATTTTGTGATTTGCGACAACTTATTTTAGATGAAGCTCATAAATCTGGGTACTCTATTCATCCTGGTTCAGGAAAGATGTATCATGATCTTAAGGAGCTGTATTGGTGACCTAATTTGAAAGCTGATGTGGCTACGTATGTGGCTAAGTGTTTGATCTGTGCTAAGGTTAAAGCTGAACATCAGAAACCGTCTGGACTTTTGGTGCAACCTGATATTCCCGAGTGGAAGTAGGAAGGTATTACAACGGATTTTATTACGAAGTTACTGAGAGTTGTGGGTGGTTATGATACCATTTGGGTGATTGTTGACCGACTCACACAATCAGCTCATTTCTTACCGATTAAGGAAACAGATTCGAAGGAGAAGCTCACTCGTTTGTATTTGAAGGAGATTGTTTCTAGACATGGTGTTCCCGTATCTATTATTTCGGACCGAGACAGTCGATTTACATCGAGGTTTTGGCAGTCCTTACAAGATGCTTTGGGGACTAAATTGGATATGAGCACCGCTTATCACCCACAGTCGGATGGTCAGAATGAAAGGACTATCCAAACGTTGAAAAGCCTGTTGAGGGCATGCGAAATTGATTTTGGTAATGGTTGGGATAGATACTTACCGTTGGCTAAATTTTCTTCTAACAACAAGTTATCATGCAAGTATTAAAGCCGCACTGTTTGAAGCTCTGTATGGTAAGAAGTGTAGGTCTCCTGTCTATTGGAATGAGGTAGGGGATGCTCAACTCACAGGTCCAGAAATTATTCATGAGACTACCGAGGAGATTGTACAGATTAAGGAGAGATTGAAAACCGCCAGGAGTCGGCAAAAGAGTTACGCCGATGTTAGAAGGAACGAGATTGAATTTCAGGTTGGTGATCATGTTATGTTGAGGGTATCACCTTGAAAGGGCGTAATACGTTTTGGTAAAAGGGGAAAGTGAATCCTCATTTTGTTGGACCGTTTGAGATTATTGAGAGAGTTGGACCCGTGGCTTATCGTTTGAAATTGCCACAAGAACTCAGTACTATTTATTACATTTTTCATGTATCGAATTTGAAGAAGTGTTTGGCCGAGGCCGATGAAACTATTCCTCTGGAGGAACTTCATGTTGATAAGCAACTTCATTTTATTAAGGAACCTGTTGAAATTATGGATCGAGAGGTTAAGACTCTTAAGCAGGGTAGAATTCCTATCGTCCGAGTTAGATGGAATGCTAGACACGGACCCGAGTTCACTTGGGAACGTGAAGATTAGATGAGGCAGAAGTACCTGCATTTGTTCCCAGATGCCGAGTCAACCCCTGTACCTGCTTAAATTTCGGGACGAAATTTCCGTAACGGGAAGGTACTGTAACGACCCTACTTTTTCCGTTATCTTTTACCGTTAACTATTTAACGACCGTTAACTGTTATTCGTGCCACGTCATTTCTATGACCTATATTATTATTTTTGTAATAATATATTAATTATTATGTGTTATATGAATATTTGTATTCATATCTTTAATTGTACGTTTCTACGTGTCGCGGATTTTTATACTGCGAATCTTTTCGGTTTTCAAACCAACGGTCGAGCTTTTGGGATTTTTAAGTTACAATTATTTTAAATATGATATTTTAATGTCATATGATCATATTTAGTGTTTATATATTTTATTCGTCGCGTATTTGTTATCTCTCCGAAAAATCAATCGCGTAGTAGCATTTTCGCGTTTCAGGCTTCGTTCGAGCTTTCGGGCCATAAGCAATTGCAAGTAACATAAAAATGGGCCAATAGGGACCCACCCATGTATGGGGGACGGCCTAAATCTCCCAAGGGAGGGGGAGGACTTGTTTTGCCAATTTCTTGAACTTGATTTAATCTTAAACCTAAATCACTACTTCATTTTTCCAAAACACATTTTATTTTTTTCTCTCTTCCTCTCTTTTTCTCTCCTAGGGCCGCCATTTTTCTCATCATCATCATCTTCAATTGATCATCATCTAGAGCTTGGATCAAAGGGCTTTTAACATCAACGCGTTCCTCTCGTTCTCCTCTACATGTTCATATCCTTCAATTCTTGATTAGGGTATAAACCCTAACCCTAACTTTTTGATTTTTCTTTAATTTTACTGTTTTTATATGTTATATTGATAGTATGATGATTATATGTTATTGTATTGTTGATAATATGCGTAGAAATGCTCGTTAATTCATGTTTTCGGTTTGATTGATTTGGGACAGCGGTTTGTTTTATTGTTTCTGTAAACACAACTGATATAAAAGTGAAATTAAAGTGTCTAGATGAGTTCCTCTCATCAAGACATTAATTTTAGACTCCGGATTCGTGTTATTTCGATTCCCGGAACATAAGTTATGATCAAAATGTTGTTTAATTGAAATTAAAATATGAAAACGAATTGGTACAGGTATGGTCTGACTTTGTGACCATTTTTAGAGTCTTTAGGGTGTACTAGTGTGTTATGATTGATGATTGGATGAACATTCACGTTCAGGTCATCGAAATCCGAGCCACGGATCACCCGTTATGACTAAAACATGTTTTTGAACGGATTAAAGATCCAAATTGAGTAATGGCTGTAAGTCACGACTTGGTGGCTGTTTTTGAGATGTTCTTGAGCACACTAAGGTGTCGGGTGGGTTGGTTAGGCGAAGATATATATAAGACTCGCCGAAAACTGATTCCCGGGGCTCAAGTTATGACCCGATGAACTTTTAATTAAAACTTATGGTTATGAAATAAGACTTATGATATGAATAATGATTTTCATTATTAATAAATTACTTATTATATAAAAGTAATTATTTTAATTTAAGACTTATGATATACATATTTATTATATCATTTATTAATTAATTATGATTAATGAAACTTTAATTAAACTTATGATTAATAATACTTTTATTATTAATGAAAAGTACTTATGGTAAGTATTAAACTTATATTATGAGGTGATTATAATAAGACTTATAATAAGAATTAATTGATTATTTAATTATTATAAGATTTAATTATTATTTAATTATAATTTAATTATTAAATACTTATGATTTAATGATTATAATTAGAAACTTATGATATGATTAATAATTCATTATTAATTAATAATACTTATGATATGATTTAAAACCTATTATTAATTAATAATACTTATATTATGATTAATATTTAATTAATTAATTAAATACTTATGTTATATTAATTATAACATTTAAACTTATGTTAACTTTAAAAATTCATTCTAATTTAATTAAACTTATGTTATGATATAATTATACATATTTACCTTTAATTAACATTATAACTTATGGTATTATTACAACTTACACTTTTAAAATTAATGTTGACTATGTTTGACCAAGGTTGACTTTTGCGTTGACTTTCGGTTGACTTTGACTTTCAGTTGACTTTTGTTGACTTTCTAATTAAAGAAACTTCCCTAACTTAAAAACTTTCTAAAAATAGAAACTTTCTAAATATGGAAACTTTCTAAATTTGGAAACTTTCCAAAAATAGAAACTTTCCTAAAATAGAAACTTTCCAAAAATAGAAACTTTCCAAAAATAGAAACTTTCCAAAAATAGAAACTTTCCAAAAATGGAAACCTGCTAAAAATAGAAACTTTCTAAAAATAGAAAGTGTGTGACCGTACGCTGTTCCGATCAAACAGATGCATGTTGAGTGTTGTTCTATGTCTACTTGCAACATATACAATAGCTATCATACTAAGACTTGACCTAAGTTAGTTATTTATATCGACCTGCTTTATTTATAGGTCGGCGTTGTGATCATTCCTGATCACTTTACTTCATTTGCTGTTCGCTTATTTGTGTGGTTACTTCGTTTGCTATTAAGGTGAGTTATAGTCCCATTTTTCTACTTTAACTCTTTTGGGATGAGAATACATGCAATTTATTTTATATTTTGGACACAAGTGAAAGTTGATTTAAATTATTCATTGTGAGTTGAACAAAAATATTCCCTAGTCTGGTAACTGTAATCACTGGTTTCTACTAGTGAACGCGAATCCTACGGATAGATCTATCGGGTTTAACAACCCCATTTCGAGCTAGTCGCGCTAGCAATTTATAATCAAAATGTTTAGTACTTCGTATTTTGTTGTAGATACACTTGTTCGGTGTATATTATTTATTGTGTTTGGCAAGGGTAAATAAAGGGTTAAGTGGTTACCAGGTGGCTCACGGAAAATGGAATAATGTTTTATTATATGTTTTCTAGCATATAATTTTGTGGTCCAACAAGGAGTTTTTATGTTTTCAAACATAAATTTTTATGGTTTAAATTAAATATTGTTTGTAATATTAAACCTATAATTCACTCAACATTTTTATTGACAGTTACTCGCATGTTTTATTCTCAGGTTCATGATTGATTGCTTCCGCTGTGCTTAGAGAGTCTGCGTATTTATGATGGCAGCTTTTGTTAAACATTAACTTGCATTCTATTTTGATACATTTAATAGTGGATGTTGTTGACTTTGTTTAGGTCAACTTTTGGTTAAGTAATAGTGTATGGTTTTTCTAAACTTACATATTTTGATAGGTTTCCTTTATAGGAGATCATTTTTAAATAAAGAATGCAAGGTTATTTATTAAATTCATATAGAGTTATGATCAAGCTGTGGGACCAAGATAACGATGGTCGTCAAGTGTACTTTGACGGGTCGTTAAAGCGTCCAAATGAACTAAGGTTCACTGTCTCGTTTTTTAATGTTCTCCCTTCATTTGGACGGAGTCCCAATCATTTTGGACGGAGTCCAACATATCTGAAGCCTTGTTTTATCATTTTAGAGCGCTAATTTGACCCTAACTTGTATCGGGATCGACATTATGATATCACAACTTTATATAATGGTCATAAATCATCAAAAAAATTTATAAACCACTTTCCGATACAATTTACATACCTTCGTGCATTGCTTGTAGAAACCGCCTTAACTATCCTTGATTCGAGAGTATTTCTCACGATATAGCGAGAGATATATATGATGTAATTTAGCAATATCAAAACACCCCACACTTAAACCTTGCTTGTCCTCAAGCAAATCTTTCTTACAAAGTAGAACAATATCAAACACACTTACACAACATAGAGTACACACATCACACCAATCATGCGAAGCACACGAAATACACACGTTTATTTGAAATGCAACTCACGCTATATGAAACACACGCTTTAAGTACAACACACCTATATTGGAATCACACTCACGCTAGATACACAATGAGAACACACGCACACATTTTTGGGAGATTAGAGTCAAGTATCCGAAAAAAAATTTGATCCTACGGAAATCAGGATCTTATGAAAACGTTTTGTGTTATTGAAAATGTAGTGCTAGTTTTTACACTAGGCACGTTTTTCAATTTTTTCGGATTTTCTGAATTTTGAAAAATGAGTGCGGGTTTCCCGCTATTGGTCAAGCCAATCCCTCCCACAGTACCTAACATCACGAGATGTTGGTAAGAAAATAATGTGCTTATGAGGATACACATTACGTCCAGATATCATTGATAATCATGAGGTAATCATCTATTCCATTAAATCAATCATGAAGATTGAGGTACATCAGTCTTAAAAGCTGATATTTTACCTTTCCAGAGTTTATCCACTGAGGATCTGATCAATCACAGATATTTTGTGTATCATGGTGCACTCCCCATTTGACAAGACAGATCTCCCTCATCGAGATAAGTCTGACTACCAGTTTCCCTGTTTGATGTTGAGGCCTGGTAGATTTCCAGTCGATGTTAGCAATGACTTTTCAAGATTTTTCGTCACCCTACAACTGGTCTGGACTACCTGAAATAAATCAGCAAGTGTGTCGATTGGGAGACTTTACTCCTATGGGTTATACAAAGTGGTCGAGCGTATGCATTGCCCTGGTTCTAAACAATGAAGACCGCCCTTAGGTTTTTGATCTGGCACGAGGTCCAGTTTCCGACCAAGCTATGCAATCACCGCTCTCTCACGGTTTACACTCGTTTTGGTACAAGTGACCTACAAGTTAGCTTTACTAAACTAGTAGGATTTTCATCCAAATAATTGAATGATAGTGCAACTTCAAAGACTATTAATAATTTAAAACATAACTCAACATTTCTTTTCTAGTTTTTAGAACACAATGTATGTAACATGGTTTTTGGACAATTTTCGTTTCTTAGGCTACCTGAAAATTTGAAAAATTTAATCATAAACGCCTTAATTTTTGTAAAACAAATTCCCGATAAATTTCTATCTCCCACCCCACACTTGAGATCATGCAAGGCCCTCATTGCATGAAATCAGAATAAGGATTAAATTTAGAGGGCAAAGTGATAGGGTGATTGTAGAAATTTTAAAATTTTTAACCTGTATATCGTGGAACATGTAGACGGATGCCGCTGAACTTACTGCCAGCATAAGAGCATTGTCCACTCCGTGATTAGCATCAAACATACATCATAATATCAGTCCTTTGCTCATTCGGACTCAACCTCATGTTGTTCACACTGTTAACCAAATTATCCCAACTAGTTTGGGATGGATTCCAAGGCCCTTGATCCTGAACATTAGTTTGAGCTTCCATTTCTGCTTCCTCTTCCTCTTGTTGTTCCTGTTGAACATTCGCTCCACTACCACTTGCTCCACCTGCGACGAAAGGCACTAAACGCTTATTTCCGTCGTACATAAGAATATCAGCATTTACATAAGAAACTTTCTTTATAGCTTTCATGGAGTGATCACACTCCATCAATCCGCTGAAATCTATGTTAAAGTGACGAGCAATCCTCGTGAGATAGTGGCCCCCAAGAAGAGGCTTTTCTATCCGCGTCTCCGTGGCGATGGCTTGAAAATAGTTGCCTATCATCCCCGGAATATCCGTATAGCAACCCCGTTTTATTTGATCCATTATCCATAGATCCAATGTTTTAACCTTTTTATTTTCCTCGACTCTCGCATTAAAAGTGCATGCGATAAGTCGATGAAGAAGTCTATCGTCGGGGCTTACAATTTCATTATACTGGTTCCTACTTGATTTAAATGGCCTAGATGCATTCGGCCCACAAATTCTTCACCAAAAACCTATCTCATTAAAGGGAACTCTACCATGGTAATCGGAAGTTGTCAAGTAAATTCTCAATTGGTTGTCGTTAAGTTCCTCGAAAATGCCCAACACTCTACATAACCCAACTCTGCTTAACCCTCTATCTACACCCCTAATCAAAACCGAAGAAATTCATTTGACAAAGGATCACGCACGTTATTAAACCTTAAAGTTGAGTAAAATTCCTTTAATAACACCGGATAAATTGGTTCATGAATGCTAAAAACGTGCTCCCATGCGTAGGAAATTATCCTATCGTAGGGAATGGCTAATAGGCGGGAAACATGGGCATGCAAACCCGCCTCATTCAATGGGGCCCAAATAAAATACCACGTGGCATTTATTGGCCTACTGTTTATCCTATTAAAAGTCTCTGCGTAATCTTAGTCGTTCTGAATTTGTCTTAACCAAACTTGAGGATCATTTAGGTCCTCCTCTTCTTCTTCGGAAGATGATGTATAATGTTGTTGTGGTGGTGGTGGTGGTGGTGGTGGTGGTGGTGGTGGAATGTTTCTTGATGTTCTGCCCCTTTTCGGTTGTCCACCTCGGCTAGATTGTCCCTGCAAAACATAATAACACCAAACCAAAAGAATATAGAAACCGTTATGTTAGTGTTAGCTAAAAACATAACTGAGTAGCAAGGGAAATTAGTCATTCCATTCAAAGTTCATAAGCATTGTGATTCATATAAGCAAAAGCATATGTCTCAAAATATTTAATCAAAGTCAACCAAAGTCAACATAAGCTCGCAAATACACTTTCAAAAATATGGATCGTAAAATTTACAATTAAACATCAACTTAGGACTCAAGCATGTTGCGTTCATAAATCTAGGTCATAACATATAAAAATTGTATCCAAATTATATCCATTACAATCATAGCACAAGTATCACAATTTAGTTCAAAATGACCATTATCTTTCCATAACGCAACTACATTATAGCATGCCATACCATCAATCCACTTCAATAGGCCTAAACATGTGAAAATCAAGCATACATCTTTCATAAGAATCATTACAATTCAAAGCATGCTAGAAATTCAAGAAAATTCAATTTATGACCCGGCCATTTTGACATCATTAACACCATCAACATAGTAAGCATTCACAATCTTCATAAACATCACAAACAAACCCAAAAGTCTAAAGTAAAAGCCCTAATTTCAGATTTAATCACTACAAACCCTAGATTCATGAACATACCCATTAAACATGTAATTATTGCAAAATCAAGACATAATGGGTAATTAAACAACTAAGGCATGTTAATCTAAGCAAAAATCAGGCAAATCAAACACCCCACACTTATCTTTCACCAAATCATATATATAAGCATACAAATCAAGTAATCAAGAAAGAAAAGTGTGAAAAGGGAGTAGCAATACCCTAGAAAACATGATTCAAGCTTGGATTTGAAGGAAGAAATCACGAAATTAAAAGAAGAAATTAGGGTTTTTGAAAGTTGGTTCGTTTGTGGAGAGAAAAATAGAGAGGAGTGTGTTTTGTGGTTGAAAATTGGGATGGATAAGCCTTAAAACGCGTTTATTTTTTTCTGGGTCAGGCCGTCTGGACGGCGTCCAGTTGTGAAGAGTAGGATGGTGTCCTAATTCCTGGATGGCGTCCAGTTATTAAGAATGGGACGGCGTCCAACATTTTTGGACGGCGTTCAAACGTACTAAAAAGTTCTGATCAAATTTTTCGACACTCGTAAGTTAAAAATCCCAACGTATATCATTTTGCACAAAATAAAAAAAATCGTACACACAATTCATAATATTTACACTCGTGAACCCTTTTTTTAACGAGTAGTTCACCCAACTCATCCCCATTTTGATTTAAGCTTTGTTCTCGAAGTTGAGGATAACCTCATCTTCGATTTCCATGAGACCATCAACATAGTGCTTTAACCGGTGGCCATTCACTTTAAAAATGTCGCCCTTCCAGTTCACCACTTCAATTGTACCATAAGGGTACACTCTTCTAACAACAAATGGTCCCGACCATCGGGACTTGAGTTTTCCTGGTGATAACTTAAAACGGGCATTGTAAACAAGGACACGGTCTCCTTCCATGAATTCTTTTGGATTTTTCAATCGCTTATCGTGCCATTGTTTGGCCTTTTCTTTATAGATTAGAGAGTTGTCATAGGCTTCTAGCCTCAACTTGTCTAATTCATTCAATTGGGTCAAACGTAACCGACCCGCCTCCTTGTAATCCAAATTACATGCCCTTAGCGCCCAATGCGCTTTGTGTTCAATCTCCAAAGGGAGATGGCATGCTTTCCCGTATACCATTTGGAAAGGAGTGGTTCCAATAGGTGTTTTGTAGGTTGTGCGAAAAGCCCACAATGCATCGTTTAACTTAACAGACCACTCTTTTGGATTTGCACCAACGGTCTTTTCAAGTATGTGCTTTAAAGATCGATTGGTATTCTCCACCTGCCCACTTGTTTGGGGATGATAAGATGTTGAAATTTTATGGATGACTCCATAACCTTTCAAAACCTTTTCCAATTGCTTATTGCAAAAGTGGGTGCCCCGGTCACTGATAAGGGCTTTAGGTGTGCCAAACCTTGAGAAAGGTTCCATCAAAAAGGTTACTACAACTCGGCGATCATTTGTTGGGAGAGGTTTTGCCTCCGTCCATTTTGAAACATAGTCTATGGCAACAAGTTTGTAGAGATAACAATGAGACTTTGGAAAGGGCCCCATAAATTCAATTCCCCACACATCGAACACCTCGTATACTTGGATGCTTTGTTGAGGCATTTCATCCCGTTTAGTGATTTGATCGGTCCTTTGGCACGCATCACAAGCCTTACAAACAGTGTAGGCATCTTTGAATATTGTAGGCCAATAGAAACCGACCTCATAAACTTTCCTCCCCGTGATTTGGGGACCAAAGTGCCCACCCATTGGACCAAGGTGACAATCAAGAAGAATTTAAGTGCATTCATTCCCCGAAATACACCTGCGAATAACTTCATCCGCACATCACCTAAATAGATAAGGGTCTTCCCAAAAATAGTATTTTAGGTCACTAAAGAATTTCTTCCTTTTCTGATGTGACCAACCGGTTTCTAGGTACCCCCCAACAATGTAATTGGCTAAATAAACATACCACAGGTCTTCCACCTTCTCTACTCGCATGAGGTATTCATCGGGAAAATCATCTTTAATACTCGATTCATGGAGTACTTCAAGATTGGGATTTTCAAATCTAGAAAGATGGTCAGCCGCGAGATTTTTGGTACCTTTCTTGTCCTTAATCTTGATATCAAATTCCTGCAAGAGCAAGACCCATCTTAGCAATCGTGGTTTGGCATCCGGCTTAGAGAAAAGATATTTCAATGCCGAATGATCGGTGAAGACAATTGTCTTCGATAGGACAAGATATGATCGGAATTTGTCAAAAGAAAAGACGATAGCAAGGAGCTCTTTTTCCGTTGTTGTGTAGTTCAATTGGGCTCCTTGTAAAGTTTTGCTTGCATAATAAATGGGTTGAAAACGTTTCTCAACCCGTTGGCCCAAAACTGAACCAACTGCAAAATCTGATGCATCGCACATTAGCTCGAATGGTAATGACCAATTTGGAGCTATGATTATTGGTGCGTTAACAAGTTTTTGTTTTAAAATGTTGAATGCCTTAGTGCATTCACTTGTGAAAACAAAGGGTGCATCTTTTTCTAGAAGTTTATTCAATGGCGTTGCAATTTTTGAAAAATCCTTAATAAATCGCCGGTAAAATCCGGCATGCCCAAGAAAACTTCTCACACCCTTCACATTTGAAGAAGGTGGAAGGTTGGCAATGACGTCAACCTTTGCTAGATCCACCTGAATACCAACACTTGAGATTTTGTGCCCCAAGGCAATGCCTTCTTTAACCATAAAGTGGCATTTCTCCCAGTTTAGCACTAAGTTCGATTTCTCACACCTTATTAGCATTTTCTCCAAATTTAGAAGGCATGAATCGAAAGTGTCACCGAAGACTGAAAAGTCATCCATAAACACTTCCATACATTCTTCAATCATATCATAGAAAATGGCCATCATGCACCTTTGAAATGTTGCAGGAGCATTACATAGACCAAAGGGCATTCGGCGGTATGAAAAGGTGCCATAGGGACACGTGAAGGTAGTCTCTTCTTGATCCTCGGGGGAGATGGGAATTTGAAAGTACCCCGAAAAACCATCTAGGAAATAATAAAAGCTATTTCCCGCTAGTCTCTCTAACATTTGATCAATGAATGGTAGCGGAAAATGGTCTTTTCTAGTGGCATCATTTAACTTACGATAGTCAATACAAACTCGCCACCCCGTAACAGTCCGTGTAGTGATAAGCTCATGTTTATAATTGGTGGTAACAGTTATACCACCCTTTTTAGGAACACAATGGACCGGGCTTATCCATGGACTGTCTGAGATTGGGTAGATTATACCTGCGTCTAGCAATTTAATGATCTCCTTCTTGACAACATCTTGCATATGAGGATTTAGCCTCCTTTGACGTTGCACCACTGGTTTGGAATTTTCTTCCATTAAGATCTTGTGAGTGTAATAAGAAGGACTAATTCCTTTTATATCATGAATTTTCCATTCAATTGCCGGTTTGTGGGCCTGCAATAAGGAAACAAGACGTTCTTTTTCATGTTTAGAAAGAAGTGAGGAAATAATTACCGGAAGCTTCGAATCCTCCTGAAGGAAAGCGTACTCAAGATGATCAGGGAGCGGCTTAAGCTCCAAAATTGGAGATTCCTCAATTGAGGGTTTACTCCGGTACTCGCTATCCTTGTTCAGTTGTTCTAACTCCTCCTCAGTTGGTTCATACACATTTGCCATCAATGTAGCCATCACATCCATTACTTCTTTAGGAAATTCTTCATCTCCACTCGCCAAATCATATGTACCTATTTCATCCGATTCGGGAAATTCCTGCAAGAACTCATAATGCCAATCTATGCTTTGCATAAAATAACAAGTATCATCTGAAGATTCAGGATATTTTAATGACTTGTCAATTGCAAAAGTCGCACTAGATTCACCAATTCTAAGGGTCAACTGCTGATCATAAACATCAATGACACATCTAACAGTATTTAAAAATGGTCGACCCAAAATAATTGGTATTCTGTCATCAACTTCCATGTCTAAAACCACAAAGTCTGCCAGAAAAATCAGATTCCTGGTCTTAACTAACATGTTCTCTATTATTCCTCGAGGGAATTTTACAGAGCGATCAGCTAGTTGAATAGTCATTCATGTGGTCTTGAGTTCCCCAGGGGCTAATTTAAGATAAATCGAATAGGGCATCAAATTAATACTAGCCCCCAAATCGGTTAATGCTCTCATACAATCAAGGTCACCCATTAGACATGGAATAGTGAAACAACCCGGATCTTGAAGCTTTTCGGGAAGTGTGTTGGACACCAGCGCTGAGCATCTAGCATTTAAAGTGACCGATGAAACACTTTCCATCTTCTTGCGGTTGGTTAGCATGTCCTTCAAGAATCGAGCATATTTTGGCATTCCTGCAATAACATCAATAAAAGGTAAATTTACGTTAACTTTCTTGAGGAGCTCCATGAATCTTTAGTTTTCTTCCTCGAGCTTCTCCAATCTTTGTTTTCTTGGGAATGGGAGTGGTAGTTGATACGCTTTAACAACCGGTTTGACTCGCACCATGTCTTCTTGACTGTCTGTGTGCTCATTGTCAACACTTTCAACCACATTTTCTGGCTCCTTCTCCTTCTCCGGTTCATTTACACTATCTGGTTCATTCTCTTTCATTAATGGAACACGAAAGTCAGAGACTTCTGGCATTCTTGGTGGATCATAGGTTACTCCACTTCGGGTGGTTATAGCTTTTGCTTGCTCGTTTCAGGGATTAGATTGCGTGTTGCTTGGCAATTCCCCCGGTTTTCTTTCGCTTAATAATTTAGCAAGATTACTCATCTGTTGTTCCAATACTTGAATGGAAGATTGTTGGTTTCTAAATTGTTGCTCATTCTTCTCATTCATTTGGCTTATATTGGTAACAAGTTGAGTTTGCGATGCAATTAACTTCTTCAACAAACTCTCCATATTTGACTTTTTCTCTTCATGTTGGGGTTTTTGATAAAAACCCGGAGATTGTTGTTGGAACCCACTACTTGACCCTTGTTGGTAATTGGAATTTTGACCTTGAGGGTTGTAGGGGTTGTTGAAGTTTCGGTTAAATTGGGCTCTTCCTTGAAATTGATTATTATTTCTTTGGCTTATGAATGCCACTTCTTCTTTCTGAGCCATTATCAAACCGGCATCACAATCTTTTCCTAAATGGAGACCACCACAGTATTCACAACATACCTTCATACTATGGATTTCCTTGGTGATCTTTTCCATGTTTCGAGCAAAACCGTCTATTTTCACACTTAGGGAACTAAGGTCATCATAAGCACCGGCGCTTTGGACTTGAGCATGATGAGTAATTGGTCATTCTTGATGCCACTCATGAGAATATTTGGCTTGCTTTTCGATTATCTCATAAGCGTCTTGCTCAGTTTTGTCCATGAATGAACCTCCTACCGCTTGATCAATGGAAATTCGGGTTGCAACATCACAACCCTTGTAAAATATTTGAACTTTTTGGAAGGTGTCCAAACCATGGTTTGGACAACCTCTTAGCATTTTGGAAAATCGATTCCATGCTTCATACAAGGTTTCCATTGGTTTTTGACAAAATTGGGTAATTTCTTGTTGGAGTCTCGCGGAATTAGAAGCTGGAAAATATTTCTTAAGAAATTTTTCCAACATACCATCCCAAGTTTCTATCGTAGCCTCGGGCAATGAATCCAACCAACTCCGTGCTTCCCCGTGGAGTGTCCATGGGAAAAGTCTTAAAAGTATGGCTTGATCAGTGTCCGGTTGAAGCTTGAATAGAAGACATATCTCTTAAAAAAGACGAATATGTTCGTTTGCATCTTCATTCGGACCACCACTAAATTGACATCTGTTGTTAATCATTTGGAGAATAGGTCCCTTTATTTCAAATTTTACCTCACCAGGTGTCTGAGTAATTGCACATCCTTGTCCGGTTCGGGTTGTCTTCATCTTGACTTCCATTGATTGTCTTGGTACTACCGGTCTTGCCTCTCCTTCTATTTCAAAATTCGGGGGATGAACGGGTTCACCAAATTCGGAATATCTTGGCTTAGTTGTACTTGATTCTGAATCAAAAGTTGCTTGCTTTGATGAAGATTCAAAAAGTTCAAGTATTTCTTTTGGGATTCTACCAAGCTTCCTATCAGGTTCTGTAAGCGGTGTAAGTAATGGAGAATCTGAACTTCGGGTATGTGGCATATGCAACCTAAAATCTGTCAATCACACAACTAACAAAACTATTAAATGCACCGATTCTATAAGTCTAAAAATCAAAGACTATTAATAATTTAAAAAGAATTAAGAAACTACTTAATCACAATTTAGTTAATAATTCTATTTTGACACAAACTGTCCCCGGCAGCGGCGCCAAAAACTTGATGTGCAAAATGTGGTATATGAATTGTTGTATGAAATAGTATGGAGAAATACCGATTAAAGATTGTTACACACTAACGGGCAGTGTACCCGATCGTGTGGTAGTATAGTAAATGATAAATTTCATGTATCGTTCTAAAGACAGTTGTATTAGTCAAACTAGAATTAGAAACTATATTATGATTAACTAAGTAAATGAAACTTAAAGGTACAAGATATTATGTTTTTGTGGCTATTTAACGATTAACCAAATCAGAGAAGATTAAAAGTAAAAACAATATTTTTGGTCTTTTAATTTTATATAATGAAAACAAGTGCAAAGAAAGCAAATAAGATAGTTTGATTTAGATCAAAGAGACGAAATGTTCATCTAGATCTTTTACCCTCGGTATTGGATGTAAGTTTTGATATTAAAACCCGATTGAATGATTATGTGTGTAACTTATCTAATAGGTTCACCAAGAGTTCTCTTAAGTAAACACGCAAATACAATTACAAGATCAAGGGTTCCCTTTTCACTATAGTTCTTGTATTTGTAATCGGATAACTTAACTAGTTCTAAGGCTTGAAACTTGACTTCTATGTTCATAGTTATCAATAATTGTACAAACATTCGTTGCATACAATTCATCCCTATATCGTCTAACCAATTGAATCTAATTTACCCCCTTGGTCCAGTTTAGTAAACAATCAATCTAAGACAAGCTGATTGTAAATCAATATGATAAATCAACAAGAGTTCTCTTTATCAACAACATATCAATTAACTAGTTACAAATGATTTTTAACATCAATAAGCATGTTCTTGAATCAAACATAAAACTATCACACAAAATACATTCAATCCATAAGATTACATCCAATACCTCAGTTATTAATCTAGACAAACATTATAGAGTTTAGCCAATAATCATATTAACAAACAACAGAGCAATCAAGAGATAAGTGGAATTCATTGTTAAGAACAAGAAATCAACCTATTAGAGAATGAATCTTGAATGGAGAAAGTGTTGAATCTTGATTCTTGGATGTTTAAGCCTCTTCAAAGAGCTTGGAGTTCTCCAAAATAGCTCCTAAAATCGTCTTCTAACTCCTCTGGTTCATATCTGATCGTATCTCCCAAACTGGCCTATCAATCATCTTCTTTTAAAGTGGGTAAAGTGGGTCAAAAGTCAAAAAGTCGGCTGAAACCTACTACTGAACGGCGTCCAAGACTCTGGACGGCGTCCAGTTCTAAAGGCCTGGATGGCGTCCCATTTCTTGGACGGCGTCCAGGTGTGAAGAAATGAACGGCGTCCCAATTTCTTGGACGGCGTCCAAATGAACTAAGGTTCACTGTCTCATTTTTTAATGTTCTCCCTTCATTTGGACGGAGTCCCAATCATTTTGGATGGAGTCCAACATATCTGAAGCCTTGTTTTATCATTTTAGAGCGCTAATTTGACCCTAACTTGTATTGGGATCGACCATGATGATATCACAACTTTATATAATGGTCATAAATCATCAAAATTCTTTATAAACCACTTTATGATACAATTTACATACCTTCGTGCATTGCTTGTAGAAACCGCCTTAAATATCCTTGATTCGAGAGTATTTCTCACGATATTGCGAGAGATATATATGATGTAATTTAGCAATATCACAATTCCATCATTAAAAGGAAGTAAAGTCTTCCGAAAAAGACACGCGCTTCTTGATTTAGGTCAGGAAGTTGTCGTCCAGACCAGCTGTAGGTTGATGAAAGATCTAGGAAAGTCATCTCTAAAATCAGCAGGAAATCCACGGACCTTGGCATCAAACAGGGTCGCCAAGTGGTCAGACTTATCCTAACCATGAAAGGATATGTCTCGTAAAATAGGGAGGGCACCGTACAAATTAGCTTGATAAGACTAATGAAGCAGACCCCCAGAAAGGATAATCTCTTTAAAAGATTAAAAATCAGCTTTTAAGCCTGATATTACTCAATCCTTGAGATTGACTTTAAAGATTGAGAATTACAAACTCATGGAATTCAATGATATCTAAACTCGAGCTTGAACGAGAAAATATTTTGATCAAAATTGAAACCGATTTGTTTTCTGAAAACCTATTTTCAATGCGTTCATTACCATTGAACGTAAAATCCTAAGAATTCACCGGAATTCATTAGGTCACCTGAACCAAATCGGGTGTCAACCGTAAGAACGGTGGTTGCATAGCATGGTCGAAGACAGGACCTTGTGCCAGACCGAAAAATTATAGGGTGATCTTTACTATTGCTCCTACAAAGGATAGTAATTGCATCCGACACATTTTTGGACCATGAACATCTGCATGTCATTAGACATTGCCTTAACAGTTGCTTGTTCAACGCTTTCCTTTATAACCGGACGGTAGTTTACCGAAAGGTAATATACGGAACAAGTATACTAGACGTGTTGCTTTCCTGATACAAGGATTAGCAAGTGGGTGACACAAAACCACAAGTTTTTGAGCTAAAATTTTCAAAACTGAAACCCACAAAACCCACAAAAACATTTTGCAAACACCGGTGAAGGGTTATTCCGGAAAACTTATTTAGGGTAAAAGCTAGAATGAATTTTCAAAAGATCAAATGTTTTCATAAAGATCCAATTTCCTTAAAGGATCTAAATTTTCATAGTCATGTGGGACTGTAAACCACATTGTTACTATCATTGTTCATACCGCCGTATCAAAATCACTGATGTATAAAGTGTGAGAAAAAAAAAGTGATTCGAGTGAAGAGTGATTTTATTTTAAGTTCTGTATTGCTTGAGGACAAGCAACGCTCAAGTGTGGGGATATTGGATAGTGCTCCAAATGAACATATATTTAGGCACAATATCCTTCCAATATGTAAAGCTTTTAGTTGTAATTGTTCTATTTTTATGTAATATTCGTTTAAATAAATAAGTGCGAAGACAAAAGAAGAAAACGACGATTTAAAGATGCAAATGACAAAAAAGCTCAAATGTACAAGATATAATTCAAGTGGTTCAATTTAATGATGAGAAACGTCTAAAAATTACAAGAGTGCAAGCCACGAAACGCAAAGTACAAGATATCTCCGCGTACGAAAGGACGTTTGAAAATCCAGAACCGGGATCTGAGCCAACTATCAACGCGCGATGCAGCGGACCTAAAATTACAAGTCAACTATGCATAAGAATATAATATATTATATATAATTAATATAAATTATATAAATTATATATATTTAAATAAAATGTCGGTAAACTAGAAAACAAAGTGATTGAGCTGGATCCAGCTGGCTATGCGATCGCATGGCTTGGCTGCCTTATTCCCATGAGATCGCATGGCAGGGAAATGGTGGCCAGGTCCTATAAAAGCCAGCGAATTCGACGAGTTTTTAACATCTTTTTCTTTTCCTTCTCTGTAACGAAAACATATATATATATATATATATATATATATATATATATATATATATATATATATATATATATATATATATATATATATATATATATATATTTATAATATTAAGTTTAAATTAAGTTTAATAATAATTGGGTTATTGTAAGAAATGTTTTAAGGTTTTGTAAGTCGAAATTCTGTCTGTGCAACGCTACACAATTAATCACCACTGTAAGCTATGTTCTTCCTTTTTTTAATGTCTTGTAACTAAGTTATTATTATGCTTATTTAAATCTAAGTAATCGTGATGTTAGGCTAAATATTAAGACGGGGTTATTAGATTTTGTACCATAATTAAGGTTTGGACAAAAGACCGACACTTGTGAACATTGGACTATTGACTATTAATAGGTAGGGGGTATTGTCTAATTGAACGACAACTCATTGGAACCTGTCGAACCTATCTTCAAATTAGTTAAACTAATAATTATTAAATTGATTACGAATGTCCTATTTAGTGACGTTTATACGACATCGTTTACAATCATTTAATTAATTATTCGGGTTGGGTAATTGATTATTCATTCTGATCAAGTGGGTAAATTAATATTCATGGACTAATTATAACAGGTGTGGATTACATACAAGGATAATTGGTGTAATTGTTAACAAAGTAATAAAACCTTGGATTACACGTAGTTGATAACCTGGTGTAATCATTAAACAAAGTATTAAAACCTTGTTACAGTTCGAATCCCTAATTAGTTGGAATATTTGACTTCGGGAATAAGGTTAATTTGACGAGCATTTTATAATTATGACCGATGGACTATTATGGACAAAAACCAAATAGGTATCAAATAATCCAGGATAAAGGATAATTAACCCAGGGTAATAAATTAAAATCAAAATATCAAACATCATGATTACGGAAGTTTAATTAAGCATAATACTTTTATTTCATATTTCATCGTACCTTTATTTACTGTCTTTTTAATTACTGCAATTTACTTTATCGCAATTTAAATTCTATCATTTATATTATTGTCATTTATCTTTACGCTTTAATTAAAATCGACAAACCGGTCATTAAACTGTAAAACCCCCCTTTTATAATAATAATTCTACTTTATTACTATACTTTATTACTAATATATATATATATATATATATATATATATATATATATATATATATATATATATATATATATATATACACAAATATAATTGTTTGAAAATATAGTGTACGCAATAAGTTGTCTCCCTGTGGAACGAACCAGACTTACTAAAAACTACACTACTTTACGATTAGGTACACTGCCTATAGTGTTGTAGCAAGGTTTAGGTATATCCACTCTATAAATAAATAAATAACTTGTGTAAAATTGTATCGTATTTAATAGTATTTTGGTAGTAAAATTAATAACTATTTCGTATACACCTCGCATAACAATTGGAAGGTTATTGTTACATAATAATAAGCGCATTAATAAGCGCATAACAATCGTATTTCTATTGTTACATAAAAATAGAACAATTACAACTAAAAGCTTTACATATTCGAAGGATATTGTGCCTAAATATATGTTCATTTGGAGCACTATCATATAAAACCATGCGATCGCATGGCTTACTGTAGCTGGCCAGGTTCTATAAATTCAGCATTTTTCGGACGAGTTTAATACACAATATATTCATCTACTCTCTATCTCTCAAATATATATATTTATAATTTTAATTTTAATTTTAATTTAAGATTAATAATAATAAGGTTATGTTAGCAAATGTTTTAAGTTTGTAAGTCGAAATTATGTCCTTGTAACGCTACGCTATTAATAATCATTGTAAGTTTTGTTCAACCTTTTTAAATTAATGTCTCGTAGCTAAGTTATTATCATGCTTATTTAAGCCGAAGTAATCATGATGTTAGGCTAAATATTAAGATTGGGTAATTGGGTTTTGTACCACAATTGGGGTTTAGACAAAAGAACGACACTTGTGGAAATTAGACTATGGGCTATTAATGGGATTTATATTAACTAAACGATACCTCATTAATTTAATATAAAGTTTACAATTTGACGTATCTATATATAACCACATACGCTTAATCGGGTACGGTGGGCGGGATATTTATAAATACAAATTATTATTCATTTGACCGAACACGGGGATGGATTAATACTTAATGGACTCATTAAAACATGGGTGGATTACATTCAAGGGTAATTGGTGTAATTGTTAACAAAGTAGTAAAACCTTGGATTACACGCAGTCGATAACCTTGTGTATTCATTAAACAAAGTATTAAGACCTTGTTACAGTTCGAATCCCCAATTAGTTGGAATATTTGACTTCGGGTATAAGGATAATTTGACGAAGATCCTCGCACTTTATATTTATGACTGATGGACTATTATGGACAAAACTGTATGGACATATCGAATAATCCAGGACAAAGGACAATTAACCCATGGTAATAAATTAAAATCAATACGTCGAACATTATGATTACGGAAGTTTAAATAAGCATAATTCCTTTATTTTATATCTTATCGTACTTTTTAATTATCGTACTTTTTAATTATCGCAATTTTTTATTTATTGTCATTTACTTTACGCTTTAAATTAAGTTATATTTATTTTTAATATTTTACATTAGGTTTTAATTGCGACTTAAGACATAAAATCGACAAACCGGTCATTAAACGGTAAAATCCTCTTTTATAATAATATTACTTATATAAATTTAAATATATATATATATATATATATATATATATATATATATATACAAATATAGTTTTAAAAATATAGCGTTAAACTTGGCTAGCTCCCTTCGAAACGAACCGGACTTACTAAAAACTACACTACTCTACGATTAGGTACACTACCTATAGTGTTGTAGCAAGGTTTAGGTATATCCACTCTATAAATAAATAAATAACTTGTGTAAAATTGTATCGTATTTAATAGTATTTCGCAATAAAAATATAACTATTTCGTATACACCTCGCATAACATCAAGTATGTAACACCTCGCATAACTATTTCGTATACACCTCGCATAACAATTGTAAATGCTACCACATTGTAGCTAAAATTTGGTAATAAACTCATTATGGAAAATTTCGAAAATATTTTGGAAACATTCTCTGACATACGAAATCAATTTCATCAATACTCTCAAACGGGTGTTGATGACAATTCGTTCGGTCAATCTTGGATCACGAATGATGAAACAATAACTGGTTGTGAAATATGTGGAGATTATCACTCAACATGGGAATGTTATTAATACGTTCCTTTGGAAAATTATGCACCCATAGAACCTGAATGGAACGATTATGAAGATTCAAAATGGGATTATTTCCAAGAATATATCGAAACTCAACAACCAGAGGACGTGGAAAATTACGTGTCTGAAAATTGTTTAGATTATATGAAATTCAAACTCGAAGAATTTGACGCTCAAAATGAACAAATGAGAGAGTTTGCAAATAGGCAAGCTGAAACTCTATCAGAATACACACCTGTTGATCTGAGGAGTATTGTGCAAGAAAATATCATATCATCGAATTTTGTTGAATTCGAGAGCTCCGAAATTACCAATAATCCCGATGATACTTTTTATTCAGTTTTACCAATTTCACAACATATCGACACATTAGCCTCTACCGACGAAATCATCGATCCATCAATGGATGAAGAAGAAGTAAGGGTGACAAATTGGTACTCTTGGGAAAATGATAACGTTGAAAATTTTACCCCCGAGACCAAAGTGGTGGGACCAATAAAGACTGTTAAAGAAGAAGAATTTGCTTCGATCCCGAAATTCACAATTCCACAACTTTCCAACCCAATATTCTCAATAGACGAGTCATCTACCGAAGATAAACTACGAGCTGTAATAGATAATGACACCTCGGATTTCACCCAATTAGGTAATAGAGGTGAAAACTTTGATCCCGAGAATAAACGGAAGGAAATGTTAGGAATTGTCCACCCCATAGAAATATGTATGTCAGTGTATATTGATCCATTTGACCAAGAACCAGAAAAGAGACATATCCATTTACTAAAAGCTACACTTAAAAAAGAATTAAGTAGTGACGATCGGGTGAGTCTAAACTTTAAACCATTTGATATATTATACACCACCCGAGATGTAAATAACTGGCTCACTATTTTAATTCGTGAAACTTATTCTACTGACTTCACATGTCGTCAGCTAAGTGTGGGGAAGTCTAACCCCACTTAACGTTAAATTAGGGGTTCGGGTTAGTGCATAACTAGTTAATAAAAATGCACAATGAGTATGGGTAAAAGACGCATTTTTAAAAATTAGCAAACAGTTCAGAAAAGCAACCATTTTTGAAGAAAAACATGTGTGATAAAATAACAAAAGTAATGAACGATGAGACGTCATCTATCATTCGACGAGCTTTGTAATTACAAACTAGGTATTTTTAATCACTTTTCTACACTATTCACCCTCATGAATTTATAATTATAGTCTGATTTCATGCAAATGAGGGCATTGCATGATCTCAAGCGTGGGGAAGGGTTATAAATTCTCTCGGGTTTGCACTTGGTTTATTTGCCAAATTTTGTGAAAATTTGAAAAAATTTCAACTAAATGAATTCAAAATCATGTTTATACATATTTATGAACAATAAAAACTAGGTGTTAATACCGAAATTATCGTTACCTCGGAAAGGACATAAATTGAGAAACAACCTAAAATGCTTGAATTCATTTAAAATGGAAAGGAGAAGAATAAAAAGGCAAAGAAAGAATTAAATAAAAGCCAAGTGTGGGGAGAATGTACCAAGTTATTCAATTAAAAACTATCTATCACATGTTTCTGTAAAGTTATTGCAGGTGCTTTTGTTTTGGACAAAATTAACTGTTTTACCCGGTAAATTGTAATATAAATGGAAGAAAAGATGGATCTACATGATGAATCAATTCCATCATTAAAATGAAGTAAAGTCTTCAGAAAAAGACACCCGCTTCTTAATTTAGGTCAGGAAGTTATCGTCCAGACCAGCTGTAGGTTGACGAAAAATCTAGAAAAGTCATCTCTAAAATTAGCAGGAAATCCACGGACCTCGGCATCAAACAGGGTCGCCAAGTGGTCAGACTTATCCTATCCATGAGAGGATCTGTCTCGAAAAATGGGGAAGGCACCGTGCAAATTAGCTTGATAAGACTAATGAATCAGACCCCCAGAAAGGATAATCTCCTTAAAGATTAAAAATCAGCTTTTAAGACTGGTATTACTCAATCCTTGAGATTGACCTTAAAGATTAAGAAATACAAACTCATGGAATTCGATGATATCTAAACTCGAGCTTGAACGAGAAAATATTTTAATCAAAATAAAACCAATTTGTTTTCTGAAAACCTATTTTCATTGTGTTCATTACCATTGAACGTAAAATCCTGAGAATTCACTAGAATTCATTAGGTCACCTGAACTAAATCGGATGTCAAACGTAAGAACGGTGGTTTCATAGCATGGTCGAAGACAGGACCTTGTGCCAGACCGAAAAATTTTAGGGTGACCTTTAATATTTCTCCTACAAAGGATAGTAATTGCATCTGACACTTTGTGGACCATGAACATCTGCATGTCATTAGACATTGCCTTAACAGTTGCTTGTTCCACACTTTCCTTTACAACCGGAAGGTAGTTTATCAAAAGGTAATATACGGAACAAGTACCTTTACAATCGGACAGTAGTTTATCAAAAGGTAATATACGGAACAAGTATACAGGACGTGTTGCTTTTCTAATACAAGGTTAGCAAGTGGGTGACACAAAACCGCAAGTTTTGAACTAAAATTTTAAAATCTGAAACCCACAAAACCCATAAAAACATTTTGCAAACACCAGTGAAGGGTTATTCCGGAAAACTTATCTAGGGTAAAAGCTAGAATGAATTTTCAAATGATCAAATATTTTTATAAAGATCCAATTTCCTTAAAGGATCTAAATTTTCATAGTCATATGGGACTATAAACCACATTGTTACTATCATTGTTTATACCGCCATATCAAAATCACTAATTTATAAAGTGTGAAGAATAAAGAAGTGGTTCGTGTGATTTAATTTCAAGTTCTGTATTGCTTGAGAACAAGCAACGTTCAAGTGTGGGGATATTTGATAGTGCTCCAAATGAACATATATTTAGTCGCAGTATCATCCCAATATGTAAAGCTTTTAGTTGCTATTATTCTATTTTTATGTAATATTCATTTAAATAAATAAGTACAAAGACAAAAGAAGAAAATGACGATTTGAAGACGCAAATGACCAAAAAGCTCAAATGTATATACAATCCAAGTGGTTCCATTTATTGATGAGAAACGTCTAAAATTGACAAGAGTACAAGCCGCGGAACGCAAAGTACAAGATATCTACGCGTACGAAAGGACGTTCGAAAATTCGGAACCGAGACATAAACTGAGCATCAACGTGCGAGTCAACGGAGCAAAAATTACAAGTCAACTATGCACAAGAATATAATATATATATATATATATATATATATATATATATATATATATATATATATATATATATATATATATATATATATATATATATATATATATATATAATTAATTAATATAAATTATATATATTATATTATATATTAAATTAATCACAGCAGCCCACGTTTTAAACACAATCTGAGCTGGACAGCCTGTCCATGCGAGTGCATGGGAAATAGGCATAAAACCCATGCGAGTGCATGAGCCCATGTGAGTGCATGGGAAATACACTGAAATCTCATGCGAGTGCATGAGCTACAGGATCAGAAAATTTTCCTATAAATTTCAGGCTTCTGCTCGATCAAAAATTACACCAATACAAATATCATTCACTCTCCTATGTATAAATAATATATATATAATATATATAATATAGTTTAGTTTTATATTAGTTAGTTTGGGTAATGTAAAGCTTATTTTATGGGTTTTAAAGTCGGAACTATGTCCCTGTAACACTACGCGATTAATGATCACTGTAAGCTAAATTCTCCTTTTTAAATTAATGTCTCGTATTTAAGTTATTATTATGCTTATTTGAGCCAAAGTAATCGTGAATGTTGGGCTAAATATTAAGACGGGGTTATTGGGCTTTGGACCATAATTGGGGTTTGAACAAAAGACCGACACTTGTGGAAATTGGACTATGGGCTATTAATGGGCTTTATATTTAATTTACTAAATGATATCTTTTTAATTTAATATAGAGATTTATAATTTGACGTATCTATATATAACAACATACGCTTGACTGGGTACGGTGAGCGGGATATTTATAAATACTAATAATTATTCATTTGATCGGACACGGGGATGGATTAATAGTCAATGGACTCATTAAAACAGGGGGGATTACATTCAAGGGAAATTGGTGTAATTGTTAATAAAGTATTAAAACCTTGGATTACACGCAGTCGATAACCTGGTGTAATCATTAACAATGTATTAAGACCTTATTACGGTTTAAGTCCCCAATTAGTTGGAATATTTGACTTCGGGTATAAGGTTAATTTGGCGAAGACCCTCGCACTTTATAATTATGAACGATGGACTATTATGGACAAAACCAGACGGACTTATCAAATAATCCAGGACAAAGGACAATTAACCCAGGATAATAAATTAAAATCAAAACGTCAAACATCATGATTACGGAAGTTTAAATAAGCATAATTATTTTATTTCATTTCTTATCGCAATTTTATATTTCGTCATTTAAATATTGTTATTTATTTTACGCTTTAAATTAAGTTATATATAATATTTTGCATTAGGTTTTAATTGTGATATAAGACTTAAAATCAACAAACCGGTCATTAAACGGTAAATCCCCCTTTTTATATTATTATATATAATTATATATATTTTGTACAAATATAGTTGTTTAAAATATAGTGTAACATAAGTCGTCTCCCTGTGGAACGAACCGGACTTACTAAAAACTATACTACTCTACGATTAGGTACACTGCCTATAGTGTTGTAGCAAGGTTTAGGTAGATCCCATCTGTAAATAAATTAAATAAAACTTGTGTAATATTTCATCATATTTCGTAGTAAACAATAATAATATTTCGTACACCTCTGCTACCACATCAGTCTTATACTCTTGACCAATGTCTTGATATGGTCCTACGGTAATTCCCCATATACTTTATTGTATTTCTGATGGGTTTAAACCTTGACCAATGTATATGCACTGATAATTAATTACCTTATAATTGTCGACTTTATAAAAGCTTTTAATCACGTTTATTGGTGGAAGGACGATAGTAACGAGGTTGAATATCGTACACAGAAAGCGAGTACGAAACGATAATCATCTCTAACTAACATTATTAAATCACGGTAAACAATCAAGTAATTACTCACACATCATGGCAACAATCATTTCTAATATTAATAAATCACAAACATCAAACAAGAATATTATAATAAATTAATAAAAGAAATGATAGATATTACCGAATAATGTCGACAGAATAACACTTGTTGCTTCTACTACTAACTACATACTAATCTCCTGTTGATCACTAGAGAGCGACAATAGAGAGATAATTACATTTCCTAATCTCTGTACTTTTCTCTCTCTAGAATCTAGAGAGAGAAAGTAGAGAGAACTAATCTTCTACTGATCACTAGAGAGTGACAATAGAGAGATATTTTAGAGAGAGAAGTGAAGAAGATGTGTGTTGAAATGGTGGGATGAAGCCTCCATTTATAGGAAATGCTTGATGGCAAAGTCGTAATTAAATGGGCTGAAAAACCCCTGGCAAGTAGGACGGCAGGCATGACGGTAGGCAGGAAGGTAGGTAGAACGGCAGGCAGGATGACAGGTATGATGGCTGGCAGGCCATACGGATGGCAGGTTGTATGGCCTGGCCATTTGGCTTGGCAAGCCGTTTGGCCTGGTCGTTTGCATGGCAGGCCGTATCTGATATGGCAAGCTGTAAGGCAAGCCGTATGGAAAGATGTATGGCTAGCCGTATGGCACCCTGGCAGGCCGTATAGCAAGCCATTTGGCTTTGATCATTTTGCTCGTTCCCAGGATCGTAACTTGGTTTCCAGGGTCCTAACTTGTCTTTCACCATTTTCGCTCTAGAATCTTCGTTTTAGCTCCAATTTACTTAATTCTTTTTGCATCGTCTTCATAATTACTAAATCTACCAAATTAACCAACAAAGTGATTATTTTTTCAACAAAGTTTGTAACTTTATTATTTTTGATCCTTAATATCGAGAAAAAAATGTGACTTTTTAGCCGATATCAACGCGCACCTTACAGACTTGAACCTCCAGAACTACAAGAATTGTCTAGTCAATTGCGGGAAATTTTGGACAAGGGTTTTATCCAACCAAGTTCTTCACCTTGGGGAGCTCCGGTCTTGATCGAGAAAAAGAAGGATGGATCTATGAGACTTTGCATCATTACAGAGAGTTGAACAAGTTGACTGTAAAGAATAGATATCTACTTCCGAGGATCGATCTTTTTTGATCAGTTACAAGGATCCAGCTGCTACTCAAAGATTGACCTGAGATCAGGATATCATCAGTTGAGAGTGAAGGATGTTGATATACCCAAAACGGAGTTTAGAACACGCTATGAGAACTATGAATTTATAGTGATGCCATATGGTTTGACAAATGCACCGACAGTTTTCCTGGATCTCATGAACCATGTGTGTAAGCTATACCTTGACAAATTCGTGATTGTATTCATTGTTGACATTTTGGTGTATTCAAAGAACATAACAGAGCACGAGCAACATCTGCGTTCGTTATTGAGAATGCACAAGGGCGAACAGTTATACGCAAAGTTTTCTAAGTGTGACTTTTGGTTACAGGAAGTACAATTTATGGGTCACATTGTAGGCGTCAATGGTATTCAAGTTGATCCTGCAAAGATAGAGACGGTCAGAAACTGGGAAACTCCTAAGTCACCAACACAATTCCGGAAATTTCGAGGTCTCGTCGATTACTACAGAAGATTTATTGAGGATTTTTCTACTATTGCCTGAGCGTTAACCGCATTGACTCACATGGGTAAGAAATATGAATAGACCGAGAAACAAGAGGCCGCATTTCAGTTGTTGAAGCAAAAACTAACTACTGATCCAATTCTATCATTACTTGAGGGAAACGAAGATTTCGTTATATATTGTGATGCTTAATGGCAAGGACTTTGTTGCATGTTGATGTAACAAAACAAAGTAATTGCTTATGGCTCTAGATAATTGAAGATTCGTGAGCAAAACTATACGACACATGATCTAGAACTTGGTGTTGTAGTCTTCGCACTAAAAATGTAGAGACGCTACTTGTATGGTACTAAGTGTACACTATTCACCAAACATAATAGTTTGCAACATATTTTCGATTAGAAACAACTCAACATGAGGCAAACACGTTGGGTAGAACTATTGAACGACTACGATTGTGAAATTCTCTATCACCCTGGTAAGGCGAATATCGTAGCGGATGCTTTGAGCAGGAAAGAGAGAGTTAAGCCTCTCAGAGTTAGAACACTGAATATGACTATATGTACGAATCTTACTTCTCAAATATGTGATGTGCAACCGGAGGCCATGAAACCCGAGAACATTGTCACTGAATCTATCAAGGGGTTAGATAAACAATTTGTCGCAAGAGAAGATTGAATCCGTTATTTTGCTAATAGAATATGGGTACCTAAGTTTGACGGATTAAGAGAACTTGTACTGGATGAGGCACACAAGTCAAGATACTCGATTCACCCTCGTTCTGACAAGATGTACCAAGATCTTAAGGTGATGTATTGGTGGCCTAATCTGAAGGCTGACATTGCTACCTATGTTGGCAAGTGTCTGACCTGTTCTAAAGTCAAGGTTTAACACCCAAGACCGTCAGGGATGCTGACACAACCAGAGATTCCCCAATGGAAGTGGGAATGCATTGCTATTACCTAAAATTGTGGGAGGTTATGACACCATCTAGGTTGTTGTAAATCGTCTCACTAAATCTGCTCATTATCTACCGATCAGAGAAACAAACGAGATGGAAAAGTTGGTACAGATTTATCTGAAGGAAATGATTTCTCGACACAGTGTGCCTATATCCATTATCTCCGACCGTAACAGCCGGTTTACTTCTAGATTTTGGCAAACATTGCAACAGGTAATGGGAACTCATATCGACATGAGTACCGCATATTATCATCGGATAGATGGTCAAACTGAACGTACCATCCAGAATTTAGAAGACATGTTGAGGACATGTGTTATCGATTTTGGAAATGGATGTGATAAACATCTACCACTGGTAGAGTTCTCGTATAACAACATCCATCATACGAGTATAAAAGGTGCACCTTTTAAAGCATTGTACGAAAGAAAATGTAGATCTACCGTATGCTGGAGTGAATTGGGAGATAGCCAATTGACAGGTCCTGAAATCATTCACGAAACTACAGAGAAAACTGTTCAAATGATATTTTTAGTATATTTAAATGACATTATGTAATAGTATTAAAAGATATAACACTTGTGTGTTTAGTCTTATTTCAAGTTAAATTGTCATTAATGTGTCATTGGGTGTGATTAATCAAGATTAACATCATTTGGTTCAAAACTCTTTTGAAAACAAAGAAGGTAACTATTCTAAGTATATTTAGAAATTGCCTCGAGGTGGTCTAACTCAAAGTGAATGGATTTAGTAACAGGAAGAACTGCGGTCGATCCACAGTCAGCCGTGAGGTCGGCCGTGGATCATATTTTCAAAAATCGTTTGAATATGTTTGTACAGGGCATCCACGGTCAGGCCTACGGTCGACCGTGGATCGGCCGTGTTTTATTTTTGCCAATTTTATTATTGTGAATTGGTATTTTGCTAGAGATAGTGTAGGCTTGTGAACTTGTGTTGTTCTATAAGTTGTTTAAGCATACAAGACTTGGTGTCATCAAAACAAAGTGGTTAACATTTGAATATTAATATTGGATCACTAAACAACAATATATATTGTATATAAGGTTATAATGTTAGTAATTGGAATATGAATTACTAACTTGTGTGTATTGTTCTCATGTGATACTGAGAAGGAGACGACTGAGTTTTTGCTGGCGATTGGTGAGTGGATCTATCTCCGAATAGAGTTTGAGTAGCAAGATGTGCTACTGTTATCTATTCTATTATATTAGACTGTTGTTATATCTAATTGCCATGCTTAGATATTTGATTGTCATGCTAGATAGATGTTGCATGATTGTTGTTGTGTGATATTATGTGCAATGTGTTTGACACCAGTCGGGCCTGGGGAGGCTGGGGACTCATAACCGGGCATGTGGAGGTTAGAGTCTGTATGAGGTCAACCGAGCATGGGGAGGTTGAGACCAAAGGCTGCTGATTGTGGAGTATAGTTGAATGACGCATCCCCTGCATCCGGATAACTATATTGTGAATCGTGTAGTAAGGACTATCGGTAGACTCTAGCCCGATCAGCTAGGAGTCGCGTGCTCGTACAAGCCTCCGATCCTCTTATTGTCATTATCTTTGTTGTATGCTGTTAGGACGTTAGCATACTTTATGGATGAAGCTGGTTTGATGCTTAGACTTGATTTGTTAGATTTGAAAAATGTTTGCTTTTCAAAAAAAAAAGACTTGATTTGTTTGATAGATTCTATTCACTTAGCAGTTGTGCTAATCCCCCACATTACCACCATTGCATGTTCAGTACTGTTGAATGTTTGATATCAAGGTGAAGATGGGATGCTAGAAGATATGTTTAACAAGTTGGAACTCTGATGTCACATCTTTTGTTAAAAGTGCCGTTGTTTAACATAACACACGGTTTTTAATATATGTAATGGATTTTTAAATATCTGATATGATATTAGTGAAATGTAATACATGTGTCCTATACTTATGTACCAGATTTTATAAACAGGTATTCCGCTGTGAAAAAAAATCAGGTGTGTTATAAACCACCGTCTTTCAACTACTTTCATTAATTACTTTCCTCATTTACAACGATTTAATGTCTAGCTTCCCACCCAGTTCCCATTCTCCATTTCCTTTTTTTCAGACCTCAATCTCTCTCCCCAAAACAACCTTGTTGAAGATTTCGGCCACATTGCTGAATTCGGAGTTTCACCTCCGATTAGCCTTTTGCCTAATTCTCATGGTGCTTCGGAATACAACTGTGCTCCCGTTCCATCCCGACAAAGCACTCTGCTCAACGCTGGTTTACCAGCTATCGAAACGGTAATGGGGTGTCAAAATTTGTTTATCCGGCGAGTTCAGGTGACGAGGGGTCTTTAGTATTCATTGGAAGGCTTGAGAAGTCTTGTACCATGCATATGATTGAAATATATGGAGTAGTCACATCGGTGGCATAGATATTTAAGGCAATTCTCTCAAAGGAGATAACGAGGATCATGGACTTTAAAGTAAATTTTCATTACATTTCTGAAAGGAAGACGTACGAAAGGTGTGATATTTCAACGAGAGTGTACTTCCTTGTACAATGAGCGAGGAAATCTAGGATTCATCCGTATTCTTAAATTTATGTGCGGATGAAAAGAACGCGAATCATGGGTTATAAATAATGGCCGCCTCCAGGTGAGATGAATCTTCAAAAATAATTTCGTGCACCTCAATAGATTGAATCCTAGGATTGATGTTTATGAGGGTGTTGTGGTTGACAGCGAATATTGAGAGTAGAAACTCCTCAAACGGTCTAATGAAATATATATCCATGATACCCACTATAACAACGGTTGGGGTAGAAACCCACCTAGCGCCTTTTCTACAATAGGGTGACCACCGAATGTACCCCAGAAAATTGATTTATCAGTCTGCCTTTTGTAGTGACCCGAACTTTTCCATGTTTATATATATTAATTGAGATTGATATTTACATGATTAAATGTTTCCAACATGTTAAGCAATCAAACTTGTTAAGACTTGATTAATTGAAATATGTTTCATATAGACAATTGACCACCCAAGTTGACCTGTGATTCACGAACGTTAAAACTTGTAAAAACTATATGATGACATATATATGGATATATATATAGTTAACATGATACTATGATAAGTAAACATATCATTAAGTATATTAACAATGAACTACATATGTAAAAACAAGACTACTAACTTAATGATTTTTAAACGAGACATATATGTAACGATTATCGTTGTAAAGACATTTAATGTATATATATCATATTAAGAGATATTCATACATGATAATATCATGATAATATAATAATTTAAAATCTCATTTGATATTATAAACATTGAGTTAACAACATTTAACAAGATCGTTAACCTAAAGGTTTCAAAACAACACTTACATGTAACGACTAACGATGACTTAACGACTCAGTTAAAATGTATATACATGTAGTGTTTTAATATGTATTTATACACTTTTGAAAGACTTCAATACACTTATCAAAATACTTCTACTTAACAAAAATACTTACAATTACATCCTCGTTCAGTTTCATCAACAATTCTACTCGTATGCACCCGTATTCGTACTCGTACAATACACAGCTTTTAGATGTATGTACTATTGGTATATACACTCCAATTATCAGCTCTTAGCAGCCCATGTGAGTCACCTAACACATGTGGGAACCATCATTTGGCAACTAGCATGAAATATCTCATAAAATTACAAAAACATGAGTAATCATTCATGACTTATTTACATGAAAACAAAATTACATATCCTTTATATCTAATCCATACACCAACGACCAAAAACACCTACAAACACTTTCATTCTTCAATTTTCTTCATCTAATTGATCTCTCTCAAGTTCTATCTTCAAGTTCTAAGTGTTCTTCATAAATTCCAAAAGTTCTAGTTCATAAAATCAAGAATACTTTCAAGTTTGCTAGCTCACTTCCAATCTTGTAAGGTGATCATCCAACCTCAAGAAATCTTTGTTTCTTACAGTAGGTTATCATTCTAATACAAGGTAATAATCATATTCAAACTTTGGTTCAATTTCTATAACTATAACAATCTTATTTCAAGTGATGATCTTACTTGAACTTGTTTTCGTGTCATGATTTTGCTTCAAGAACTTTGAGCCATCCAAGGATCCATTGAAGCTAGATCCATTTTTCTCTTTTCCAGTAGGTTCATCCAAGGAACTTAAGGTAGTAATGATGTTCATAACATCATTCGATTCATACATATAAAGCTATCTTATTCGAAGGTTTAAACTTGTAATCACTAGAACATAGTTTAGTTAATTCTAAACTTGTTCGCAAACAAAAGTTAATCCTTCTAACTTGACTTTTAAAATCAACTAAACACATGTTCTATATCTATATGATATGCTAACTTAATGATTTAAAACCTGGAAACACGAAAAACACCGTAAAACCGGATTTACGCCGTCGTAGTAACACCGCGGGCTGTTTTGGGTTAGTTAATTAAAAACTATGATAAACTTTGATTTAAAAGTTGTTATTCTGAGAAAATGATTTTTATTATGAACATGAAACTATATCCAAAAATTATGGTTAAACTCAAAGTGGAAGTATGTTTTCTAAAATGGTCACCTAGACGTCGTTCTTTCGACTGAAATGACTACCTTTAAAAAAACGACTTGTAACTTATTTTTCCGACTAGAAACCTATACTTTTTTTGTTTAGATTCATAAAATAGAGTTCAATATGAAACCATAGCAATTTGATTCAATCAAAACGGATTTAAAATGAAGAAGTTATGGGTAAAACAAGATTGGATAATTTTTCTCATTTTAGCTACGTGAAAATTGGTAACAAATCTATTCCAACCATAACTTAATCAACTTGTATTGTATATTATGTAATCTTGAGATACCATAGACACGTATACAATGTTTCGACCTATCATGTCGACACATCTATATATATTTCGGAACAACCATAGACACTCTATATGTGAATGTTGGAGTTAGCTATACAGGGTTGAGGTTGATTCCAAAATATATATAGTTTGAGTTGTGATCAATACTGAGATACGTATACACTGGGTCGTGGATTGATTCAAGATAATATTTATCGATTTATTTCTGTACATCTAACTGTGGACAACTAGTTGTAGGTTACTAACGAGGACAGCTGACTTAATAAACTTAAAACATCAAAATATATTAAAAGTGTTGTAAATATATTTTGAACATACTTTGATATATATGTATATATTGTTATAGGTTCGTGAATCAACCAGTGGCCAAGTCTTACTTCCCGACGAAGTAAAAATCTGTGAAAGTGAGTTATAGTCCCACTTTTAAAATCTAATATTTTTGGGATGAGAATACATGCAGGTTTTATAAATGATTTACAAAATAGACACAAGTACGTGAAACTACATTCTATGGTTGAATTATCGAAATCGAATATGCCCCTTTTTATTAAGTCTGGTAATCTAAGAATTAGGGAACAGACACCCTAATTGACGCGAATCCTAAAGATAGATCTATTGGGCCTAACAAACCCCATCCAAAGTACCGGATGCTTTAGTACTTCGAAATTTATATCATATCCGAAGGGTGTCCCGGAATGATGGGGATATTCTTATATATGCATCTTGTTATTGTCGGTTACCAGGTGTTCACCATATGAATGATTTTTATCTCTATGTATGGGATGTGTATTGAAATATGAAATCTTGTGGTCTATTGTTACGATTTGATATATATAGGTTAAACCTATAACTCACCAACATTTTTGTTGACGTTTTAAGCATGTTTATTCTCAGGTGATTATTAAGAGCTTCCGCTGTCGCATACTTAAATAAGGACAAGATTTGGAGTCCATGCTTGTATGATATTGTGTAAAAACTGCATTCAAGAAACTTATTTTGTTGTAACATATTTGTATTGTAAACCATTATGTAATGGTCGTGTGTAAACAGGATATTTTAGATTATCATTATTTGATAATCTACGTAAAGCTTTTTTAACCTTTATTGATGAAATAAAGGTTATGGTTTGTTTAAAAATGAATGCAGTCTTTGAAAAACGTCTCATATAGAGGTCAAAACCTCGCAACGAAATCAATTAATATGGAACGTTTTTAATCAATAAGAACGGGACATTTCAGTTGGTATCCGAGCATTGGTCTTAGAGAACCAGAAAATTTGCATTAGTGTGTCTTATCGAGTTTGTTAGGATGCATTAGTGAGTCTGGACTTCGACCGTGTTTTCTTTAAAAATGATTGCTTAACATTTTTGTTGGAAACTATATATTTTTAACATATGAATATTATGTGATATATTAATCTCTTAACGTGTTTGATATTATGTGATAGATGTCTACCTCTAGAACAAGTCCCATTGACTCACCTAATAATAATGAAGAGTCAAATGTAAATTGGAATGATTCGTGGACTGATTCACAAGTTCCTGAAGAGGAACCGGAAGAAGAGTCGGAACCGGAAGAAGAATCGGAACCGGAAGAAGAATCGGAACCGGAAGAAGAAATAGAACCGGTGGGGGAAATAATAAAACGGTTAAGTAAAAGAAAATCCTCAACCAACCGACCAAGGTTAATTATGGTCAATGGTGTTTCCGCCAAGGAAGCAAAATATTGGGAGGATTACCAATTCTCCGATGAATCGGATTCCGACGAGAATTCCGATGATGTTATAGAAATTACCCCAACTGAATTTAAAAAGGCAAAAGAAAATAATAAGGGAAAGGGCATAAAAATAGAGAAATCTAATTCCAACCCCGATGAACTTTATATGTATCGTCAACGCCCGAAGTCCTTAAGTTGTAACAATGACCCGGGAACCTCTAAACCACCAGGTTTTTCTAAAACAATGTGGACAACGACGGCTCGTATTAGGGGAACATCATATATCCCTAGAAACTTGGCAAAACGAACCAAAACCGAAGAAGAAGAAACGAGCGAGTCGGAATAAGATAGTTGTATTCGTGTGGTGTAATATATGGAATATAGTGTTCTTATGCTTTATGATATATGTAAAAATTGCTTGTATTAATAAGTATTTTTTTTATGAATCTAACTCTTGTCTATTTTACAGTTTAAAAACACAAAATGGATAGACAACCCAATATTTTAAGAGACCTACCCGGAGACATGATTGATGAAATCTTGTCTAGAGTCGGCCAGAATTCTTCGGCACAACTATTTAAGGCGAGATCAGTTTGTAAGACATTCGAAGAACGTTCCAAGAATGTCTTGGTTTATAAGAGACTTTCGTTTGAAAGATGGGGGATATCACATTGGGAAACCCATAAGTTACGATGTGTTTACTTTGACGCATATATTGCGGGGAACCCAAATGCTATTTTACGCAACGGGTTAAGAAATTATTTTGACTCAATATATCCGAATATTGGACTTCGTGATTTAGAAAAAGCGGCTAACATGCAACATAAAGAAGCATGTTATGCTTACGGATTAGTAATGTTCGCTTCTCACCAAAGTGAGAACAAGAACATCGGGCTACAACTATTAAACAAAACGTTTCCACAAGTGACGGAGTCGGTAATTGGGGTAAGAAATGAGGTTTTTAGATTATTACGGGACTGTTGGACATTACGTAACCCTCGTCCCTTTGATGACGTTACAACACGCTGTCTTATCAACGGCCATAACGGTTATGTTGCACAAGACCAAGGATGGGAAGTAGTCCTAGTAAAACCAGAATGCATGACTTGTTTCTGGACGTATGAATTACGTGTCTTTATTGCCTTTGCTGAACGACTTGTGTACTAGCTAGAATTGTCTTCACAACTATCTTGTATCAAAGTTATTGTGTGCTATATTTCATGCTTTATGTAAAATAAGCGGTATTGTAAGTTTGTAAAATATTGTATAAAAGTTTGAACGCGAAATATTTTTATAATCAGTTTTTCATATAGAATTGTAGTAGTTGAATTGTATATTAGCTACTAAGTATGAACTTAACGGGTAGGTACTACCCGAATTTAAACTTATAAAATGCTAATATGAAGAAAAAGCTTTTATAAATGAGTTCATATTATGCTATGAAATACTATTAACTACTCTTAATATTCTGTATGATTAACTTGTTCCATTTAACTATTTTGAAGGAAATGGCACCGACTACTCGACACACCGTGAATATGAATGAAGAGGAATTCCGTACTTTTCTAGCTTCAAACATAGCCGCAGTACAGGCTGCGCTACATACCAACAATAACCTTGGATCTAGTAGTACAGGAAATCGTGTAGGATGCACCTACAAAGAATTCACTGCCTGCAAACCTTTGGAATTTGATGGAACCGAAGGACCGATCGGATTGAAACGGTGGACCGAGAAGGTCGAATCAGTGTTTGCCATAAGTAAGTGTACTGAAGAGGACAAAGTAAAGTACGCTACGCATACCTTCACAGGTTCTGCATTAACATGGTGGAATACCTATCTAGAGCAAGTGGGACAAGATGATGCGTACGCACTACCGTGGTCAGCATTCAAGCACTTGATGAACGAGAAGTACCGTCCCAGAACCGAGGTCAATAAGCTCAAGACAGAACTTAGAGGGTTACGAACCCAAGGATTTGATATTACCACGTACGAAAGACGATTCACAGAATTGTGCCTATTGTGTCCGGGAGCATTCGAAGATGAGGAAGAGAAGATCGACGCGTTTGTGAAAGGATTACCGGAAAGAATCCAAGAAGATATAAGTTCACACGAGCCCGCCTCCATACAACAGGCATGTAGAATGGCTCACAAACTAGTGAACCAGATTGAAGAAAGAATTAAAGAACAGACTGCTGAAGAGGCCAATGTGAAGCAAGTCAAAAGAAAGTGGGAGGAAAACGGTGATAAGAATCACCAATACAACAACAACAGTAATTACAACAATAATCGCAACAATTATCCCAACAATCGCAACATCAATCGCAACTACAACAAACGGCCCAACAACAACAACAGCAACTACAACAATCATCCCAACAACAATAATAACCGCAACAACAACAACAATCAGAAGCAACTATGCCAAAGGTGTGAAAAGAATCACTCGGGGTTCTGCACCAAATTTTGCAACAAGTGTAAAAGAAATGGTCATAGCGCGGCGAAGTGTGAGGTCTACGGACCAGGGGTTAATAGAACGAAAGGAACAAATGGTGTCGGAACGAGTAATGGCGGAGCAAGTAGTGTCGGAGCAAGTTATGCCAATGTAGTTTGTTATAAATGTGGAAAACCAGGCCACATTATTAGAAATTGCCCGAACCAGGAGAACACGAATGGACAAGGCCGTGGAAGAGTTTTCAATATTAATGCGGTAGAGGCACAGGAAGACCCGGAGCTTGTTACGGGTACGTTTCTTATTGATAATAAATCTGCTTACGTTTTATTTGATTCGGGTGCGGATAGAAGCTATATGAGTAGAGATTTTTGTGCTAAATTAAGTTGTCCATTGACGCCTTTGGATAGTAAATTTTTACTCGAATTAGCAAATGGTAAATTAATTTCAGCAGATAATATATGTCGGAATCGAGAAATTAAACTGGTTAGCGAAACATTTAAGATTGATTTGATACCAGTAGAGTTAGGGAGTTTTGATGTGATAATCGGTATGGACTGGTTGAAAGAAGTGAAAGCGGAGATCGTTTGTTACAAAAATGCAATTCGCATTATACGAGAAAAAGGAAAACCCTTAATGGTGTACGGAGAAAAGGGCAACACGAAGCTACATCTTATTAGTAATTTGAAGGCACAAAAACTAATAAGAAAAGGTTGCTATGCTGTTCTAGCACACGTCGAGAAAGTACAAACTGAAGAAAAGAGCATCAATGATGTTCCCGTCGCAAAAGAATTTCCCGATGTATTTCCGAAAGAATTACCGGGATTACCCCCACATCGATCCGTTGAATTTCAAATAGATCTTGTACCAGGAGCTGCACCAATAGCTCGTGCTCCTTACAGACTCGCACCCAGCGAGATGAAAGAACTGCAAAGCCAATTACAAGAACTTTTAGAGCATGGTTTCATTCGACCAAGCACATCACCGTGGGGAGCTCCTGTTTTGTTTGTCAAGAAGAAAGATGGTACATTCAGGTTGTGTATCGACTACCGAGAGTTGAACAAACTTACCATCAAGAACCGCTACCCACTACCGAGAATCGACGACTTATTTGATCAACTACAAGGCTCGTCTGTTTATTCAAAGATTGACTTACGTTCCGGGTATCATCAAATGCGGGTGAAAGAAGATGATATTCCAAAGACTGCTTTCAGAACACGTTACGGTCATTACGAGTTTATGGTCATGCCGTTTGGTTTAACTAATGCACCAGCTGTGTTCATGGACCTTATGAACCGAGTGTGTGGACCATACCTTGACAAGTTTGTCATTGTTTTCATTGATGACATACTTATTTACTCAAAGAATGACCAAGAACACGGTGAACATTTGAGAAAAGTGTTAGAAGTATTGAGGAAGGAAGAATTGTACGCTAAGTTTTCAAAGTGTGCATTTTGGTTGGAAGAAGTTCAATTCCTCGGTCACATAGTGAACAAAGAAGGTATTAAGGTGGATCCGGCAAAGATAGAAACTGTTGAAAAGTGGGAAACCCCGAAAACTCCGAAACACATACGCCAGTTTTTAGGACTAGCTGGTTACTATAGAAGGTTCATCCAAGACTTTTCCAGAATAGCAAAACCCTTGACTGCATTAACGCATAAAGGGAAGAAATTTGAATGGAATGATGAACAAGAGAAAGCGTTTCAGTTATTGAAGAAAAAGCTAACTACGGCACCTATATTGTCATTGCCTGAAGGGAATGATGATTTTGTGATTTATTGTGATGCATCAAAGCAAGGTCTCGGTTGTGTATTAATGCAACGAACGAAGGTGATTGCTTATGCGTCTAGACAACTGAAGATTCACGAACAAAATTATACGACGCATGATTTGGAATTAGGCGCGGTTGTTTTTGCATTAAAGACTTGGAGGCACTACTTATATGGGGTCAAAAGTATTATACATACCGACCACAAAAGTCTTCAACACATATTTAATCAGAAACAACTGAATATGAGGCAGCGTAGGTGGATTGAATTATTGAATGATTACGACTTTGAGATTCGTTACCACCCGGGGAAGGCAAATGTGGTAGCCGATGCCTTGAGCAGGAAGGACAGAGAACCCATTCGAGTAAAATCTATGAATATAATGATTCATAATAACATTACTACTCAAATAAAGGAGGCGCAACAAGGAGTTTTAAAAGAGGGAAATTTAAAGGATGAAATACCCAAAGGATCGGAGAAGCATCTTAATATTCGGGAAGACGGAACCCGGTATAGGGCTGAAAGGATTTGGGTACCAAAATTTGGAGATATGAGAGAAATGGTACTTAGAGAAGCTCATAAAACCAGATACTCAATACATCCTGGAACGGGGAAGATGTACAAGGATCTCAAGAAACATTTTTGGTGGCCGGGTATGAAAGCCGATGTTGCTAAATACGTAGGAGAATGTTTGACGTGTTCTAAGGTCAAAGCTGAGCATCAGAAACCATCAGGTCTACTTCAACAACCCGAAATCCCGGAATGGAAATGGGAAAACATTACCATGGATTTCATCACTAAATTGCCAAGGACTGCAGGTGGTTTTGATACTATTTGGGTAATAGTTGATCGTCTCACCAAATCAGCACACTTCCTACCAATAAGAGAAGATGACAAGATGGAGAAGTTAGCACGACTGTATTTGAAGGAAGTCGTCTCCAGACATGGAATACCAATCTCTATTATCTCTGATAGGGATGGCAGATTTATTTCAAGATTCTGGCAGACATTACAGCAAGCATTAGGAACTCGTCTAGACATGAGTACTGCCTATCATCCACAAACTGATGGGCAGAGCGAAAGGACGATACAAACGCTTGAAGACATGCTACGAGCATGTGTTATTGATTTCGGAAACAGTTGGGATCGACATCTACCGTTAGCAGAATTTTCCTACAACAACAGCTACCATTCAAGCATTGAGATGGCGCCGTTTGAAGCACTTTATGGTAGAAAGTGCAGGTCTCCGATTTGTTGGAGTGAGGTGGGGGATAGACAGATTACGGGTCCGGAGATTATACAAGAAACTACCGAGAAGATCATCCAAATTCAACAACGGTTGAAAACCGCCCAAAGTCGACAAAAGAGCTACGCTGACATTAAAAGAAAAGATATAGAATTTGAAATTGGAGAGATGGTCATGCTTAAAGTTTCACCTTGGAAAGGCGTTGTTCGATTTGGTAAACGAGGGAAATTAAATCCAAGGTATATTGGACCATTCAAGATTATTGATCGTGTCGGACCAGTAGCTTACCGACTTGAGTTACCTCAACAACTCGCGGCTGTACATAACACTTTCCACGTCTCGAATTTGAAGAAATGTTTTGCTAAAGAAGATCTCACTATTCCATTAGATGAAATCCAAATCAACGAAAAACTCCAATTCATCGAAGAACCCGTCGAAATAATGGATCGTGAGGTTAAAAGACTTAAGCAAAACAAGATACCAATTGTTAAGGTTCGATGGAATGCTCGTAGAGGACCCGAGTTCACCTGGGAGCGTGAAGATCAGATGAAGAAGAAATACCCGCATCTATTTCCAGAAGATTCGTCAACACCTTCAACAGCTTAAAATTTCGGGACGAAATTTATTTAACGGGTAGGTACTGTAGTGACCCGAACTTTTCCATGTTTATATATATTAATTGAGATTGATATTTACATGATTAAATGTTTCCAACATGTTAAGCAATCAAACTTGTTAAGACTTGATTAATTGAAATATGTTTCATATAGACAATTGACCACCCAAGTTGACCTGTGATTCACGAACGTTAAAACTTGTAAAAACTATATGATGACATATATATGGATATATATATATAGTTAACATGATACTATGATAAGTAAACATATCATTAAGTATATTAACAATGAACTACATATGTAAAAACAAGACTACTAACTTAATGATTTTTAAATGAGACATATATGTAACGATTATCGTTGTAAAGACATTTAATGTATATATATCATATTAAGAGATATTCATACATGATAATATCATGATAATATAATAATTTAAAATCTCATTTGATATTATAAACATTGAGTTAACAACATTTAACAAGATCGTTAACCTAAAGGTTTCAAAACAACACTTACATGTAACGACTAACGATGACTTAACGACTCAGTTAAAATGTATATACATGTAGTGTTTTAATATGTATTTATACACTTTTGAAAGACTTCAATACACTTATCAAAATACTTCTACTTAACAAAAATACTTACAATTACATCCTCGTTCAGTTTCATCAACAATTCTACTCGTATGCACCCGTATTCGTACTCGTACAATACACAGCTTTTAGATGTATGTACTATTGGTATATACACTCCAATGATCAGCTCTTAGCAGCCCATGTGAGTCACCTAACACATGTGGGAACCATCATTTGGCAACTAGCATGAAATATCTCATAAAATTACAAAAACATGAGTAATCATTCATGACTTATTTACATGAAAACAAAATTACATATCCTTTATATCTAATCCATACACCAACGACCAAAAACACCTACAAACACTTTCATTCTTCAATTTTCTTCATCTAATTGATCTCTCTCAAGTTCTATCTTCAAGTTCTAAGTGTTCTTCATAAATTCCAAAAGTTCTAGTTCATAAAATCAAGAATACTTTCAAGTTTGCTAGCTCACTTCCAATCTTGTAAGGTGATCATCCAACCTCAAGAAATCTTTGTTTCTTACAGTAGGTTATCATTCTAATACAAGGTAATAATCATATTCAAACTTTGGTTCAATTTCTATAACTATAACAATCTTATTTCAAGTGATGATCTTACTTGAACTTGTTTTCGTGTCATGATTTTGCTTCAAGAACTTTGAGCCATCCAAGGATCCATTGAAGCTAGATCCATTTTTTTCTTTTCCAGTAGGTTCATCCAAGGAACTTAAGGTAGTAATGATGTTCATAACATCATTCGATTCATACATATAAAGCTATCTTATTCGAAGGTTTAAACTTGTAATCACTAGAACATAGTTTAGTTAATTCTAAACTTGTTCGCAAACAAAAGTTAATCCTTCTAACTTGACTTTTAAAATCAACTAAACACATGTTCTATATCTATATGATATGCTAACTTAATGATTTAAAACCTGGAAACACGAAAAACACCGTAAAACCGGATTTACGCCGTCGTAGTAACACCGCGGACTGTTTTGGGTTAGTTAATTAAAAACTATGATAAACTTTGATTTAAAAGTTGTTATTCTGAGAAAATGATTTTTATTATGAACATGAAACTATATCCAAAAATTATGGTTAAACTCAAAGTGGAAGTATGTTTTCTAAAATGGTCATCTAGACGTCGTTCTTTCGACTGAAATGACTACCTTTACAAAAACGACTTGTAACTTATTTTTCCGACTAGAAACCTATACTTTTTTTGTTTAGATTCATAAAATAGAGTTCAATATGAAACCATAGCAATTTGATTCAATCAAAACGGATTTAAAATGAAGAAGTTATGGGTAAAACAAGATTGGATAATTTTTCTCATTTTAGCTACGTGAAAATTGGTAACAAATCTATTCCAACCATAACTTAATCAACTTGTATTATATATTATGTAATCTTGAGATACCATAGACACGTATACAATGTTTCGACCTATCATGTCGACACATCTATATATATTTCGGAACAACCATAGACACTCTATATGTGAATGTTGGAGTTAGCTATACAGGGTTGAGGTTGATTCCAAAATATATATAGTTTGAGTTGTGATCAATACTGAGATACGTATACACTGGGTCGTGGATTGATTCAAGATAATATTTATCGATTTATTTCTGTACATCTAACTGTGGACAACTAGTTGTAGGTTACTAACGAGGACAGCTGACTTAATAAACTTAAAACATCAAAATATATTAAAAGTGTTGTAAATATATTTTGAACATACTTTGATATATATGTATATATTGTTATAGGTTCGTGAATCAACCAGTGGCCAAGTCTTACTTCCCGACGAAGTAAAAATCTGTGAAAGTGAGTTATAGTCCCACTTTTAAAATCTAATATTTTTGGGATGAGAATACATGCAGGTTTTATAAATGATTTACAAAATAGACACAAGTACGTGAAACTACATTCTATGGTTGAATTATCGAAATCGAATATGCCCCTTTTTATTAAGTCTGGTAATCTAAGAATTAGGGAACAGACACCCTAATTGACGCGAATCCTAAAGATAGATCTATTGGGCCTAACAAACCCCATCCAAAGTACCGGATGCTTTAGTACTTCGAAATTTATATCATATCCGAAGGGTGTCCCGGAATGATGGGGATATTCTTATATATGCATCTTGTTATTGTCGGTTACCAGGTGTTCACCATATGAATGATTTTTATCTCTATGTATGGAATGTGTATTGAAATATGAAATCTTGTGGTCTATTGTTACGATTTGATATATATAGGTTAAACCTATAACTCACCAACATTTTTGTTGACGTTTTAAGCATGTTTATTCTCAGGTGATTATTAAGAGCTTCCGCTGTCGCATACTTAAATAAGGACAAGATTTGGAGTCCATGCTTGTATGATATTGTGTAAAAACTGCATTCAAGAAACTTATTTTGTTGTAACATATTTGTATTGTAAACCATTATGTAATGGTCGTGTGTAAACAGGATATTTTAGATTATCATTATTTGATAATCTACGTAAAGCTTTTTTAACCTTTATTGATGAAATAAAGGTTATGGTTTGTTTAAAAATGAATGCAGTCTTTGAAAAACGTCTCATATAGAGGTCAAAACCTCGCAACGAAATCAATTAATATGGAACGTTTTTAATCAATAAGAACGGGACATTTCACCTTTCGGCCATGTCCAATCATAATAGGGGAAAATTTTATGAGCGCAACAACTTTCCTACAAATTTTGTAAAATCGGAATCCAAAATGGTGTAAGAGTTTCTATCAATAAACTTAAGGGTAAGTTTCATCCTTAAACGGAGGATGAGAAGAACTGTGATCTAAACACTCTGTAGGGTAATGCGAAAATTTGATAAAATCAATCAAAGGAGTTTTGAAAAAGCTTTAAACGTTTGATGTGACAACATAAACGGAACGAAGTTCTTAGTAAATTTAGAAGTATGTACAACGTGTACCATTTTATATAAAACAAATTGACTTAGTTAAAATAGCTCAATAAATGAGTGGTCTTAAAATAATTTTGTAGGTATAATTTAGTATATACTAGCCAAAATAGGTAAGGGTAAATTTATTCATTTGAATCCATATATACATATATGATTTTTATAAATTGTATACATGACAAAATATTTCGTTACTTCTATTCACCCATAAATCCCGTGAGAACCGCCCAATTAAACAAATGTGTAAAACTCTCGATGATAAACAGAGTATCTGTATTTCAGAGGTTACAAGTTGAAGTAAGATCGTGAAAGATCGAGTAAATGACTTGTATCGTCATGCGACCTTTGACCAATAAATGTTACGAGGTCATGAAAACCAATGAGTTAAATGTTATTTTGACTATTATCAGGACAGAAGTCCTTGGGCCAAAACTGTTCCCGAGCGAAGCAATTGCTAACAAGCGAATTATGGAGGATATGGCATGAGATAGATAATCTGGTTAAAACGAGCTTCTCGTAAATCAACAAATAAGATAATGAATATCTTCCCTACCCATGTAATACATCGGAATTTCTGAATGAGTAGTGTAAAAATTTTCTTTGACTCGCTTTCTATTCCTCATGTCACAATATTGGGACTTCTTTATGAATTAACGTAATATAATCACGTTGGCCTGACGCCATTATATTTCACTAATTCATAGCTCCATTCCAATAGCACTACATGAGGTCAGGACACGCGATCAACCTCGGATTTCCACACAATTTCTCTAAAACATTTTCTTAAACAATGTGCTAAGGATAGCAAAAGAGACAAAACATCATAAGTAATAAATAGGAGTAACGATGACATAGAAATGTCTTTGAAGTGCCAAAAATCTCTAAAAGTCAAGAATGACATCTTCCGGTTCAAAAACCAAAGCAATAGGCACAACGGCACAAAGGCACGTAATATAACAAGAATGTTATATACCTAAACATAATAGCTGACATTGAAATGCCGAACATTTAGAAGTCAAGAATGACATCTCGCGTAAGATAACTCAAACATTATATATACATAACTATAATAGATGACATAGAAATGTCGAGAATTTTAGAAGTCAAGAATGACACCCCTCGGTTTCACTACCCGAGGTGTTCTTATAAGGATAAGTTCGCACGAGTCGGAGACTACATTTAAATTGGAATGGGAGTTCCTCCCGGATTCAAAATATAATAGGGATGTATGTATGATAACAATATACATACCAATACGATACAAATAATCACATATAATAATACATTATAGGTCGGGCTGTAGACTAGACATACTAATGTACCCTATCGACTCGGGTAACGACATCAATGCAGCCTAATTCCCTACAACCAACGCTCTGATACCAACTGTGATGTCCCCGTCAAAACACTTAACGGCTCCGTCACTTGGTCCCACAGCTTGATCATAACTCTATATGAATTTAATAAATAACCTTGCATTCTTTATTTAAAAATGATTTCCTATAAAGGAAACCTACCAAAATGTGTAAGTTTAAAAAAACCATACATTATTACTTAACCAAAAGTTGACCAAAACAAAGTCAACAATATCCACTATTAAATGTATCAAAATAGAATGCAAGTTAATGTTTAAGAAAAGCTGCCATCATAGATATGCAGACTCTCTAAGCACATCGGAAGTAATCAATCATGAACCTGAGAATAAAACATGTGAGTAACTGTCAACAAAAATGTTGAGTGAATTATAGGTTTATTATTGTAAACAATATCTAATTTAAACCATAAAAATTTATGTTTAAAAACATAAAAACTCCTTTTTGGACCTCTAAATTATATGTTAGAAAACATATAAAAACATTATTCCATTTTTCGTGAGCCACTTGGTAACCACTTAACCATTTATTTACCCTTGCTAAACACAATAAATAATATACACTGAACAAGTGTATCTACAACAAAATACGAAGTACTAAACATTCTGATTATAAATTGCTAGCGCGACTAGCTCGAAATGGGGTTGTCAAACCCGATAGATCTATCCGTAGGATACGTGTTCACCAGTAGAAACAAGTGATTACAGTTACCAGACTAGGGAATATTTTTGTTCAACTCACAATGAATAATTTAAACCAACTTCCACATGTCCAAAAATATAAAATAAATTGCATGTATTCTCATCCCAAATGATTTAAATATGAAAATGGGACTATAACTCACCTTAATAGTAACGAAGTAACCAACATAATTAAGCGAACAACAAATGAGTACAGTGATCAGGAATGATCACAACGCCGACCTATAAATAAAGCAGGTCGATATAAATAACTAACTTAGGTCAAGTCTTAGTATGATAGCTATTGTACATGTTGCAAGTAGTCATAGAACAATACCCAATATACATCGATTTGATCGAAACAACTTACGGACACACACTTACTATTTTTAGAAAGTTTCTATTTTTAGCAGGTTTCCATTTTTGGAAAGTTTCTATTTTTGAAAAGTTTCTATTTTTGGAAAGTTTCTATTTTTGGAAAGTTTATAAGTTAGGAAAGTTTTCTTAATTAGAAAGTCAACAAAAGTCAACTGAAAGTCAAAGTCACCCGAAAGTCAACTCAAAAGTCAACCTTAGTCAAACATAGTCAACGTTAATTTTAAAAGTGTAAGTTATATTAATAATGTAAGTTATAATGTTTATTAAAGTTAAATATGTCTAATTATGTCATAACATAAGTTTAATTAAATTAAAATAAATTATTAAAGTTAATATAAGTTTAAATGATATAATTAATATAACATAAGTATTTAATTAATTAATTAAATATTAGTCATAATATAAGTATTATTAATTAATAATAAATTTTAAATCATATCATAAGTATTATTAATTAATAATGAATTATTAATCATATCATAAGTTTCTAATTATAATTATTAAATCATAAGTATTTAATAATTAAATTATAATTAAATAATAACTAAGCTTAATAATAATTAAATAATTATTTAATCCTTATTATAAGTCTTATTATAGTAATCTCATAATAATAGTTTAATACTTATCATAAGTATTCCTCATTAATAATAAAAGTATTATTAATCATAAGTTTAATTAAAATGTTAATTAAATCATAAGTAATAATTAAATGATATAATAAATATATATCATAAGTCTTAAATAATAATAATTACTTTTTTTTATCATAAGTAATTAAATGATAATGAAATCCATTATTTATATCATAAGTTTAATAAGTAATCACAAGTTTTAAATCAAAAGTTCATCGGGTCATATCTTGAGCCCCGGGTGTCGGTTTTCGGCGAGCCTTACATATATCTCCGCCTAATCAAACCACCCGACACTTTGGTACACTCAAGAACACACCAAGAACAGCCCACAAGTCATGGTGATCAGCCAAGACATCACTTGAAACTTTAATTCAATCAAAATCGTGTTTTGGACGTAAACGGGTGATTCGTGGCTCGGATTTAGATGACCCGAACATGAAAGTTCATCCCACCATTAATCCTAACACACTAACACACCCTAAAGTCACCAAATATGGTCACAAAGTTGGACCAAACCTGGTTCATACCAAAATCACATTTCAATCTTAACAAAATACCACTTTGATCATATCTAGGGCTTCGGGAATCGAAACGACATGAATCCGGAGTCTAAAATTAATGTCTTGATGAGAGGAACTCATCTAGATACCTTATTTTAACTTTTATAATAGTCACAATATCAGAAATACATGAAATAACTGCTGTCCCAATTTTATCAAACCGAAAACATGTGTTTATGAGTAATTCTATGCATACAAACACCATTACAACAACAAGTAATCATCATACTATTAAAATATAATCAAAATACAGCAAAATAAAGAAAAATCAAAAATTCTAGGGTTAGGGTTTATACCCTAATCGAGAAACAAGAAGTATGATCGCGTAAAGGAGATTGAGAGGAACACGTTTATGTATAACAATGGATGATCCAAGCCTTTTGTTGAAGCAAGATGATGATGATGGTGATTATGGGCGACGGCTAGGGAGGGAGAAAAAGGGAGAGCAAAAATAAATTTAAGTTTAGGGAATAAATTGTGATGTAAATGAAAAAGGAAATTTAGAAGTGAAAAACAAAGGGTATCCCCTCCCCCCTTTTGGTTCGGCCGATTGGTGGGGTGAAGGGTGGGCCCCACAAGCCTAATATGTTAAATGTTAATATACTTGTGGCCCGAAAGCCCGAACGAATCCCGAAACGCGAAAACACGATTACGCGATTAAAAATTCGGAGAGTTAACAAACGCGAGACGAAAAATAAATATAAATACTCTATATAATAATATGATCTTAAAATATCATATTTAAAATAATTTGGGTTTAAATAACCCAAAAACTCGACCGTTGGTTTGAAAACCGAAAAGATTCGCCGGATAGAAATCCGCGACACGTAGAAACGTACAATTTAAGATATGAATACAAATATTCATATAACACATAATAATTAATATATTATTAAAAAATAATAATATAGGTCATAGAAATGACGTGGCACGAATAACAGTTAACGATCGTTAAATAATTAACGGTAAAAGATAACGGAAAAAGTAAGGTCGTTACAGTACCTTCCCGTTACGGAAATTTCGTCCCGAAATTTAAGCAGGTGCAGGGGTTGACTCGGCATCTGGGAACAAATGCGGGTACTTCTGCTTCATCTGAACTTCACGCTCCCAAGTGAACTCGGGACCGCGCCTGGCGTTTCATATAACCCGGACAATAGGAATTCTACTCTGCTTCAGAGTCTTAACCTCTCGGTCCATAATTTCAACTGGTTCCTCAATAAAATGAAGTTGCTTATCAACATGAAGTTCCTCTAGAGGAATTGTCTTAACGGCCTCGGCCAAACGCTTCTTTAAATTCGACACATGAAAAACGCCGTGGACAGCACTGAGTTCTTGTGGCAATTTCAAGCGATAAGCCACGGGTCCAACTCTCTCAATAATCTCAAATGGTCCAACAAAATGAGGATTCAACTTTCCCCTTTTACCAAAACGTATCACGCCCTTTCAAGGTGGTACCTTCAACATAACACGATCACCGACCTAAAATTCAATATCGTTCCTTCTCTTATTGGCATAACTCCTTTGCCGACTTCTGGTAGTTCTCAAACTTTCCTTAATCCGTACGATCTTCTCGGTAGTCTCGTGAATAATTTCTGGACCTGTGAGTTGAGTATCCCCAACCTCATTCCAATAGACAGGAGACCTACACTTCCTACCGTATAGAGCTTCAAAAGGTGCGGCTTGAATACTTGCGTGATAACTGTTATTATATGAAAACTCAGCTAGCGGCAAATATTTATCCCACCCATTACCAAAATCGATAACACGCGCTCGTAACATATCTTCCAACGTCTAAATGGTCCTTTCACTCTGACCATCTGATTGAGGATGATAAGTGGTGCTCATGTCTAACTTAGTTCCCAAGGCTTCCTGTAAGGATCGCCAAAACCTCGATACAAATCGACTGTCTCGGTCTGAAATAATGGATACAGGAACACCATGCCTTGAAACAATCTCTTTCAAGTACAAACGAGTAAGCTTCTCCATTGAATCTGTTTCCCTAATCGGCAAAATGTGAGCCGACTTAGTGAGTCGATCTACAATCACCCAAATGGTATCATAGCCACCCACAACTCTCGGTATCTTGGTAATAAAATCCATTGTAATCCCTTCCCATTTCCACTCGGGAATCTCAGGTTGCACCAAAAATCCAGACGATTCCTGATGTTCAGCTTTAACATTAGCGCAGGTCAAACACTTAGCCACATACGTAGCCACATCAGCTTTCAAATTAGGCCACCAATACAGCTCCTTAAGATCATGATACATCTTTCCTGAACCAGGATGAATAGAGTACCTAGACTTATGAGCCTCATCTAAAACAAGTTGTCGTAGATCACCAAACTCTGGAACCCAAAGATGTCCCGCAAAATACCGAGTACCATCGGTTCGTACATCTAACTGTTTACTCAAGCCTCGGACCTTCCCGTTATAAAATTCTCCTCCTTCAAGGCTTCTTGTTGAGCTGCAAGAATCTGCCTTGCGAGGTTTGTTCAAATGGTCATATTCAAGGCCCTAAACCTACGAGGTTCAGTCCTCTCTTTAAGACTTAACGTATCGACCATAACATTGGCCTTCCCCGGATGATACAGAAGTTCGTAATCATAATCATGCAACGTCTCAACCTATCTTCGTTGCCTCATATTCAACTGTTTTTGGTCAAGGATATGTTGAAGACTTTTGTGATCAGTGTACACCGTACTTTTGACCCCATAAAGATAATGTCTCCAAATCTTGAGCGCAAACACAACAGCTCCCAATTCTAAATCATGGGTTGTATAATTCTATTCGTGAATCTTCAACTGACGTGACGCGTATGCAATAACTTTCTTTCGTTGTATCAAAACACAACCAAAGCCCTGACGCGAAGCATCACAATAAACAACAAAATCATCATTACCCTCAGGTAGTGACAATATCGGAGCGGTAGTCAACTTCTTCTTCAATGTTTGAAAAGCTGTCTCTTGTTCATCCTTCCACTCATACTTCTTCCCTTTGTGCGTTAAAGTAGTCAGAGGTTTCACTATACGAGAGAAATCTTGAATGAACCTTCTATAATAGCATGCCAAACCTAGGAACTGACGAATCTGAGTAGGAGTTTTCGGAATTTCCCACTTTTCAATCGCTTCAATCTTAGCAGGGTCAACTTGTATTCCATGTTTACTGATAATATGTCCAAGAAATTGAACTTCTCTTAACCAGAAATCACACTTAGAGAACTTAGCGTACTATTCTTCTTTTCTCAACAAATCAAGCACCAACTTCAAATGTTCTTCGTGCTCTTCATCACTCTTGGAATAAATAAGGATGTCGTCGATGAAAACGATAACGAATTTGTCTAGATAGGGTCTGCACACACGGTTCATGAGGTCCGTGACACAGCATATGCATTAGTCAATCCAGACGGCATAACAAGAAATTCGCAGTGACCATAACGGGTACGGAAAGCGGTTTTCGGAATATCAGTTTCTTTAGCGCATAATTGGTGATAACCGGAATGAAGATCAATCTTAGAATAAATGGACGAACCTTGAAGTTGATCGAACAGATCATCAATTCTCGGAAGAGGATAACGGTTCTTAATCGTAAGCTTATTCAACGCGCGATAATCAATACACCATCGGAATGAACCACCCTTGTTCTTAACAAACAAAACAGAAGCTCCCCAAGGGAACAAACTGGGACGAATGAAATATAGTTGCAACAATGAAGGAAGAAATATATGGAGTAGTCACATCGGTGGCATAGATATTTAAGGCAATTCTCTCAAAGGAGATAACGAGGATCATGGACTTCAAAGTAAATTTTCATTACATTTCTGAAAGGAAGACGTACGAAAGGTGTGATATTTCAACGAGAGTGTACTTCCTTGTACAATGAGCGTGGAAATCTAGGATTCATCCGTATTCTTAAATTTATGTGCGGATGAAAAGAACGCGAATCATAGGTTATAAATAATGGCCACCTCCAGGTGAGATGAATCTCCAAAAATAATACCATGCACCTCAATGTATTGAATCCTAGGATTGATGTTTATGAGGGTGTTGTGGTTGACAGCGAATATTGAGAGTAGAAACTCCTCAAACGGTCTAATGAAATATATATCCATGATACCTACTATAACAACAGTTGGGGTAGAAGCCCACCTAGCGCCTTTTCTACAATAGGGTGACCACCGAATGTACCCCAGAAAATTGATTTATCGGTCCGCGTTTTGGCCATGTCCAATCATAATAGGGGAAAATTTTATGAGCGCAAAGACTTTCCTACAAATTTTGTAAAACCGAAATCCAAAGTGATGTAAGAGTTTCTATCAATAAACTTAAGGGTAAGTTTCATCCTTAAACGGAGGATGAGAAGAACTGTGATCCAAACACTCTGTAGGGTAATGCGAAAATTTGATAAAATCAATCAAAAGAGTTTTGAAAAAGCTTTAAACATTTGATGTGACAATATAAACGGAACGAAGTTCTTAGTAAATTTAGAAGTACGTACAACGTGTACCATTTTATATCAAACAAATTGACTTAGTTAAAACAGCTCAATAAATGAGTGGTCTTAAAATAATTTTGTAGGTATAATTTAGTATATACTAGCCAAAATAGGTAACGGTAAATTTATTCATTTGAATCCATATATACATATATGATTTTTATAAATTGTATACATGACAAAATATTTCATTACTTCTATTCACCCATAAATCACGTGAGAACCGCCCAATTAAACAAATGTGTAAAACTCCCGATGATAAACAGAGTATCTGTATTTCAGAGGTTACAAGTTGAAGTAAGATCGTGAAAGATCGAGTAAATGACTTGTATCGTCATGTGACCTTTGACCAACAAATGTTACGAGGTCATGAAAACCAATGAGTTAAATGTTATTTTGACTATTATCAGGACAGAAGTCCTTAGGCCAAAACTGTTCCCGAGCGAAGCAGTTGCTAACAAGCGAGTTATGGAGGATAGGGCATGAGATAGATAATCTGGTTAAAACGAGCTTCTCGTATATCAACAAATAAGATAATTAATATCTTCCCTACCCATGTAATACATCAGAATTTCTGAATGAGTAGTGTAAAAATTTTCTTTGACTCGCTTTCTATTCCTCATGTCACAATATTGGGACTTCTTTATGAATTAACGTAATATAATCACGTTGGCCTGACGCCATTATATTTCACTAATTCATAGCTCCATTCCAATAGCACTACATGAGGTCAGGACACGCGATCAACCTCGGATTTCCACACAATTTCTCTAAGACATTTTCTTAAACAATGTGCTAAGGATAGCACAAGAGACAAAACATCATAAGTAACAAATAGGAGTAACGATGACATAGAAATTTCTTCGAAGTGCCAAAAATCTCTAAAAGTCAAGAATGACGTCTTCCGGTTCAAAAACCAAAGCACATAGGCACAACGGCACAAAGGCACGTAATATAACAAGAATGTTATATACCTAAACATAATAGCTGACATTGAAATGCAGAGCATTTAGAAGTCAAGAATGACATCTCTCGTAAGATAACTCAAACATTATATATACATAACCATAATAGATGACATAGAAATGTCGAGAATTTTAGAAGTCAAGAATGACACCCCTCGGTTTCACTACCCGAGGTGTTCTTATAAGGATAAGTTCGCACGAGTCGGAGACTACGTTTAAATTGGAATGGGAGTTCCTCCCGAATTCAAAACATAATAGGGAAGTATGTATGATAACAATATACATACCAATACGATACAAATAATCACATATAATAATACATTATAGGCCGGGTTGTAGACTAGACTCACTAATGCAGCCTAATTCCCTACAACCAACGCTCTGATACCAACTGTGATGTCCCCGTCAAAACACTTAATGGCTCCGTCACTTGGTCCCACAACTTGATCATAACTCTATATGAATTTAATAAATAACCTTGCATTCTTTATTTAAAAATGATTTCCTATAAAGGAAACCTACCAAAATGTGTAAGTTTAGAAAAACCATACATTATTACTTAACCAAAAGTTGACCAAAACAAAGTCAACAACATCCACTATTAAATGTATCAAAATAGAATGCAAGTTAATGTTTAACAAAAGCTGTCATCATAGATATGCAGACTCTCTAAGCACAGCGGAAGTAATCAATCATGAAGCTGAGAATAAAACATGCGAGTAACTGTCAACAAAAATGTTGAGTGAATTATAGGTTTATTATTGTAAACAATATCTAATTTAAACCATAAAAATTTATGTTTAAAAACATAAAAACTCCTTTTTGGACCTCTAAATTATATGTTAGAAAACATATAAAAACATTATTCCATTTTCCGTGAGCCACCTGGTAACCACTTAACCATTTATTTACCCTTGCCAAACACAATAAATAATATACACCGAACAAGTGTATCTACAACAAAATACGAAGTACTAAACATTCCGATTATAAATTGCTAGCGAGACTAGCTCGAAATGGGGTTGTCAAACCCGATAGAACTATCCGTAGGATTCGCGTTCACCAGTAGAAACTAGTGATTACAGTTACCAGACTAGGGAATATTTTTGTTCAATTCACAATGAATAATTTAAACCAACTTCCACATGTCCAAAAATATAAAATAAATTGCATGTATTTCATCCCAAAAGATTTAAATAGGAAAATGGGACTATAACTCACCTTAATAGTAACGAAGTAACCAACACAATTAAGCGAACAGCAAATGAGTACAGTGATCAGGAATGATCACAACGCCGACCTATAAATAAAGCAGGTTGCTATAAATAACTAACTTATGTCAAGTCTTAGTATGATAGTTATTGTACATGTTGCAAGTAGTCATAGAATAATACCCAATATACATTTGTTTGATCGGAACAGCTTACTGACACACACTTACTATTTTTAGAAAGTTTCTATTTTTTGCAGGTTTCCATTTTTGGAAAGTTTCTATTTTTGGAAAGTTTCTATTTTTGGAAAGTTTATAAGTTAGGAAAGTTTCCTTAATTAGAAAGTCAACTGAAAGTCAAAGTCAACTCAAAAGTAAACCTTGGTTAAACATAGTCAACGTTAATTTTAAAAGTGTAAGTTATATTAATAATGTAAGTTATAATGTTTATTAAAGTTAAATATGTCTAATTATGTCATAACATAAGTTTAATTAAATTAAAATAAATTATTAAAGTTAATATAAGTTTAAATGATATAATTAATATAACATAAGTATTTAATTAATTAATTAAATATTAGTCATAATATAAGTATTATTAATTAATAATAAATTTTAAATCATATCATAAGTATTATTAATTAATAATGAAATATTAATCATATCATAAGTTTCTAATTATAATTATTAAATCATAAATATTTAATAATTAAATTATAATTAAATAATAACTAAGCCTTATAATAATTAAATAATTATTTAATTCTTATTATAAGTCTTATTATAGTAATATCATAATAATAGTTTAATACTTATCATAAGTATTCCTCATTAATAATAAAAGTATTATTAATCATAAGTTTAATTAAAATGTTAATTAAATCATAAGTAATAATTAAATGATATAATAAATATATATCATAAGTCTTAAATAATAATAATTACTTTTTTATCATAAGTAATTAAATGATAATGAAATCCATTATTTATATCATAAGTTTAATAATTAATCACAAGTTTTAAATCAAAAGTTCATCGGGTCGTATCTTGAGCCCCGGGTATCGGTTTTCGGCGAGCATTACATATATCTCCGCCTAATCAACCCACCCGACACTTTGGTACACTCAAGAACACACCAATAACAGCCCACAAGTCATGGTGATCAGCCAAGACATCACTTGAAACTTTAATTCAATCAAAATCGTGTTTTAGACGTAAACGTGTGATTCGTGGCTCGGATTTAGATGACCCGAACATGAAAGTTCGTCCCACCATTAATCCTAACATACTAACACACCCTAAAGTCACCAAATATGGTCACAAAGTCGGACCAAACCTGGTTCATACCAAAATCACATTTCAATCTTAACAAAATACCACTTTGATCATATCTAGGGCTTCGGGAATCGAAACGACATGAATCCGGAGTCTTAAATTAATGTATTGATGAGAGGAACTCATCTAGATACTTTATTTTAACTTTTATAACAGTCACAATATCAGAAATACACGAAATAGCTGCTGTCCCAATTTTATCAAACCGAAAACATGTGTTAATGAGTAATTCTATGCATACAAACACCATTACAACAACAAGTAATCATCATACTATTAAAATATAATCAAAATACAGCAAAATCAAGAAAATTCAATAATTCTAGGGTTAGGGTTTATACCCTAATCGAGAAACAAGAAGTATGATCGCGTAAAGGAGATTGAGAGGAACACGTTTATGTATAACAATGGATGATCCAAGCCTTTTGTTGAAGCAAGATGATGATGATGATGGTGATTATGGGCGACGGCTAGGGAGGGAGAAAAAGGGAGAGCAAAAATAAATTTAGGTTTAGGGAATAAATTGTGATGTAAATGAAAAAGGAAATTTAGAAGTGAAAAACAAAGGGTATCCCCTCCCCCCTTTTGATTCGGCCGATTGGTGGGGTGTAGGGTGGGCCCCACAAGCCTAATTTGTTAAATGTTAATATACTTGTTGAAATGTCCCATTCTTATTGATTAAAAACGTTCCATATTAATTGATTTCGTTGCGAGGTTTTGACCTCTATATGAGACGTTTTTCAAAGACTGCATTCATTTTTAAAACAAACCATAACCTTTATTTCATAAATAAAGGTTTAAAAAGCTTTACGTAGATTATCAAATAATGATAATCTAAAATATCATGTTTACACACGACCATTACATAATGGTTTACAATACAAATATGTTACATCGAAATCAGTTTCTTGAATGCAGTTTTTACACAATATCATACAAACATGGACTCCAAATCTTGTCCTTATTTTAGTATGCAACAGCGGAAACTCTTAGTATTCACCTGAGAATAAACATGCTTTAAACGTCAACAAAAATGTTGGTGAGTTATAGGTTTAACCTATATATATCAAATCGTAACAATAGACCACAAGATTTCATATTTCAATACACATCCCACACATAGAGATAAAAATCATTCATATGGTGAACACCTGGTAACCGACATTAACAAGATGCATATATAAGAATATCCCCATCATTCCGGGACACCCTTCGGATATGATATAAATTTCGAAGTACTAAAGCATCCGGTACTTTGGATGGGGTTTGTTAGGCCCAATAGATCTATCTTTAGGATTCGCGTCAATTAGGGTGTCTGTTCCCTAATTCTTAGATTATCAGACTTAATAAAAAGGGGCATATTCGATTTCGATAATTCAACCATAGAATGTAGTTTCACGTACTTGTGTCTATTTTGTAAATCATTTATAAAACCTGCATGTATTCTCATCCCAAAAATATTAGATTTTAAAAGTGGGACTATAACTCACTTTCACAGATTTTTACTTCGTCGGGAAGTAAGACTTGGCCACTGGTTGATTCACGAACCTATAACAATATATACATATATATCAAAGTATGTTCAAAATATATTTACAACACCTTTAATATATGTTGATGTTTTAAGTTTATTAAGTCAGCTGTCCTCGTTAGTAACCTACAACTAGTTGTCCACAGTTAGATGTACAGAAATAAATCGATAAATATTATCTTGAATCAATCCACGACCCAGTGTATACGTATCTCAGTATTGATCACAACTCAAACTATATATATTTTGGAATCAACCTCAACCCTGTATAGCTAACTCCAACATTCACATATAGAGTGTCTATGGTTGTTCCGAAATATATATAGATGTGTCGACATGATAGGTCGAAATATTGTATACGTGTCTATGGTATCTCAAGATTACATAATATACAATACAAGTTGATTAAGTTATGGTTGGAATAGATTTGTTACCAATTTTCACGTAGCTAAAATGAGAAAAATTATCCAATCTTGTTTTACCCATAACTTCTTCATTTTAAATCCGTTTTGAGTGAATCAAATTGATATGGTTTCATATTGAACTCTATTTTATGAATCTAAACAGAAAAAGTATAGGTTTATAGTCGGAAAAATAAGTTACAAGTCGTTTTTGTAAAGGTAGTCATTTCAGTCGAAATAACGACGTCTAGATGACCATTTTAGAAAACATACTTCCACTTTGAGTTTAACCATAATTTTTGGATATAGTTTCATGTTCATAATAAAAATCATTTTCCAAGAATAACAACTTTTAAATCAAATTTTATCATAGTTTTTAATTAACTAACCCAAAACAGCCCGCGGTGTTACTACGACGGCGTAAATCCGGTTTTACGGTGTTTTTCGTGTTTCCAGGTTTTAAATCATTAAGTTAGCATATCATATAGATATAGAACATGTGTTTAGTTGATTTTAAAAGTCAAGTTAGAAGGATTAACTTTTATTTGCGAACAAGTTTAGAATTAACTAAACTATGTTCTAGTGATTACACGTTTAAACCTTCGAATAAGATAGCTTTATATGTATGAATTGAATGATGTTATGAACATCATTACTACCTCAAGTTCCTTGGATAAACCTACTGGAAATGAGAAAAATAGATCTAGCTTCAAAGGATCCTTGGATGGCTTGAAAGTTCTTGAAGCAGAATCATGACACGAAAACAATTTCAAGTAAGATTTCCACTCGAAATAAGATTGTTATAGTTATAGAAATTGAATTAAAGTTTGAATATGATTATTACGTTGTATTAGAAAGATAATCTACTGTAAGTAACAAAGGTTTCTTGATCTTGGATGATTACTTGGAATGGATTTAGAAAACTTGGAAGTAAACTTGCAATCTTGGAAGTATTCTTGATTTTATGAAACTAGAACTTTTGGAATTTATGAAGAACACTTAGAACTTGAAGATAGAACTTGAGAGAGATCAATTAGATGAAGAAAATTGAAGAATGAAAGTTTTTTTAGGTGTTTTTGGTCGTTGGTGTATGGATTAGATATAAAGGATATGTAATTTTGTTTTCATGTAAATAAGTCATGAATGATTACTCATATTTTTGTAATTTTATGAGATATTTCATGCTAGTTTCCAAATGATGGTTCCCACATGTGTTAGGTGACTCACATGGGCTGCTAAGAGCTGATCATTGGAGTGTATATACCAATATTACATACATCTAAAAGCTGTGTATTGTACGAGTACGAATACGGGTGCATACGAGTAGAATTGTTGATGAAACTGAACGAGGATGTAATTGTAAGCATTTTTGTTAAGTAGAAGTATATTGATAAGTGTCTTGAAGTCTTTCAAAAGTGTATGAATACATATTAAAACACTACATGTATATACATTTTAACTGAGTCTTTAAGTCATCGTTAGTCGTTACATGTAAATGTTGTTTTGAAACCTTTAGGTTAACGATCTTGTTGAATGTTGTTAACCCATTGTTTATTATAACAAATGAGATGTTAAATTGTTATATTATCATGATATTATGATATATAATATATCTTAGTATGATATATATACAGTTAAATGTCGTTACAACGATAATCGTTACATATATGTCTCGTTTCGAAATCATTAAATTAGTAGTCTTATTTTTACTTATGTATTTCATTGTTAATACACTTAATAATATATTTACTTATCATTTAACATAATTAACCAAGTGTATCAATATCTTAATATGATTCATATGTACCTAGTAAGACGTTGTTATAACGATAATCGTTATATATATCGTTTTCGAGTTTCTTAAATTAATAGTCTCATTTTTATGTATATAACTCATTGTTAAAATACCTAATGAGATACATACTTATAATAAAATTATGTTAACAATATATATAACCATATATATGTCATCGTATAGTTTTTACAAGTTTTAACGTTCGTGAATCACCGGTCAACTTGGGTGGTCAATTGTCTATATGAAACCTATTTCAATTAATCAAGTCTTAACAAGTTTGATTGCTTAACATGTTGGAAACACTTAATCATGTAAATAACAATTTCATTTAATATATATATAAACATGGAAAAGTTCGGGTCACTACAGTACCTACCCGTTAAATAAATTTCGTCCCGAAATTTTAAGCAGTTGGAGGTGTTGACGTATCTTCTGGAAATAAATGCGGGTATTTCTTCTTCATCTAATCTTCACGCTCCCAGCTGAACTCGGGTCCTCTACGAGCATTCCATCGAACCTTAACAATCAGTATCTTGTTTTGTTTAAGTCTCTTAACCTCACGATCCATTATTTCAACGGGTTCTTCAATGAATTGAAGTTTTTCATTGATGTGGATTTCGTCCAACGGAATAGTGAGATCTTCTTTAGCAAAATATTTCTTCAAATTTGAGACGTGGAAAGTGTTATGTACAGCCGCGAGTTGTTGAGGTAGCTTCAGTTGGTAAGCTACTGGTCCGACACGATCTATAATCTTGAATGGTCCAATGTACCTTGGATTTAGTTTCCCCCGTTTACCAAATCGAACAACGCCTTTCCAAGGTGAAACCTTAAGCATGACCATTTCTCCAATTTCAAACTCTATATCTTTTCTTTTACTGTCCGCGTAGCTCTTTTGTCGACTCTGGGCGGTTTTCAATCTTTGTTGAATTTGGATGATTTTCTCGGTAGTTTCTTGTATTATCTCCGGACCCGTAATCTGTCTATCCCCCACTTCACTCCAACAAATCAGAGACCTACACTTTCTACCATAAAGTGCTTTAAACGGCGCCATCTCAATGCTTGAATGGTAGTTGTTGTTGTAGGAAAATTCTGCTAACGGTAGATGTCGATCCCAACTGTTTCCGAAATCAATAACACAAGCTCGTAGCATGTCTTCAAGCGTTTGTATCGTCCTTTCGCTCTGCCCATCAGTTTGTGGATGATAGGCAGTACTCATGTCTAGACGAGTTCCCAATGCTTGCTGTAATGTCTGCCAGAATCTTGAAATAAATCTGCCATCCCTATCAGAGATAATAGAGATTGGTATTCCATGTCTGGAGACGACTTCCTTCAACTACAGTCGTGCTAACTTCTCCATCTTGTCATTTTCTCTTATTGGCAGGAAGTGTGCTGACTTGGTGAGACGATCAACTATTACCCAAATAGTATCATAACCACTTGCAGTCCTTGGCAATTTAGTAATGAAATCCATGGTAATGTTTTCCCATTTCCATTCCGGGATTTCAGGTTGTTGTAGTAGACCTGATGGTTTCTGATGTTCAGCTTTGACCTTAGAACACGTCAAACATTCTCCTACATATTTAGCAATATCAGCTTTCATACCTGGCCACCAAAAATGTTTCTTAAGATCCTTGTACATCTTCCCCGTTCCAGGATGTATTGAGTATCTGGTTTTATGAGCTTCTCTAAGTACCATTTCTCTCATATCTCCAAATTTTGGTACCCAAATTCTTTCAGCCCTATACCGGGTTCCATCTTCCCGAATATTAAGATGCTTCTCCGATCCTTTGGGTATTTCATCCTTTAAATTTCCCTCTTTTAAAACTCCTTGTTGAGCCTCCTTTATTTGAGTAGTAAGGTTAGTGTGAATCATTATATTCATAGATTTTACTCGAATGGGTTCTCTGTCCTTTCTGCTCAAGGCATTGGCTACCACATTTGCCTTCCCCGAGTGGTAACGAATCTCAAAGTCGTAATCATTCAACAATTCAATCCACCTACGCTGCCTCATATTCAGTTGTTTCTGATTAAATATGTGTTGAAGACTTTTGTGGTCGGTATATATAATACTTTTGACCCCATATAAGTAGTGCCTCCAAGTCTTTAATGCAAAAACAACCGCGCCTAATTCCAAATCATGCGTCGTATAATTTTGCTCGTGAATCTTCAATTGTCTAGACGCATAAGCAATCACCTTCGTCCGTTGCATTAATACACAACCGAGACCTTGCTTTGATGCGTCACAATAAATCACAAAATCATCATTCCCTTCAGGCAATGACAATATAGGTGCCGTAGTTAGCTTTTTCTTCAATAATTGAAACGCCTTCTCTTGTTCATCCTTCCATTCAAATTTCTTCCCTTTATACGTTAATGCAGTCAAGGGTTTTGCTATTTTGGAGAAATCTTGGATGAATCTTCTGTAGTAACCAGCCAATCCTAAAAATTGACGTATATGCTTCGGAGTTTTTGGGGTTTCCCACTTTTCAACGGTTTCGATCTTTACCGGGTCCACTTGGATACCTTCTTTGTTCACTATGTGACCGAGGAATTGAACTTCTTCCAACCAAAATGCACACTTTGAAAACTTAGCGTACAGTTTTTCTTTCCTCAATATTTCTAGCACTTTTCTCAAATGTTCTTCGTGCTCTTGATCATTCTTTGAGTAAATAAGTATGTCATCAATGAAAACAATGACAAACTTGTCAAGATATGGCCCACACACTCGGTTCATAAGGTCCATGAACACAGCTGGTGCGTTAGTCAATCCAAAAGGCATAACCATAAACTCGTAATGACCATAACGCGTCCTAAAAGCAGTTTTTGGAATATCATCCTCCTTTACTCGCATTTGATGATATCCAGAACGTAAATCGATCTTTGAATAAACCGACGAGCCTTGTAGTTGATCAAATAAGACGTCAATTCTCGGCAGTGGATAACGGTTTTTGATGGTAAGTTTGTTCAACTCTCTGTAGTCAATGCACAACCTAAATGTACCATCCTTCTTCTTGACAAACAAAACAGGAGCTCCCCATGGTGATGTGCTTGGTCGAATGAAACCACGTTCTAATAGTTCTTGCAGTTGGCTTTGCAGTTCTTTCATCTCGCTGGGTGCGAGTCTATAAGGAGCACGAGCTATTGGTGCAGCTCCTGGTACAAGATCTATTTGAAATTCAACAGATCGATGTGGAGGTAGTCCCGGTAATTCTTTCGGAAATACATCGGGAAATTCTTTTGCGATGGGAACATCATTGATGCTCTTTTTTTCAGTTTGTACTTTCTCGACGTGTGCTAGAACAGCATAGCAACCTTTTCTTATTAGTTTTTGTGCCTTCAAATTACTAATAAGATGTAGCTTCATGTTGCCCTTTTCTCCGTACACCATTAAGGGTTCTCCTTCTTCTCGTACAATGCGAATTGCATTTTTATAACATACGATCTCTGCTTTCACCTTCTTCAGCCAGTCCATGCCAACTATTACATCAAAACTCCCTAACTCTACTGGTATCAAATCAATCTTAAATATTTCGCTACCCAGTTTAATTTCTCGATTCCGGCATATATTATCTGCTGAAATTAATTTACCGTTTGCTAATTCGAGTAAAAATTTACTATCCAACAGCATCAATGGACAACTTAATTTAGCACAAAAATCTCTACTCATATAGCTTCTATCCGCACCCGAATCAAATAAAACGTAAGCAGATTTATTATCAATAAGAAACGTACCCGTAACAAGCTCCGGGTCTTCCTGTGCCTCTGCCGCATTAATATTGAAAACTCTTCCGCGGCCTTGTCCATTCATGTTCTCCTGGTTCGGGAAATTTCTAATAATGTGGCCCGGTTTTCCACATTTATAACAAACTACATTGGCATAACTTGCTCCGACACTACTTGCTCCGCCATTACTCGTTCCGACACCATTTGTTCCTTTCGTTCTATTAACCCCTGGTCTGTAGACCTCACACTTCGCCGCGCTATGACCATTTCTTTTACACTTGTTGCAAAATTTGGTGCAGAACCCCGAGTGATACTTTTCACACCTTTGGCATAGCTGCTTCTGATTGTTGTTGTTGTTGCGGTTGTTATTGTTGTTGGGATGATTGTTGTAGTTGCTGTTGTTGTTGTTGTTGTTGTTGTTGTTGTTGTTGTTGTTGTTGTTGGGCCGTTTGTTGTAGTTGCGATTGATGTTGCGATTGTTGGGATAATTGTTGCGATTATTATTGTAATTGCTGTTGTTGTTGTATTGGTGATTCTTATCACTGTTTTCCTCCCACTTTCTTTTGACTTGCTTCACATTGGCCTCTTCAGCCGTCTGTTCTTTAATTCATTCCTCAATCTGGTTCACTAGTTTGTGAGCCATTCTACATGCCTGTTGTATGGAGGCGGGCTCGTGTGAACTTATATCTTCTTGGATTCTTTCCGATAATCCTTTCACAAACGCGTCGATCTTCTCTTCCTCATCTTCGAACGCTCCCGGACACAATAGGCACAATTCTGTGAATCGTCTTTCGTACATGGTAATATCAAATCCTTGGGTTCGTAACCCTCTAAGTTCTGTCTTGAGCTTATTGACCTCGGTTCTGGGATGGTACTTCTCGTTCATCAAGTGCTTGAATGCTGACCAACGTAGTGCGTACGCATCATCTTGTCCCACTTGCTCTAGATAAGTATTCCACCATGTTAACGCAGAACCTGTGAAGGTATGCGTAGCGTACTTCACTTTGTCCTCTTCAGTACACTTACTTATGGCAAACACCGATTCGACCTTCTCGGTCCACCGTTTCAATCCGATCGGTCCTTCGGTTCCATCAAATTTCAAAGGTTTGCAGGCAGTGAATTCTTTGTAGGTGCATCCTACACGATTTCCTGTACTGCTAGATCCAAAGTTATTGTTGGTATGTAGCGCAGCCTGTACTGCGGCTATGTTTGAAGCTAGAAAAGTACGGAATTCCTCTTCATTCATATTCACGGTGTGTCGAGTAGTCGGTGCCATTTTCTTCAAAATAGTCAAATGGAACAAGTTAATCATACAGAATATTAAGAGTAGTTAATAGTATTTCGTAGCATAATATGAACTCATTTATAAAAGCTTTTTCTTCATATTAGCGTTTTATAAGTTTAAATTCGGGTAGTACCTACCCGTTAAGTTCATACTTAGTAGCTAATATACAATTCAACTACTACAATTCTATAAGAAAAACTGATTATAATAATATTTCGCGTTCAAACTTTTATACAATAAACTTACAATACCGCTTATTTTACATAAAGCATTAAATATAGCACACAATAACTTTGATACAAGATAGTTGTGAAGATAATTCTAGCTAGTACACAAGTCGTTCAGCAAAGGCAATAAAGACACGTAATTCATACGTCCAGAAACAAGTCATGCATTCTGGTTTTACTAGGACTACTTTCCATCCTTGGTCTTGTGGAACATAACCGTTATGGCCGTTGATAAGACAGCGTGTTGTAACGTCGTCAAAGGGACGAGGGTTACGTAATTACCAACAGTCTCGTAATAACCTAAAAACCTCATTTCTTACCCCAATTACCGACTCCGTCACTTGTGGAAACGTTTTGTTTAATAGTTGTAGCCCGATGTTCTTTTTCTCACTTTGGTGAGAAGCGAACATTACTAACCCGTAAGCATAGCATGCTTCTTTATGTTGCATGTTAGCCGCTTTTTCTAAATCATGAAGTCCTATATTCGGATACATTGAGTCAAAATAATTTCTTAACCCGTTGCATAAAATAGCATTTGGGTTCCCCGCAATATATGCGTCAAAGTAAACACATCGTAACTTATGGGTTTCCCAATGTGATATCCCCCATCTTTCAAACGAAAGTCTCTTATAAACCAAGACATTCTTGGAACGTTCTTCGAATGTCTTACAAACTGATTTCGCCGTAAATAGTTGTGCCGAAGAATTCTGACCGACTCTAGACAAGATTTCATCAATCATGTCTCCAGGTAGGTCTCTTAAAATATTGGGTTGTCTATCCATTTTGTGTTTTTATACTGTAAAATAGACAAGAGTTAGATTCATAAAAAAAAATACTTATTAATACAAGCAATTTTTACATATATCATAAAGCATAAGCACACTAAATTACATATATTACACCACACGAATACAACTATCTTATTCCGACTCGCTCGTTTCTTCTTCTTCGGTTTTGGTTCGTTTTCCCAAGTTTCTAGGGATATATGATGTTCCCCTAATACGAGCTGTCATTTTCCACAACGGTTTAGAAAAACCTGGTGGTTTAGAGGTTCCCGGGTCATTGTTACAACTTAAGGGCTTCGGGGGTTGACGATACATATAAAGTTCATCGGGGTTGGAATTAGATTTCTCTATTTTTATGCCCTTTCCCTTATTATTTTCTTTTGCCTTTTTAAATTCAGTTGGGTAATTTCTATAACATCATCGGAATTCTCGTCAGAATCCGATTCATCGGAGAATTGGTAATCCTCCCAATATTTTTTTCTTCCTTGGCGGAAACACCATTGACCATAATTAACCTTGGTTGGTTGGTTGAGGATTTTCTTTTACTTAACTGTTTTATTATTTCCCCCACCGGTTCTATTTCCTCCTCCGGTTCCTCCTCTTCCGGTTCTGATTCTTATTCCGATTCTGATTCTTCTTCTGGTTCTTCTTCGGGAACCTATGAATCAGTCCAATATATATTCGACTCTTCGTTATTATTAAGTGAGTCAATGGGATTTGTGCTAGAGGTAGACATCTATCACACAATATCAAACATGTTAAGAGATTAATATATCACATAATATATACATGTTAATAATATATAGTTTCCAACAAAAATGTTAAGCAATCATTTTTAAAGAAAACACGGTCGAAGTCCAGACTCACTAATGCATCCTAACAAACTCGATAAGACACACTAATGCAAATTTCTGGTTCTCTAAGACCAACGCTCGGATACCAACTGAAATGTCCCGTTCTTATTGATTAAAAACGTTCCATATTAATTGATTTCGTTGCGAGGTTTTGACCTCTATATGACACGTTTTTCAAAGACTGCATTCATTTTTAAAACAAACCATAACCTTTATTTCATAAATAAAGGTTTAAAAAGCTTTACGTAGATTATCAAATAATGATAATCTAAAATATCTTGTTTACACACGACCATTACATAATGGTTTACAATACAAATATGTTACATCGAAATCAGTTTCTTGAATGCAGTTTTTACACAATATCATACAAACATAGACTCCAAATCTTGTCCTTATTTTAGTATGCAACAGCGGAAGCTCTTAGTTTCACCTGAGAATAAACATGCTTTAAACGTCAACAAAAATGTTGGTGAGTTATAGGTTTAACCTATATATATCAAATCGTAACAATAGACCACAAGATTTCATATTTCAATACACATCCCATACATAGAGATAAAAATCATTCATATGGTGAACACCTGGTAACCGACATTAACAAGATGCATATATAAGAATATCACCATCATTCCGGGACACCCTTCGGATATGATATAAATTTCGAAGTACTAAAGCATCCGGTACTTTGGATGGGGTTTGTTAGGCCCAATAGATCTATCTTTAGGATTCGCGTCAATTAGGGTGTCTGTTCTCTAATTCTTAGATTACCATACTTAATAAAAAGGGGCATATTCGATTTCGATAATTCAACCATAGAATGTAGTTTCACGTACTTGTGTCTATTTTGTAAATCATTTATAAAACCTGCATGTATTCTCATCCCAAAAATATTAGATTTTAAAAGTGGGACTATAACACACTTTCACAGATTTTTACTTCGTCGGGAAGTAAGACTTGGCCACTGGTTGATTCACGAACCTATAACAATATATACATATATATCAAAGTATGTTCAAAATATATTTACAACACTTTTAATATATTTTGATGTTTTAAGTTTATTAAGTCAGCTGTCCTCGTTAGTAACCTACAACTAGTTGTCCACAGTTAGATGTACAGAAATAAATCGATAAATATTATCTTGAATCAATCCACGACCCAGTGTATACGTATCTCAGTATTGATCACAACTCAAACTATATATATTTTGGAATCAACCTCAACCCTGTATAGCTAACTCCAACATTCACATATAGAGTGTCTATGGTTGTTCCGAAATATATATAGATGTGTCGACATGATAGGTCGAAACATTGTATACGTGTCTATGGTATCTCAAGATTACATAATATACAATACAAGTTGATTAAGTTATGGTTGGAATAGATTTGTTACCAATTTTCACGTAGCTAAAATGAGAAAAATTATCCAATCTTGTTTTACCCATAACTTCTTCATTTTAAATCCGTTTTGAGTGAATCAAATTGCTATGGTTTCATGTTGAACTATATTTTATGAATCTAAACAGAAAAAGTATAGGTTTATAGTCGGAAAAATAAGTTACAAGTCATTTTTGTAAAGGTAGTCATTTCAGTCGAAAGAACGACGTCTAGATGACCATTTTAGAAAACATACTTCCACTTTGAGTTTAGCCATAATTTTTGGATATAGTTTCATGTTCATAATAAAAATCATTTTCCAAGAATAACAACTTTTAAATTAAAGTTTATCATAGTTTTTAATTAACTAACCCAAAACAGCCCGCGGTGTTACTACGACGGCGTAAATCCGGTTTTTCGGTGTTTTTCGTGTTTCCAGGTTTTAAATCATTAAGTTAGCATATCATATAGATATAGAACATGTGTTTAGTTGATTTTAAAAGTCAAGTTAGAAGGATTAACTTTTATTTGCGAACAAGTTTAGAATTAACTAAACTATGTTCTAGTGATTACACGTTTAAACCTTCGAATAAGATAGCTTTATATGTATGAATCGAATGATGTTATTGTGACGACCCGGAAATTTCAGACCAAATTTAAAGTTAACCTTTATATGTTTCCGACACGATAAGTAGAATTTGTAATGTTGAATCTCAAAAAGTTTGGAACTACATTCATGTAATCAATTACCCTTTGACCGTGTTCGACGATTTACGAACAATTATGAGTATATAGATATGTATATATAATATTTAATATTAACTGAAAACATTAACAAAGTATTAGATATATGATACTTTACATGAACATATTTGTTTGGATATATTTATCGACGGAATTAAGAGATAATATCAAATGATTAAATTATCAGATACATTATGATATGATTACGGGCCTATGTTATGAGGTCCACTGTGATTTAAGAAATCTATTTTTTTTTTTTGACAACATTCGAAAAATGGTAAAGTGATTTATAAATAAGAACAAGTGTGTCAATTAACGGAAACTAGACAAGGGTTAGTGGAAATTCCTGTTTAATTTCCAAGGCATGTTTTATAATATTTTTCTCGTGACCTTGATAAGATAACTATGTTAACTTTCATTTTATTTAATATGAAAATAAGAACGTGGAGTGTAAATAACTTAGATGTTGGATATCGACAAGTTAAGTAACTCGACATTTTTCATTAAGATGATTTCATACGTTTATTTAACCTTTGGACTTTATCCCATGCTTCACCAATAGACTGTAATTTAAAAATTTGAAACCTATTATGAATATATATAATTCTACTTTTCTAAAATGTTTTATGATATAACGATTTCCATTATTTTAACCTTTTAACAAAATGATTCTTAAATATATTTAGTTTTGGAAAACAAAATTATCATATTTATTTGATTTAGTTTCAAAAGTACAAAAAACGTTTTCAGTTTAAAAAGAACTTTATTATTAAAACGTATATATCTTTTATAAATATCTAGAACCACTTTTGACAACTCATTACTTAACCAGTATGATAAAGATAACGATATTTATATTTTATTTTATTAAATATATATAACAATTTAAATTAATATTATATATATTTATACGCGTATTATACGTATATAGTTTTATACTTTTACTATACTTTAACTTTACCTTTACTTTACTTTTACTTTACTTTAACTTTAATAATTCATACTTTAATAATTCACTTTAATAATTCATATTTTAATAATTCACTTTAATAATTCATACTTTAATAATTCAATTTAATAATTCACTTTAATAATTCATACTTTAATAATTCACTTTAATAATTCATACTTTAATAATTCACTTTAATAATTCACTTTAATAATTTATACTTTAATAATTCACTTTAATAATTCACTTTAATAATTCATACTTTAATAATTCACTTTAATAATTCATACTTTAATAATTCACTTTAATAATTCAAAAATCTATTATAAATAGAATTGAATAGGTTTCATTATTTTATAGAAACTTGAAAATATATTTCTCTAAACTCTCTCAATCGAATTACATATATATATTTTCTTTGTATTATTTCAAGATATTATTAGTATACATAAAATGTAACATCCCGCCTTTTTCCATTTACTTTTCCGTTATACTAATTTAAACTCCGTTATATGTTTATAACATCTCCCGTTGATACGCGTTTTAAATTATCTCGTTTAGGTAATTCCCGCACCCGAACGAAAGTTGAGGGACTAAACTTGACAAGGGATCAAACCCTTGACTAGGTCAAAGGGTCAAACCCCTTTCACCCATTCATTTCCACCTCCATCTCTCTCTCTTTCTCTCTAGCAAGAACACACCCAATTCCCTTTCTCATTCATTCATCATCTAAATCCGGATTAGGGAGCTAGCAACCAAATAAATTACATATTCGTGATCCTCTCTTCATCCTCTTCATTTTGGTACCAACTTCATCTCATTTGGGTAACTTTCTAAAATCACTAGATTTTGTGTTCTTGATGTTTTTAACTTATAAAAGTGTTAATTAGTGTCTATGGCTCAAGTCTAACATGAATATATGATTTATATGCTCGATCTCGTTGTTTTAGTGTAACTAGCATGAACTTGAATTTTGGTGTGTTGTTCTTGAATTTTGGATGATCATATGTTGTTAGATGTTGAAAGTTGATGTTTTAATTGTGTTACTAGCATCACTAGCTTCAATTTGATGTGTAGGTTGCCTTAGAAAACTTCATGAGCTTGATTATTGATTTTTGGTGGAATTGAGTTAGGGTTTGAAGAACTTGAAGTGATTATTTGATGCGTTGATTGCCATGAATTGTTGTTAGTAAGTTGTTAGTTGTATTGTATGCTCCATTACCTACAAAATGGCATGTCACATGTATGCATTGAATGCCCAAATCATTAAATGTGCATTGGTGAGTTTGAAGCATTAATGTGGGCATTGAATGATCACTTGGTTGGAAAACTCGGTTGTTACAAATGAGGTTTTTGATTGTTAAATTGTGTTTAGTTGCATTCTATGTCAAAAGAGCTTTCCAACGATATAAGGTGCGAGTCCTAAGTGTTTGTGGTTTGCGTTTTATGCTTATTTGAAGTTTGGATCAAGTTGGACAAGTGAAACAGACCAGGCACCAGCACCCGCCTATTGTCGCGGCGCGACAGAAGGGTGCCGCGGCGCGGCATAAGCCGTGCCCAGCTTCTGTCTCCGGTGTCCATTTTATGGAAAATGTTTGGCATACTACGGACCTCCGATTCACATGAAACTTGTTCTAACATGTTCATATATGATTAAAAACCTCAGAAAAATAGTTCGGAACCCGACCCGAACGTGTTGACTTTCGTTGACTTTGACCGACCAAAGTTTGACTTTTAATCAAACTTAACCAAATATTTGTGCAATCGTTCTAACATGTTTTTATACTTGTACCTTGCATGAAACATGACAATTTGATTCACATGCTATTATGATCGAGTCTTAACGAGCCATAGGACTAATTGAACATCTTTGACCTATCGTGTTTACCGTTATTGATACAACCTATATGTTTAGGTCAAGACTAGCTTTGTCTTTGCACGCGTCTACTTGTTGAAGTACTTTATTAACTCTTGCACTCAAGGTGAGATCATAGTCCCACTTTTACTCTTTTTGAACTTATATTTGGGATGAGAAAACATAAACGATTCTTTTGAACTAAGTGAACACAAGAACGGGAAAACAAACATTCTACATACGAGTTTAGAACAAAATCCTCAATTCGATTATCATTAGTTACACTTGCCGGGTGTAAGCGAGAACTTATGTTATATGGCCATATGGGTTGACAACCCTCATCTTTGACGGTTCGCTACCGTCTACGGATGAAATATATTTTCGAGAATCAGTGTTTGTTCTAGCACTAAGTGATGGGGTATACAATGGAAGGAATGTTAAGCTTTGATAATTGGGTGCTCGTGAAACAAACTTTTGGAATGTATTACTATTATTTCATTGATGCAAATCTTGTGGTTCACTTGTACTTACTTACTTAAACCTATGATTTCACCAACGTTTTCGTTGACAGATTTCTATGTTTTTCTCAGGTCCTTGAACGATACATGATACATGCTTCCGCTCATTATTTTGATACTTGCATTGGATGTCGAGTATATATGCATACATGGAGCGTCTTTTGGATACTTTTAAATTGTGTCGCATAAGTTTCATTTGTACTTAAAACTTTGTATCGTAACTTGTGGTGGAACTATTCTCGTAAACTTTGAACAATCTTTACATTTGAAATGAATGCGACATATCTTTTGGTCAACGTTGTTTTAAAGACTTATGACCACGCAACGGGACCTAAGTAGACGGCGCCGTCAATGACGATTTGGTCGGGTCGCTACATAAAATACTACGACGGAGTTATACTCAGACGATTTCAAAATAAGTTTTCAAACGGGATAGAGCTAAGGAAATTATGGGTTATAGCTATGGAGGTTATGGGTATTGATCGAGGGTATTGCTCGTGAGGTCAACCTAACGTTTATCATTTTCGTTGCGTCTACGTACTTTCCTGCAATATTGAATCACAATATTGATACGTTCGTGAATCCGAGACAAACCCTGCACTTGTTCAGTGCCGTCATATACATAATTGCTACGAAATACAGTATTATGAGTTTCATTTGCTCCCTTTTTAATTGATTTTGCAATATATATTTTTGGGCTGAGAATACATGCGCTGTTTTATAAATGTTTTACGAAGTAGGCACAAGTACTAAAACTAATTCTATGAGGTTTAAACTAGAAATATACCCTTAGCTTGGTAACATTAAACTACTTGTCTATGTACGGTAGGAACGAATCCTAAAGATAGATCTATTGGGCCTGACAAACCCCATCCTGACTATGGGATGCTTTAGTACTTCGAGGTTATTTTAAACACACCTGATCTGGTGTACTTCAGAGGGTAAAACATGAATGTTAAAGCTTGTTACCGGGTGCCTACAACTTATAGAATACTTTTAAACACTTGCGAGTGTACGGATATTTATGGAAACTGAAATCTTGTGGTCTATTACTATTACAGAAATGATTGATTATGATAAACTAATGAAGTCACCAACCTTTTGGTTGACACTTTAAAGCATGTTTATTCTCAGGTATTAAAGAAATCTTCCGCTGTGCATTAGCTCATTTTAAGGATATTACCTGGAGTCATTCATGACATACTTTGAAAGACGTTGCATTCGAGTCGTTGAGTTCATCAAGATTAATATTAAGTCAATTATAGTTGGATGTAATATGAAATGGTATGCATGCCGTCAATTTTTAATGTAAAAAAAGTTTGTCTTTTAAAAACAAATGTAATGTTTGTAAAACGTATCATATAGAGGTCAAATACCTCGCGATGTAATCAACTATTGTGAATCGTTTATAATGTATATGAACGGGTCCTTTCAGTTGGTATCAGAGCGGTGGTCTTAGCGAACCAGGTCTTGCATTAGTGTGTCTAACTGATAGTTGTTAAGTTGCATTAGTGAGTCTGGACTTCGACCGTGTCTGCATGTCAAAAGTTTTGTTTATCATTTTTAGTCAGAAATCATCTACTTACCATCCTTAGGAAATTACCTGCTTATCATTCTTAGTCTAGACACGTCTTGCTGCATTGATTGTATGAATAGTGTATAGACAAAATTCATATCTTAGCGTATCTGCTAAATCATATCTTATCGTATCTATTACCGTAAACTTTGCCTGACATATTCCGTAAATTCCTCCATAATCTATGAAATCTTTTGATCTATATATATAGATATTCTATGTAGTTAGAATACCACCCGATAGCCGGAAAATCATTTCGTATCGAAAAATCCTTTATCAAATCGTACGACATGGAATTCATCATCAGTTCAAGTTCCTCGGATTCCGAAATGGAATCCCACTCAAGCTCCGAAAGCAGTGTGACTGAAATGGATCAACCAATCAGCCATCATCTATTCTGGATGAATTGGGGATGGGTTCGTAGCCTCCTTAATCATTGGAGACAAGAAGAAGGCGATCCTTTCCATCCACCACATTGCCCTCTTGGCAATGAACCTGAAGCACTTATCGGCGAACCTGTCCGAAACACCATTTTCTCTCTCATTTCCAGAGTATCTCGTCATGATTATATACTACACCAAATTCTAGATCTTATTTATCCACTCGTCCGAACCGACAATCACCCCGGTGTAATAGAAGAAGTCAACGAGCTTCGCGCTCGGGTAGTGGCTTTGGAGAATATGGTGCAAAGGTTACAAACACCAGCAGCAGCACCAGCAACATAACCAGTACTACCATCAACAACATCAACAGTACCATTTCCACCACTAACAACAATCACATCGCAAACCTCAACTTCACAATCTGTCCCATGAGCATCGACGTCATACGCCCTGTAGATACTAAGGAATACCACAACGATGAAGTATTGATTCATAACTTCATTGGGAAAACATTCTACGACGATTATGTAATTTCTAAAGTTTAGAAATTATCTATCCTAGCCTTAACCATAAATCAAGTGAGTTTAATTTAATATTAACTCATTAAATCTATATTACATCTGAAGAAATATACACATATATTTCCATAAAGACTGTAATAAAATTCTTTTGTACAAAATATTAATTGTGACATTTTTTTAACGGGTAGGTAATACCCGAGAGATATATAAATTCACAATTAATATGTTACATTCTTCGAATCTGATTCAGCAAATCATCCATTATACTCCCTACTTTCACAACAATATACATTCTTTTATAGAAATCAAAACAACCATACTCATTTAAAAATTTAATTACATATTCTGATTTTGAAATTGCCGAATTCAATTCAAGTTATAACCGGTATCATCACTCTTAGATTCTTACATCTTTCAAAGCTATACTTTAACTTCAAAACTGTGTTAGAACATCGTATGTATATTAACGATTATAATTTGTGTTCAAGCCCTTCGAAATACCTGAAGACACTTTAAATAATGAACAATCGAGATGATGATTCAACCACATGTTATCCACAGTTACGTACCTGAAAAACTCTTGAAACCAAAGTCATAATTTAACATGTATCCATGTCAGACCTTTTGGCATTTACTAGCTAAAATAACTTTTCAATCCCTTCTAAAAATAGACGGTTTTGTCACAGCTCCAGCAAACCAACTTCAATTGTTCATTCGAATAAGCCTTATTATAATGATTACCCCTTCATCATTATTACCGGGGAACCTTTCATATCTCGCCACATTAGCAGTAAACTTATTAACAACTTCATTGATCTTTGACTTTCCGAAAAATCTTTATATTTATCAAAACCCCATCATTTACTCATCTGCATCTTGTAACGAGAATTGCCATACGAATCATTGGAAATTAGCAATCAGTATTTTGAAATCTCGCAGCATGTCTACGCCAACAATTATATGTGTATATCTTCTGGACTTATATACTTTGAATGTGAAGTTTCTGAAAAACACCCTAAACTGCGAACTAGTTCTCGAAATACTGATGAAGCAGCAAAAACTATAAACGACCTTAACAGTAAAAAGTTTGATGATAAAGAGTAGTGTGTTGGCAAAGCTCGAAAAAAGAGAAGATTTGGTACTGAAAAATACGGATTGAGCAAACCATGAAGAAGGCTGTGGATAAATCACAAGGACGGAATCTACCTTCAAAGAATCCAAATGATTCCGTGTCTGCTGAAGTCATTATCGAATACCTTGCTCCTGACTCTAAACCCTTACGGACAATATTCTTCATCATCCTCTGATATTAGAAATTTTAAGATATCATCGTATCTTTCATTATAAATATTCTCCATATTTCTGAAGATATTTTCATAATTATTCTTATCTAAAATCATTTACCTCTTCGTGTTGTCTGTATTACATCATAAAAGAAACTATTTTAGTTTCTAAATTCTGAAACTTTCGAATTTAAAATAGGAATATTTTTGAAGTAGTGTTGGGAACTGAAGCATGAACTAGTATAATATAATGACACTTGATCAACGTGATTATATCACAGTAAGTCATGCTGAGTTTCTAAATGGAACGTGATGATTCACAGATCATAACGTCATCATGTGCTATGTTACACGACTCTTGTATTCTCTTTAACCTCTAAAATATCAAGAAAATATTTCTTGATGATTCGGCCTTTTTCGAGGTATTCTAGTAATTTGACAAGTCAAGATCGTACCATTACAATTTTCTTCTTAGAACATTAACAATGTTTATTCTGAAATTCATATATGCGAATTCTGGACCATTACAAGGGGTGCTTAATCGCAAGAAGAAGCAACGAAAGGACAAAACTCCGAAATAGAATTTGGGGTATAAATCGCAGCAAATAAAAGAGAGCATTAATTGGCGATGACAATGATTATAGAAGACAGAAGCAGGGACATCGAAATATAAGGGAAGATATAAAACCCAACAACAACCCAGAAACTATAAACCGTATATATCGATGTATATAGCAATATAAAGACACGGGAGAACTAAAAACACTATAAAACCAAGAGTATAGTAGAAGTAAATAGATTCTTCTGGAGGTAGATGAAAAAGAATAACGACAGATATAAAAGTGAGGAGTATATCGAGAATCAGCACTGGATGAAGCATATTGACGAATAATTTTAAAGTAAGAATTGAGTGAGAAAGAATAGAAGGTGTGAATTAAAAGGAAACGAATGAGGTGGATTTATAGTGAAATATCCGACAGAAAAATCGAGATGAATCATCGCATTAAATCGAAGAGGATCATAATTTCCTTAATCACCGAAGAATCAAATCCTATATAGATTACAAAGATTTTCTTTAATCCGGAGATCAACCGTGATGACGTCAAAATATAAGATGAATCCCTATTTTCTCATTTCACTCTTTTACGATAGCTTCACTCATACGTTTCGAGTAATCGAATTATTTTATCCATATTTCTCAATCATGATAAAACACTATGAATCAACTTATATTCGTCATAATAACATTCTTATTGTTAGCCATGACGACCTCGATCAAATTTCGGGACGAAATTTCTTTAACGGGTAGGTACTGTGACGACCCGGAAATTTCAGACCAAATTTAAACTTAACCTTTATATGTTTCCGACACGATAAGTAGAATTTGTAATGTTGAATCTCAAAAAGTTTGGAACTACATTCATGTAATCAATTACCCTTTGACCGTGTTCGACGATTCACGAACAATTATGAGTATATAGATATGTATATATAATATATAATATTAACTGAAAATATTAACAAAGTATTAGATATATGATACTTTACATGAACATATTTGTTTGGATATATTTATCGACAGAATTAAGAGATAATATCAAATGATTGAATTATCAGATACATTATGATATGATTACGGGCCTATGTTATGAGGTCCACTGTGATTTAAGAAATCTATTTTTTTTTTGACAACATTCGGAAAATGGTAAAGTGATTTATAAATAAGAACAAGTGTGTCAATTAACGGAAACTAGACAAGGGTTAGTGGAAATTCCTGTTTAATTTCCAAGGCATGTTTTATAATATTTTTCTCGTGACCTTGATAAGATAACTATGTTAACTTTCATTTTATTTAATATGAAAATAAGAACGTGGAGTGTAAATAACTTAGATGTTGGATATCGACAAGTTAAGTAACTCGACATTTTTCATTAAGATAATTTCATACGTTTATTTAACCTTTGGACTTTATCCCATGCTTCACCAATAGACTGTAATTTAAAAATTTGAAACCTATTATGAATATATATAATTCTACTTTTCTAAAATGTTTTATGATATAACGATTTCCATTATTTTAACCTTTTAACAAAATGATTCTTAAATATATTTAGTTTTGGAAAACAAAATTATCATATTTATTTGATTTAGTTTCAAAAGTACAAAAAACGTTTTCAGTTTAAAAAGAACTTTATTATTAAAACGTATATATCTTTTATAAATATCTAGAACCACTTTTGACAACTCATTACTTAACCAGTATGATAAAGATAACGATATTTATATTTTATTTTATTAAATATATATAACGATTTAAATTAATATTATATATATTTATACGCGTATTATACGTATATAGTTTTATACTTTTACTATACTTTAACTTTACCTTTACTTTACTTTTACTTTACTTTTACTTTAATAATTCATACTTTAATAATTCACTTTAATAATTCATATTTTAATAATTCACTTTAATAATTCATACTTTAATAATTCAATTTAATAATTCACTTTAATAATTCATACTTTAATAATTCACTTTAATAATTCATACTTTAATAATTCACTTTAATAATTCACTTTAATAATTTATACTTTAATAATTCACTTTAATAATTCACTTTAATAATTCATACTTTAATAATTCACTTTAATAATTCATACTTTAATAATTCACTTTAATAATTCAAAAATCTATTATAAATAGAATTGAATAGGTTTCATTATTTCATAGAAACTTGAAAATATATTTCTCTAAACTCTCTCAATCGAATTACATATATATATTTTCTTTGTATTATTTCAAGATATTATTAGTATACATAAAATACTACGACGGAGTTATACTCAGACGATTTCAAAATAAGTTTTCAAACGGGATAGAGCTAAGGAAATTATGGGTTATAGCTATGGAGGTTATGGGTATTGATCGAGGGTATTGCTCGTGAGGTCAACCTAACGTTTATCATTTTCGTTGCGTCTACGTACTTTCCTGCAATATTGAATCACAATATTGATACGTTCGTGAATCCGAGACAAACCCTGCACTTGTTCAGTGCCGTCATATACATAATTGCTACGAAATACAGTATTATGAGTTTCATTTGCTCCCTTTTTAATTGATTTTGCAATATATATTTTTGGGCTGAGAATACATGCGTTGTTTTATAAATGTTTTATGAAGTAGGCACAAGTACTAAAACTAATTCTATGAGGTTTAAACCAGAAATATACCCTTAGCTTGGTAACATTAAACTACTTGTCTATGTACGGTAGGCGCGAATCCTAAAGATAGATCTATTGGGCCTGACAAACCCCATCCTGACTATGGGATGCTTTAGTACTTCGAGGTTATTTTAAACACACCTGATCTGGTGTACTTCAGAGGGTAAAACATGAATGTTAAATCTTGTTACCGGGTGCCTACAACTTATAGAATACTTTTAAACACTTGCGAGTGTACGGATATTTATGGAAACTGAAATCTTGTGGTCTATTACTATTACAGAAATGATTGATTATGATAAACTAATGAAGTCACCAACCTTTTGGTTGACACTTTAAAGCATGTTTATTCTCAGGTATTAAAGAAATCTTCCGCTGTGCATTAGCTCATTTTAAGGATATTACCTGGAGTCATTCATGACATACTTTGAAAGACGTTGCATTCGAGTCGTTGAGTTCATCAAGATTAATATTAAGTCAATTATAGTTGGATGTAATATGAAATGGTATGCATGCCGTCAATTTTTAATGTAAAAAAAGTTTGTCTTTTAAAAACGAATGCAATGTTTGTAAAACGTATCATATAGAGGTCAAATACCTCGCGATGTAATCAACTATTGTGAATCGTTTATAATGTATATGAACGGTTCCTTTCAGTTGGTATCAGAGCGGTGGTCTTAGCGAACCAGGTCTTGCATTAGTGTGTCTAACTGATAGTTGTTAAGATGCATTAGTGAGTCTGGACTTCGACCGTGTCTGCATGTCAAAAGTTTTGTTTATCATTTTTAGTCAGAAATCATCTACTTACCATCCTTAGGAAATTACCTGCTTATCATTCTTAGTCTAGACACGTCTTGCTGCATTGATTGCATGAATAGTGTATAGACAAAATTCATATCTTAGCGTATCTGCTAAATCATATCTTATCGTATCTATTACCGTAAACTTTGTCTGACATATTCCGTAAATTCCTCCATAATCTATGAAATCTTTTGATCTATATATATAGATATTCTATGTAGTTAGAATACCACCCGATAGCTGGAAAATCATTTCGTATCGAAAAATCCTTTATCAAATCGTACGACATGGAATTCGTCATCGGTTCAAGTTCCTCGGATTCCGAAATGGAATCCCACTCAAGCTCCGAAAGCAGTGTGACTGGAATGGATCAACCAATCAGCCATCATCTATTCTGGATGAATTGGGGATGGGTTCGTAGCCTCCTTAATCATTGGAGACAAGAAGAAGGCGATCCTTTCCATCCACCACATTGCCCTCTTGGCAATGAACCTGAAGCACTTATCGGCGAACCTGTCCGAAACACCATTTTCTCTCTCATTTCCAGAGTATCTCGTCATGATTATATACTACACCAAATTCTAGATCTTATTTATCCACTCGTCCGAACCGACAATCACCCCGGTGTAATAGAAGAAGTCAACGAGCTTCGCGCTCGGGTAGTGGCTTTGGAGAATATGGTGCAAAGGTTACAAACACCAGCAGCAGCACCAGCAACATAACCAGTACTACCATCAACAACATCAACAGTACCATTGCCACCACCAACAACAATCACATCGCAAACCTCAACTTCACAATCTGTCCCATGAGCATCAACGTCATACGCCCTGTAGATACTAAGGAATACCACAACGATGAAGTATTGATTCATAACTTCATTGGGAAAACATTCTACGATGATTATGTAATTTCTAAAGTTTAGAAATTATCTATCCTAGCCTTAACCATAAATCAAGTGAGTTTAATTTAATATTAACTCATTAAATCTATATTACATCTGAAGAAATATACAAATATATTTCCATAAAGACTGTAATAAAATTCTTTTGTACAAAATATTAATTGTGACATTTTTTTTAACGGGTAGGTAATACCCGAGAGATATATAAATTCACAATTAATATGTTACATTCTTCGAATCTGATTCAGCAAATCATCCATTATACTCCCTACTTTCACAACAATATACATTCTTTTATAGAAATCAAAACAACCATACTCATTTAAAAATTTAATTACATATTCTGATTTTGAAATTGCCGAATTCAATTCAAGTTATAACCGGTATCATCACTCTTAGATTCTTACATCTTTCAAAGCTATACTTTAACTTCAAAACTGTGTTAGAACATCGTATGTATATTAACGATTATAATTTGTGTTCAAGCCCTTCGAAATACCTGAAGACACTTTAAATAATGAACAATCGAGATGATGATTCAACCACATATTATCCACAGTTACGTACCTGAAAAACTCTTGAAACCAAAGTCATAATTTAACATGTATCCATGTCAGACCTTTTGGCATTTACTAGCTAAAATAACTTTTCAATCCCTTCTAAAAATAGACGGTTTTGTCACAGCTCCAGCAAACCAACTTCAATTGTTCATTCGAATAAGCCTTATTATAATGATTACCCCTTCATCATTATTACCGGGGAACCTTTCATATCTCGCCACATTAGCAGTAAACTTATTAACAACTTCATTGATCTTTGACTTTCCGAAAAATCTTTATATTTATCAAAACCCCATCATTTACTCATCTGCATCTTGTAACGAGAATTGCCATACGAATCATCAGAAATTAGCAATCAGTATTTTGAAATCTCGCAGCATGTCTACGCTAACAATTATATGTGTATATCTTCTGGACTTATATACTTTGAATGTGAAGTTTCTGAAAAACACCCTAAACTGCGAACTAGTTCTCGAAATACTGATGAAGCAGCAAAAACTATAAACGACCTTAACAGTAAAAAGTTTGATGATAAAGAGTAGTGTGTTGGCAAAGCTCGAAAAAAGAGAAGATTTGGTACTGAAAAATACGGATTGAGCAAACCATGAAGAAGGCTGTGGATAAATCACAAGGACGGAATCTACCTTCAAAGAATCCAAATGATTCCGTATCTGCTGAAGTCATTATCGAATACCTTGCTCCTGACTCTAAACCCTTACGGACAATATTCTTCATCATCCTCTGATATTAGAAATTTTAAGATATCATCGTATCTTTCATTATAAATATTCTCCATATTTCTGAAGATATTTTCATAATTATTCTTATCTAAAATCATTTACCTCTTCGTGTTGTCTGTATTACATCATAAAAGAAACTATTTTAGTTTCTAAATTCTGAAACTTTCGAATTTAAAATAGGAATATTTTTGAAGTAGTGTTGGGAACTGAAGCATGAACTAGTATAATATAATGCCACTTGATCAACGTGATTATATCACAGTAAGTCATGCTGAGTTTCTAAATGGAACGTGATGATTCACAGATCATAACGTCATCATGTGCTATGTTACACGACTCTTGTATTCTCTTTAACCTCTAAAATATCAAGAAAATATTTCTTGATGATTCGGCCTTTTTTGAGGTATTCTAGTAATTTGACAAGTCAAGATCGTGCCATTACAATTTTCTTCTTAGAACATTAACAATGTTTATTCTGAAATTCATATATGCGAATTCTGGACCATTACAAGGGGTGCTTAATCGCAAGAAGAAGAAACGAAAGGACAAAACTCCGAAATAGAATTTGGGGTATAAATCGCAGCAAATAAAAGAGAGCATTAATTGGCGATGACAATGATTATAGAAGACAGAAGCAGGGACATCGAAATATAAGGGAAGATATAAAACCCAACAACAACCCAGAAACTATAAACCGTATATATCGATGTATATAGCAATATAAAGACACGGGAGAACTAAAAACACTATAAAACCAAGAGTATAGTAGAAGTAAATAGATTCTTCTGGAGGTAGATGAAAAAGAATAACGACAGATATGAAAGTGAGGAGTATATCGAGAATCAGCACTGGATGAAGCATATTGACGAATAATTTTAAAGTAAGAATTGAGTGAGAAAGAATAGAAGGTGTGAATTAAAAGGAAACGAATGAGGTGGATTTATAGTGAAATATCCGACAGAAAAATCGAGATGAATCATCGCATTAAATCGAAGAGGATCATAATTTCCTTAATCACCGAAGAATCAAATCCTATATAGATTACAAAGATTTTCTTTAATCCTGAGATCAACCGTGATGACGTCAAAATATAAGATGAATCCCTATTTTCTCATTTCACTCTTTTACGATAGCTTCACTCATACGTTTCGAGTAATCGAATTATTTTATCCATATTTCTCAATCATGATAAAACACTATGAATCAACTTATATTCGTCATAATAACATTCTTATTGTTAGCCATGACGACCTCGATCAAATTTCGGGACGAAATTTCTTTAACGGGTAGGTACTGTGACGACCCGGAAATTTCAGACCAAATTTAAACTTAACCTTTATATGTTTCCGACACGATAAGTAGAATTTGTAATGTTGAATCTCAAAAAGTTTGGAACTACATTCATGTAATCAATTACCCTTTGACCGTGTTCGACGATTCACGAACAATTATGAGTATATAGATATGTATATATAATATATAATATTAACTGAAAACATTAACAAAGTATTAGATATATGATACTTTACATGAATATATTTGTTTGGATATATTTATCGACAGAATTAAGAGATAATATCAAATGATTGAATTATCAGATACATTATGATATGATTACGGGCCTATGTTATGAGGTCCACTGTGATTTAAGAAATCTATTTTTTTTTTGACAACATTCGGAAAATGGTAAAGTGATTTATAAATAAGAACAAGTGTGTCAATTAACGGAAACTAGACAAGGGTTAGTGGAAATTCCTGTTTAATTTCCAAGGCATGTTTTATAATATTTTTCTCGTGACCTTGATAAGATAACTATGTTAACTTTCATTTTATTTAATATGAAAATAAGAACGTGGAGTGTAAATAACTTAGATGTTGGATATCGACAAGTTAAGTAACTCGACAGTTTTCATTAAGATGATTTCATACGTTTATTTAACCTTTGGACTTTATCCCATGCTTCACCAATAGACTGTAATTTAAAAATTTGAAACCTATTATGAATATATATAATTCTACTTTTCTAAAATGTTTTATGATATAACGATTTCCATTATTTTAACCTTTTAACAAAATGATTCTTAAATATATTTAGTTTTGGAAAACAAAATTATCATATTATTTGATTTAGTTTCAAAAGTACAAAAAACGTTTTCAGTTTAAAAAGAACTTTGTTATTAAAACGTATATATCTTTTATAAATATCTAGAACCACTTTTGACAACTCATTACTTAACCAGTATGATAAAGATAACGATATTTAAATTTTATTTTATTAAATATATATAACGATTTAAATTAATATTATATATATTTATACGCGTATTATACGTATATAGTTTTATACTTTTACTATACTTTAACTTTACCTTTACTTTACTTTTACTTTACTTTAACTTTAATAATTCATACTTTAATAATTCACTTTAATAATTCATATTTTAATAATTTACTTTAATAATTCATACTTTAATAATTCAATTTAATAATTCACTTTAATAATTCATACTTTAATAATTCACTTTAATAATTCATACTTTAATAATTCACTTTAATAATTCACTTTAATAATTTATACTTTAATAATTCACTTTAATAATTCACTTTAATAATTCATACTTTAATAATTCACTTTAATAATTCACTTTAATAATTCAAAAATCTATTATAAATAGAATTGAATAGGTTTCATTATTTCATAGAAACTTGAAAATATATTTCTCTAAACTCTCTCAATCGAATTACATATATATATTTTCTTTGTATTATTTCAAGATATTATTAGTATACATAAAATACTACGACGGAGTTATACTCAGACGATTTCAAAATAAGTTTTCAAACGGGATAGAGCTAAGGAAATTATGGGTTATAGCTATGGAGGTTATGGGTATTGGTCGAGGGTATTGCTCGTGAGGTCAACCTAACGTTTATCATTTTCATTGCGTCTACGTACTTTCCTGCAATATTGAATCACAATATTGATATGTTCGTGAATCCGAGACAAACCCTGCACTTGTTCAGTGCCGTCATATACATAATTGCTACGAAATACAGTATTGTGAGTTTCATTTGCTCCCTTTTTAATTGCTTTTGCAATATATATTTTTGGGCTGAGAATACATGCGCTGTTTTATAAATGTTTTACGAAGTAGGCACAAGTACTAAAACTAATTCTATGAGGTTTAAACCAGAAATATACCCTTAGCTTGGTAACATTAAACTACTTGTCTATGTACGGTAGGCGCGAATCCTAAAGATAGATCTATTGGGCCTGACAAACCCCATCCTGACTATGGGATGCTTTAGTACTTCGAGGTTATTTTAAACACACCTGATCTGGTGTACTTCAGAGGGTAAAACATGAATGTTAAAGCTTGTTACCGGGTGCCTACAACTTATAGAATACTTTTAAACACTTGCGAGTGTACGGATATTTATGGAAACTGAAATCTTGTGGTCTATTACTATTACAGAAATGATTGATTATGATAAACTAATGAAGTCACCAACCTTTTGGTTGACACTTTAAAGCATGTTTATTCTCAGGTATTAAAGAAATCTTCCGTTGTGCATTAGCTCATTTTAAGGATATTACCTGGAGCCATTCATGACATACTTTGAAAAACGTTGCATTCGAGTCGTTGAGTTCATCAAGATTAATATTAAGTCAATTATAGTTGGATGTAATATGAAATGGTATGCATGCCGTCAATTTTTGATGTAAAGAAAGTTTGTCTTTTAAAAACGAATGCAATGTTTGTAAAACGTATCATATAGAGGTCAAATACCTCGCGATGTAATCAACTATTGTGAATCGTTTATAATGTATATGAACGGGTCCTTTCAGTTATGAACATCATTACTACCTCAAGTTCCTGGGATAAACCTACTGGAAATGAGAAAAATAGATCTAGCTTCAAAGGATCCTTGGATGGCTTGAAAGTTCTTGAAGCAGAATCATGACACGAAAACAATTTCAAGTAAGATTTCCACTCGAAATAAGATTGTTATAGTTATAGAAATTGAATTAAAGTTTGAATATGATTATTACCTTGTATTAGAAAGATAACCTACTGTAAGTAACAAAGGTTTCTTGATCTTGGATGATTACTTGGAATGGATTTAGAAAACTTGGAAGTAAACTTGCAATCTTGGAAGTATTCTTGATTTTATGAAACTAGAACTTTTGGAATTTATGAAGAACACTTAGAACTTGAAGATAGAACTTGAGAGAGATCAATTAGATGAAGAAAATTGAAGAAAGAAAGTGTTTGTAGGTGTTTTTGGTCGTTGGTGTATGGATTAGATATAAAGGATATGTAATTTTGTTTTCATGTAAATAAGTCATGAATGATTACTCATATTTTTGTAATTTTATGAGATATTTCATGCTAGTTGCCAAATGATGGTTCCTACATGTGGTAGGTGACTCACATGGGCTGCTAAGAGCTGATCATTGGAGTGTATATACCAATAGTACATACATCTAAAAGCTGTGTATTGTACGAGTACGAATACGGGTGCATACGAGTAGAATTGTTGATGAAACTGAACGAGGATGTAATTGTAAGCATTTTTGTTAAGTAGAAGTATTTTGATAAGTGTCTTGAAGTCTTTCAAAAGTGTATGAATACATATTAAAACACTACATGTATATACATTTTAACTGAGTCGTTAAGTCATCGTTAGTCGTTACATGTAAATGTTGTTTTGAAACCTTTAGGTTAACGATCTTGTTGAATGTTGTTAACCCATTGTTTATTATAACAAATGAGATGTTAAATTGTTATATTATCATGATATTATGATATATAATATATCTTAGTATGATATATATACAGTTAAATGTCGTTACAACGATAATCATTACATATATGTCTCGTTTCGAAATCATTAAGTTAGTAGTCTTATTTTTACATATGTATTTCATTGTTAATACACTTAATAATATATTTACTTATCATTTAACATAATTAACCAAGTGTATCAATATCTTAATATGATTCATATGTACCTAGTAAGACGTTGTTATAACGATAATCGTTATATATATCGTTTTCGAGTTTCTTAAATTAATAGTCTCATTTTTATGTATATAACTCATTGTTAAAATACCTAATGAGATACATACTTATAATAAAATCATGTTAACTATATATATAATGAAAGAACCCGTCCTAATCCACCTGGACGAAGTCATCAACATTTGGTCCCATTGCGATGATCGGCTCCAAGTAATGTCCTTATATTGAGCAAATGCTCAGCGGAAGACTTAATTCGTACCTGAGAATAAACATGCTTTAAAGTGTCAACCAAAAGGTTGGTGAGTTCATAGGTTTATCATAACAATCGTTTCAATATGTTAATAGACCACAAGATTTCATAATCATAAACATAATACACTCGCAAGTGTATGTAAAGCATTCTAAGTGGTTGAGCACTTGGTAACCATACTTAACATTTAATCAACGTCGCATATTCCCTTTATTATGAAATCTCACTACATTGTACCAAGTGTAGTCACCAAAACGAAGTACTGTGCAACCGTTGAATACTGGTCGTCCAGTCCGGTTGGGGTTGTCAGGCCCGATAGATCTATCAACAGGATTCGCGTTTACAATACCCATGTAAATAGTAGTTACCAAGCTACAGGGAAATATGCCAGTGGTACAACTCAACGTAGAATATATTTTTAAGTACTTGTGTCTATTTTGTAAACATTTATAAAAGCAGCGCATGTATTCTCAGCCCAAAAATATATATCGCAAAAGCAATTAAAAAGGGAGCAAATGAAACTCACTTTTTCCTTGAAGGTATTTAATTCGACTTGGTCTCCGATAGATATCATGAACCTAACCATATATATAATATATCAACATATTTTCTTTTTAAGTAATCGTTACATATATATATACTTTTAATACTTTTAATATTTTCTTAGCCCGTAGTTAGCAGTCCGATGTTAGTGGTCCACAATTAGTTGCTTAAATAAAATAAATAAAGACCCCATCGTATTCGTATTGATTAGAATTAATCTCGACCCATGGTACCATGTTGTCAAATGATGTGTTGCGTACATAAAGTACCGTGTTGTCAAATGACGTGTTGCGTACAATCATGAGGTCTTATAGTTAATCTTCTCGTGTTGTTTACGGGTGGTCCTGAAATATATAAAATCAACTCATAAGTAATTATATATAAAATATCATATTAATTAGAAAAGATATGATTAATTTACTTTTTCTCCAAATATTTTCGTAGCTAAACTAGCTTCGGATACCCAATCTTGTTTTAGTCGTAGTTTCTTCATTACAACTCCGTTTTTGTTGGTTCAACTTGCCACTTCCTTGGATCGAGTCAAATTTTAAGAATATGAACTGAAAATACCTTAGTTTGTATTCGAAATCATAGGTTATGAAACTTATGAAAGTGATCATTTTACATCATAAAAACAACATTTAATGATCATTTTTCTAAAAATACTTACACTTTGAGTTAAACCATGAAATTTTTATGTGTTAACATATTCATAAGAAATATCATTTTTCCAGAACATGAACTTCCAATTCAAAGTTCAAGATGGTTTTTAATTATCCAACCCAAAACAGCCCCCGGTTGCACTCCGACGACGTAGATTCAGTTTTTAAGACGTTCTTTGTAAAACCAAGTTATATCTTGTTAGGTTAGCATATCATTATGATATATTACAGGTCTTGAAGTGTTTTAAAAGTCAAGTTAGAAGGATCTATTTAGTTTGCGAACAAGTTTGAAATCATTCAAACTATGTTCTTGTTGTTAAAATTTTATACCACAAAATAAGATAGCTATATGAATATGAATTGAATAAGATTATGAACAAGGTTACTACCTCAAGTTACTTGGACAAAGTTACTGCAAAAGATAAGAAATAATCTTGGAATCAAAGAGTGGTGGAGTTAGATCAAAAGGTTGGAAGTAAACTTCTTCAAATGGGTGGTTATTTTGATATGTTCTTGAAAGAGTTTTCTTATGGTGTTTAAGGCTTGTAATTGAAGCTAAATGATGGGGAAAATGCTTGGAGATGATCAAGTATGAAGTTAGGAGTATTTTGAGAGAGAAATGAGGGTGTAGGTATGAGAAAATGGAGTGAAGAAATGGTGTTCATTTATAAAAACGTTTTTAGTTTATAAAGAAAGAAAAGGATTCCTAATTTTGTTTTCTTACTAATAATTCATACTACTTGACAAATCTTAGTTACCTCATATCTAGGGCAGTAATAATGTTGATTAGGATGTTGATTTGATGTGTATATACCAATAGTAAATACATATAGAAGCTGGGTATGATACGGATACATATACCCTAGATATACGTATAGAAATCTTGAGGAAACGGAACGAGAATTCAAATATAGCTATCTTTTGTGAATATACTTATATTGTTTTATGTATTTAAGTTCTTAAAAAATGATTAAATACATTATATATACGATACGTGTATAAGCATTATATATTATAAGTATATATATCAAAGAATGTTACGTATAGTTATTGTTTTGAAAACTTAAGTTAGTAGTTTCAAAATATACTTATAACTCATTGTCATTAGTACACAATGAGATGTTAAACCATCCTTAGATTATTTTAAATATATATAAATACATATATATACACAAACGTATAATTATCGTATGTTATATAGTTCGTGATATCATCGGTCATATTGGACGGTCAAACGTTGTGTAAAACTCTTTTCAAAAACACAAGTCTCAACAATTTGGATTGCTTATCATGTTGGTATGGTTTAATTTATGTAAATATTAATCTCATAAGTATAATTTGGTCGAAAAATTCTGGGTCATTACAGTACCTACCCGTTAAAGAAATTTCGTCCCTGAAATTTGATAGAGGTTGTTATGGATAACAATAAGAAGGTTTTCATGACAAATATAAGGTGATAATGGAGTTTTATCATCATTGAGTAATGTAGATAAAACAATTCGATTATACGAAGAAAATAAATGAGACTATCGTAAAAGAGTGAGATGAGTAAAATATATTCGTCTTAACCGATGACGTAGTTATGATTGATTTCCGGGATTTAAAGAGAATCTTACGTAACAAGATTTGGTTCTTTGGTGATTAAGGAAATCAGGATCTTCTTTGATTATATGCAATAATCTGTTTCGATTGCTCTGTCGGATATTTCATTATAACTTCACCCCTTCGTTTCCTTATTTTCCACGACTCACACCTTCTATTCTTTCTCCCTTGATTCTTACTTTAAAGCATTCATCAATATGCTCCATCCAGTCCTGATTCTTGATATACTCCTAACTTTTATATCTGTCATTCTTCTTTTTCATCTACCACCAGAAGAATCTATTTACTTCTACTATACTCTTGTGTTTATAGTGTTTCTAATTCTCCCGTGTCTCTATATTGCTATCTGCATCGATATACACGGTTTGTAATTTCAGGGTTATTATCGGAGTTTATATTCTTCATTATTTTTCAGAGCTTCATGCTTTCGTTTTCTCTTCCCGACTTCGAGTCAAGCGAGTAATGATCCGGAATTCGTAGATATGAAATTCAGAATGAACATAGCTAATGCTCTAAGAAGAAAATGGTAATAGAACGATTTTGATTTGTTAAATTACCAGAATACCCTGGAGAAGACCGAGTCATCCAGAAAAATATTCTCTTGATATGTTTAGAGATTAGATAGAATGTAAGAGTCGTGTAAATGGCACATGATGATGGTACTGTGAATCATCATGCTTCATTAGAAACTCAGCATGACTTACTGTAATATAATGACGTTGATCAAGTGTCATTATATTATACTAATCCATGCTTCAGTTCCCAACACTACTTCAAAACATTCATATTTTAAACTTGAAGGTTTCAGAATTTAGAAACTAACACAGTTTCTTTTATATTGCAGATATTACGGGGAGATAAATGATCTCAGATAAGAATAGTTGTGAAAATATCGCCAGAAATATGTAGGATATTTATAATAGAACATACGAGAATATCTTAGAATTTCTAATATCAATGGATGATGAAGAAGATTTGTCTGTGAAAGTTTAGAATGAGAAATAAGATGTTTGCTAACGATTTCAGCAGGCACAGAATCATTTGGATTCTTTGAAGGCAAACTTATTCTTTGTGATTTGTCCACGACTTTCTTCATAGTTTCGCATAATCCGCTTTTTGGTACTAAATTTTCTATCGAGCGTTCCTAACACTCCTTTCTTTATCATCAAACTTTTGGCCATTAAGATCATCTACAACATGCTGCTTCGTCAGCATTTTCAAAGTTAACTGATCTGGGTCATCGGTTATCAAACCGAGGTAGTTTCAGGAGAATTGTGTTTTTAGAATGATTAATCGCTGATGGTAATATTGTGGAATATAAAAGGTTCCCAAGTAACAATAAAGAGTACGCATATATATCGCGGTTATAATAAAGTTGTTTTGGATGAAAAGTCGGAGTTGACTTGCTGGAGCTGTGACAAAATTAGCTACTTTGGAAAGAGATTGCAAAATGATCTTCGGTAATAACAATGTCAAAGGAACTAGAACAGATACGTGTCAAACGATTACTCAGTTTCCGAGGGTTTTTCAGGTGCATAACTATATGCATCAATCTTTTCTTCCGTAGATGAAGTGCGGTTGGTTTATCCTCTCGATTGAGGTGTTTTTAAGAATCATGATAGATTTGAACGGTGATTGTAATCGTCGAGATACAATGTGGTTTAAGATGAAATCAAGTGGCAATCTTGAAGAAATGTTTAGTTTCATATGTTATAATCAATATTTTAATTCATTTTAATTGTCCAATGTCATTAGTCCACAGTAACAGTCCAATAATTCATATATAGTTTAATATATAATATACGAATTAATTAATACGTGTCGTGACCCGTATACGTCTCAGACTCGATCACAACTCAAACTATATATATTATTGTAGAATCAACCTCAACCCTGTATAGAGAACTCGATCATTACTGCATATAGAGTGTCTATGGTGATTCCAAATAATATATATAGATGTGTCGATATGATATGTCAAAACATTGTATACGTGTCCCGATATTTAAAGTGCGTAAAATAATTACAGAAATTAAATGACGATAAATAAAAGTGCGATAAATAAACTGCGATAAATAAAATGTAATCAGTTAGCTAGGAACAGTTAGCTGGAACAGTTAGCGTGGATTCTTAACAAAATTTTTCATAGTTAATTTGTTTGTTTCTAACAGATTTTATTTTGTCATATGTTTTCTTCATATGCCACTTGTTGGATTCTCGGAAGTCAAAATCCAAATATGAAATTGAATGAAAATGGTTATTCTGCGGTGAACGGATACGTATATCGGTGGTTGTAAGTAGGATAGTAAATGACTGTTGAATCAGCTTCGACGAATGTACAATTTAACTTATTAAGATGAAATTTAATTATTCCTCGGGTATTAACTACCCGTTAAAAAAAAAATTCACCATTAATATTTTGTACAAAAGAACTTTTAATTACAATCTTTATGAAAACATATATACATATATATTTTCTTCAGATGAAATCATGAATTTAATGAGTTAATATGATATTAATCTCAATTGCTTTTCGGTTTGAGCTAGAATAAGAAATCTCTAAAACTTTTTGAAACCACATATTCTTCGCAGAATATCAATGAAGTTATGGATCAATACTTCATCGTTCATTATTGTTGGTACTCCTTGGTATCTATGGTGCGTATGATGTTGATGTTTGTGGGACAGATTATGATGTCGAGACGTGTGATGCGGATGTTGTTTGTTAGTGGTGATGATGGTATTGTTGATGTTATTGATGGTGGTGCTGATTATGCTGCTGGTGCTGCTGCTGGTGTTTGCAACCTTCGCACCATGTTCTCCAAAGCCGTCACGCGAGCGCGAAGTTCGTTAACTTCTGCTAGTACACTGGGATGATTGGCGGTTGGAGCGAGCGAATGAACAAGATTTGTAATATGGGATAGTATATAATCATGACGAGATACTCTAGAAATGAGAGAGAAAATGGTGTTTCGAATAGGTTCGCCGGTAAGTGCTTCAGGTTCATCGCCAAGAGGGCAATTTGGTGGATGGAATGGATCACCTTCTTCTTGTCTCCAGTGATTTAGTATATTACGAACCCATCCCCAATTCATCCATAATAGATGATGGGAAATTTGTTGATCCATTCCGGTGACGCTGCTTTCGGAGCACGAATGGAAATCCATATCGGCATAACTATAGAAATCTGAAGAATTCGAACTAGATGCGGAATCCATCTTGTATAATGGGGAAAATGAATTTTTGGTATGGAATAGATTATAGGAGTTAGATTTGGTACTCTTCAATACATAATTTACATATGTATATATAATACCAAAATCTCGTAAATTACGGAGAATCTTTGAAAAGATATCAGTCAAAGTTCGCACTAACAGATATGCTAAGATAAGAATTCGTCATACACTATCAATGCAGTAAATGCAGTAAAACGTGTCTAGACTTATGAATGATAAGCAGGTAATTTCCTAAGGATGATAAGCAGATGATTTCCGACTAGAAATGATAAGCAAAACTTTTGACATGTAGACACGGTCGAAGTCCAGACTCATTAATGCATCCTAACAACTACTAGTTAGACACACTAATGCAAGACCTGGTTCGCTACGACCACCGCTCTGATACCAACTGAAAGGACCCATCCTAATCCACCTGGACGAAGTCATTAACATTTGGTCCCATTGCGATGATCGGCTCCAAGTAATGTCCTTATATTGAGCAAATGCACAGCGGAAGACTTAATTCGTACCTGAGAATAAACATGCTTTAAAGTGTCAACTAAAAGGTTGGTGAGTTCATAGTTTTATCATAACAATCGTTTCAATATGTTAATAGACCACAAGATTTCATAATCATAAACATAATACACTTGCAAGTGTATGTAAAGCATTCTAAGTGGTTGAGCACTTGGTAACCATACTTAACATTTAATCAACGTCGCATATTCCCTTTATTATGAAATCTCACTACACTGTACCAAGTGTAGTCACCAAAACGAAGTACTGTGCAACCGTTGAATACTGGTCGTCCAGTCCGGTTGGGGTTGTCAGGCCCGATAGATCTATCAACAGGATTCGCATTTACAATACCCATGTAAATAGTAGTTACCAAGCTACAGGGAAATATGCCAGTGGTACAACTCAACGTAGAATATATTTTTAAGTACGTGTGTCTATTTTGTAAACATTTATAAAAGCAGCGCATGTATTCTCAGCCCAAAAATATATATCGCAAAAGCAATTAAAAAGGGAGCAAATGAAACTCACTTTTGCCTTGAAGGTATTTAATTCGACTTGGTCTCCGATAGATATCACGAACCTAACCATATATATAATATATCAACATATTTTCTTTTTAAGTAATCGTTACATATATATATACTTTTAATACTTTTAATATTTTCTTAGCCCGTAGTTAGCAGTCCGATGTTAGTGGTCCACAATTAGTTGCTTAAATAAAATAAATAAAGACCCCATCGTATTCGTATTGATCAGAATTAATCTCGACCCATGGTACCATGTTGTCAAATGACGTGTTGCGTACATAAAGTACCGTGTTGTCAAATGACTTGTTGCGTACAATCATGAGGTCTTATAGTTAATCTTCTCGTGTTGTTTACGGGTGGTCCTGAAATATATAAAATCAACTCATAAGTAATTATATATAAAATATCATATTAATTAGAAAAGATATGATTAATTTACTTTTTCTCCAAATATTTTCGTAGCTAAACTAGCTTCGGATACCCAATCTTGTTTTAGTCGTAGTTTCTTCATTACAACTCCGTTTTTGTTGGTTCAACTTGCCACTTCCTTGGATCGAGTCAAATTTTAAGAATATGAACTGAAAATACCTTAGTTTGTATTCGAAATCATAGGTTATAGGTCAAACTTTGGTGAAACTTATGAAAGTGATCATTTTCCATCATAAAAACAACATTTAATGATCATTTTTCTAAAAATACTTACACTTTGAGTTAAACCATGAAATTTTTATGTGTTAACATATTCATAAGAAATATCATTTTTCAAGAACATGAACTTTCAATTCAAAGTTCAAGATGGTTTTTAATTATCCAACCCAAAACAGCCCCCGGTTGCACTCCGACGACGTAGATTCAGTTTTTAAGACGTTCTTTGTAAAACCAAGTTATATCTTGTTAGGTTAACATATCATTATGATATATTACAGGTCTTGAAGTGTTTTAAAAGTCAAGTTAGAAGGATCTATTTAGTTTGCGAACAAGTTTGAAATCATTCAAACTATGTTCTTGTTGTTAAAATTTTATACTACAAAATAAGATAGCTATATGAATATGAATTGAATAAGATTATGAACAAGGTTACTACCTCAAGTTACTTGGACAAAGTTACTGCAAAAGATAAGAAATAATCTTGGAATCAAAGAGTGGTGGAGTTAGATCAAAAGGTTGGAAGTAAACTTCTTCAAATGGGTGGTTATTTTGATATGTTCTTGAAAGAGTTTTCTTATGGTGTTTAAGGCTTGTAATTGAAGCTAAATGATGGGAAAAATGCTTGGAGATGATCAAGTATGAAGTTAAGAGTATTTTGAGAGAGAAATTAGGGTGTAGGTATGAGAAAATGGAGTGAAGAAATGGTGTTCATTTATAAAAACGTTTTTAGTTTATAAAGAAAGAAAAGGATTCCTAATTTTGTTTTCTTACTAATAATTCATACTACTTGACAAATCTTAGTTACCTCATATCTAGGGCAGTAATAATGTTTATTAGGATGTTGATTTGATGTGTATATACCAATAGTAAATACATATAGAAGCTGGGTATGATACGGGTACATATACCCTAGATATACGTATAGAAATCTTGAGGAAACGGAACGAGAATTCAAATATAGCTATCTTTTGTGAATATACTTATATTGTTTTATGTATTTAAGTCCTTAAAAAGTGATTAAATACATTATATATACGATACGTGTATAAGCATTATATATTATAAGTATATATATCAAAGAATGTTACGTATAGTTATTGTTTTGAAAACTTAAGTTAGTAGTTTCAAAATATACTTATAACTCATTGTCATTAGTACACAATGAGATGTTAAACCATCCTTAGATCATGTTAAATATATATAAATACATATATATACACAAACGTATAATTATCGTATGTTATATAGTTAGTGATATCATCGGTCATATTGGACGGTCAAACGTTGTGTAAAACTCTTTTCAAAAACACAAGTCTCAACAATTTGGATTGCTTATCATGTTGGTATGGTTTAATTTATGTAAATATTAATCTCATAAGTATAATTTGGTCGAAAAATTCTGGGTCATTACATATAACCATATATATGTCATCGTATAGTTTTTACAAGTTTTAACGTTCGTGAATCACCGGTCAACTTGGGTGGTCAATTGTCTATATGAAACCTATTTCAATTAATCAAGTCTTAACAAGTTTGATTGCTTAACATGTTGGAAACACTTAATCATGTAAATAATAATTTCATTTAATATATATATAAACATGGAAAAGTTCGGGTCACTACACTTGTGGCCCGAAAGCCCGAACGAATCCCGAAACGCGAAAACACGATTACGCGATTAAAAATTCGGAGAGTTAACAAACGCGCGACGAAAAATAAATATAAATACTCTATATAATAATATGATCTTAAAATATCATATTTAAAATAATTAGGGTTTAAATATCCCAAAAACTCGACCGTTGGTTTGAAAACCGAAAAGATTCGCCGGATAGAAATCCGCGACACGTAGAAACGTACAATTTAATATATGAATACAAATATTCATATAACACGTAATAATTAATATATTATTACAAAAATAATAATATAGGTCATAGAAATGACGTGGCACGAATAACAGTTAACGGTCGTTAAATAATTAACGGTAAAAGATAACGGAAAAAGTAGGGTCGTTACATCGGTACTGTTGATGTTAAGAAAGCTACGAGATCTCAACATGTATTGGCCGAGAGTAATATTCGTATTCTACCACCTGTTGGTTTGGTAAATGATGTACCATTATTATTATGGAACATGCGAATTTCGGGCATAATGAGCAATCTAGACCAGACGAAAGAAATAGAAAACGTCCTTTTAAAGCCGGTTAATTGTTTTGTTTCTGTTATTATAGTTTGTTTCATACTCATGTGGTGAATGTTTGTTTTTTGCTTGTTTTGTAGGTTAGTTCGTTTTATTATTCCGTCATCAGTATGTTTGGGCTCGGTTAGAGTTAACGTGTATTTAGGTTGCTCTAGAGAGTTTAATTTCTCTTAAGCCCTTCCTTTGCATTTGTGTGTATCGGTTTGGCGGTCTTTCATCTATTGATGAAAAAATCATTTCATTTTAATACTAATCGTTATTTAGAAAGGAAAAAAACTACAATTGCAAGAGATCTTATGAGATCCAGGTGAATGTGTTTTTATGTATAGGTTATCACTACTTCACTTTGAAGTAATTATCAAAATCTATGTTATTATTATTGCACTTTGGACTTCATAAGTGAAATAATTATACCTTTAGTCTTATTAGGTAAAATAATAATATTGTTACAAACAATACATTAATATCATTAGCATAATTTTTATACTACGTAATAGTTTTTACAGTTTATAGAAAAATGTATTTTTACATATTATATTTATGTATTTTATTTTATTTTTTTAAATGTCTCTTTTGATAATTTTACATGTTAAGTTATCAAATAATATGATTTTTCTGAAAACTTAAAAAATTGATTCGCTGTCAAACAACATAATCAAATCAAAATACCGTTAAACTAAATCACGTTTTTATACAACTAATTATATTTATTTATTTTATATTTATATTTATATTTATATTTATTTATATATGTTTATTTAAAACGCGTACTTAATTTTTAAAAAGTAAATTCAAACAAACCTCGACGACCCGACTTGATACACCTTGTTACTATCCGGATCCAAATACCCGCCCACGAAACTCGAATTTTACATGTTTCATGCTTGGAAATTGGAATTGGAGCTGAATAAAATAAGAACAAGATTAGAAAAAAGAAAGAACCCTCTAAACCCCAAGTGAAAAACCTAGAATTCTCACTTTAGAGAAAGCCCTAAATTCAATAATTCTTGGGTTTAATTTTGCCATGAGTAACATATCAGTGTCTGAGCTCAACGATGGAATCATTCACAATATGTCAATTGGTGCAATCTTTTCAGATTTCGTGAGTTCTCATTGTTCCCCAAATCATGTATTTATATACTGATAATCTTATAGAAAACACAGTTCATTATGTATGTATACGTATGTTGAAACAATTAAATAAGAACATGTGAAATCAATAACAGTAATAACAAATCATCTACACACATTAAGCTGTCAAATTTAGTAGATTCACAATAGCAACCACTTTTGTAATTTTTATAACCTCAATAATAGAAATTACTAATATTTCACCTAAATGGCTACTTGCTGCTATATATTAGCAATATGCTTTTTTTTGCTCTGTTTCATCATGGTGTATATGGAAGATGTTATTGTCTGGTAGGAGAAGTAAAGGTTTGTTTTTTTTTTTTTTTTTTGCGACAACTGTTCCCAAGATGATTACGTAATTTGTTTAAGAAAATTGTTATTTTGTCCAAATTTGTGATTTTAATTTGTAATTCACTTGTTTGGATTCAGTATCTGCTGCTTTTATCATGACATATAGAAGTGGTTTCAGGTTGGAAAGATAAATGCGCTTGATTTTCATCGTACTGCGGATCTATTGGTAACAACGGGGGAAGATGATTCTGTACGGCTATATGACATAGCAAATGGCAAGTGCGTATTCATGATTTTCAAAATTTGTTTATTGGATTAAGTAAAGGATATTACTAGTTTTAAATTTGGCCTTTTTTCTTTATTTGTTTACTTATGCACATGTTCCTTTTTCTGTTCATTGCCATACTTGATTTTGTAGCTAACCAATCTACAAAGGTCTTAATCTTAAATATTTCTATGAACCACCTTAAATATTTGTTTTGAATCATACTATACTACATACTTCCTTTGTCTTTATCTACTTTAAATTATTTCAAAAAAATAAAAATACATGTTCTCAGAGACTGTTTGGCATTTTCACATTTATATAATGGGTATCTATAGAATGTACATATACATCTTACTTTATTTATATATATTTGCAATGATACATGTACTGAGTTGGTCCCTTTCGATGTTAGGTTATTAAGATGCATTTTGTAATTATATTATTACTAAATGATCATTTCTAGATTTTTCAGTCTTTTATTCAACATCTTAACTGCAGGTTACTGAAAACGACACATCATAAGAAACATGGTGCTGATCGTGTATGCTTTACCCACCACCCTAGCTCGGTCATATGCTCTTCAACACGTAATTTGGATTCAGGGGGTGAGTGTTCATATTAATTTCATTATTATAAAGTTGTTAAATCATTTTTAATTAATGTGTCAATGATGAAAGTTGTTTTCATCCGATATCTTTTCAGAGTCTCTACGTTATCTATCCATGTATGACAATCGCTGCCTTCGTTACTTCAAGGGACATACAGACAGGTGATTTTTTTTCTTCATATTTTAAATATTTATTTTATTATTTGTAACTATTTGACACCTAGGTTTTTTGCACGGTATACGAAACTGTTTTTTATTAAGATGCTTATTTTGGGTGTAGAGTTGTGTCCCTTTGTACGTCTCCAGTTGATGATAGTTTCATGTCTGGTTCACTGGATCACTCTGTCAGGATATGGGACCTTCGCGTGAATGCTTGCCAGGTTGGTTTTCATAAAATACTTGACAAGTTAAATATCGTTACATTGCTATATTATTATTAATAATAAGTTAAAAAAATTTCTAATGTTTAATGCAATTAATTACACTTCGGACGACTTTAACTGTTTTGATCCATTTGACATATATTTTTTGTTAATCCTTTTAGCTTAACACATTTCACCCGTTAGAGAATAGACATATCAATCTTTATATGTATATATATGGGTCAAACGCCATCTCTACAGATTTCAGTGAAGTGAATTCATGTCAGCTTGACTAATTTGTATTATTATTGCAAAGCAACTTCGTCTGTTTTTTGGCCATTTCTTATGCAAAAATCACTAGCTAAGAAGAATACATACATTGTAGAGATAGATAATTGAATTTAAATTGTGAACATGGTAACTAGTGTGTGATTAAAGGTGTATATAAGGTGTCCCATCGACTAATGGGACAGGGTAAAGGGTGTGTGAGTTTACAGTTTCACATGATGTGTTCGAAGTGATGAATTTTAATAGAACCTACATATTTCTACTGATTAATCATGTATCGGAATGAAAAATATCAATAAAACCTGCATATTTCTACTGATTAATCAGGTAACTTTTTGATGATATTTTATTTTGCTCACCAGGGAATCTTACGTCTAAGAGGTAGGCCTACAGTTGCTTATGACCAACAAGGCCTCGTTTTTGCGGTATCAATGGAAGGAGGTGCTATCAAGTTATTCGATTCACGGTCATATGATAAGGTTAATTATAACATTCGTAGAGAAAAACTAAAAAAAAAAAAACAACAACAAAAAAAAAAGAAACTAAGCAGATTATTATTTTTCTAATCATAGACTTGAACAATAGTGAAGATGATCATCGTCATTCATGTAGGGCCCATTCGATACCTTTTTGGTGGGAGGAGATATGGCTGAGGTCTGGGATATTAAATTTACCAATGATGGTAAATCGATGCTTCTTACTACCAAAAGTAACAATATATATGTTCTAGATGCATATAATGGCGAAAAGGTTAGCAATTTTTTAACGTTTTTAAAATGTTTGTCGTTTTTACGTTACTTGTTAAATTTTTACTATGCAGAGATGTGGATTTAGTGCGGATGCTTCTCCAAATACAACCCTTGAGGCCACATTTACGCCTGATGGCCAATACGTTCTTTCAGGTATGTATACATTAGTAGTTTTTTCATTATTATTTATATGCCTTATGAATTATGACTCGTGGCCTCAAATATTGAACAACAGCGTCTTGAACTCTTAACGATTTCTGAAAATCGTTCTCAATTGAATTGAAAATGTAAAGCCATTAATTTGTATTTGAAATATTAACTCTTTCACTCATATCATATAACAGGCTCGGGAGATGGAACGTTGAATGCGTGGAGCATCCCGACGAGGAGCAAGGTATTACAAAATCCCAATCAAATTTATTGATATTTATATACTAAATTCCTTTTAGATTGATTTTTGACCAATTACGTGATATAGCAGTTATATATGCACTAAAGTGGAGTGTGCTTGTGACAGGTGGCAAGTTGGGACAGCAACATAGGTGTTGTGTCGTGCTTAAAGTGGGCACCTCGTCGTGTCATGTTTGCCGCTGCTTCAAACGGGGCCCTCACTTTTTGGATACCCAAAGATACAAATTCATCTACTGGTAGTTACTGATTACTCCAAAAGATAAATTTTGAGCAATGACTTGTTGGGGGTAATTTGTTTGTTTCTTTACCTGCGCCTCCTTAGATTTTACCTAATCAGGTTAGACTATTTATAGAGGATGATGTATTTTACGGAATGTAGTGTACAAAACCGGAACGTAAAGAATGTCCAAGGACCGAACCTTATAAAATTGGTACTCGGTCCCAAATTGGGTTACAAGTTCATTGTCAAGACGATGCTGTTTCATTCAAGGGGAAAATATTTCAGCTTAGAGTCTTAGACTAACAGGTCGTATGTGTTTTCATTTTGTTATGTGCTGTTTCAACTTGGTTAGTCAGGTTCATGCTTTGTTCCGAGCTCTAAAGTTTTGTTGCCTTTTTGTATGTATAAATTCTACGGAGAGTGTTTAATATGACTACATAGTTATCTGTGCACTCGCATCGCATATGCTCAAAGCTAGTGCGAGTTCACGTGAAGTCATCTCACAAGTACAAAATCTAATTCTCGGTATAGACTGCTTGTCCATAAAATGTAAATCATAAAAACATGATGAAATTGGATCGGAGCATTTACTTCTATATTCAGTACAAGTTATAAATTGGAATATAGAACAACAACAATACCCAATCTTACACTTGTAAAGTATGTAGGAGGTGAGATGTAGAAAATCCTTCATCTACCCTAAGCTAGAAGAGAAGTCGTCTCTGAGTTGGGAAAAATTCTCCACCCACCGGAAGAAAAAGTCATCCCCTCTCTAATCCAGCATAGAGAGATTGATTCCGTGAAAACTTCCGGCAAAAAAAAAAAAAAAAATTTTTTTACAAAACACGGATTTAAAAAACAATATATTTCTTGAACACACATGATATATCAAACACACCTTGATCTTGCACTTGATGAAATTTTACAATATTGACAGAGAAGTGTGAAATTCAATGCCTCTCAAATGAAAATGTGGAGACTTATATATAGACAAATTCGAATGGCATATTCCGTCGGATATGCGCATAATAATTCAAGTGTTCCTAATACACATTATTTGGATAGATTTTTCTACATAAGGTACCACAACTTTTGACCTTAAGAAAAGTTCTGGTCTGTTACAATAATTATCACATATTATTTAGCCAATATTTTCCACACAAGTGGAAAGTATGTGGGATTGAGTCTATTGTTGTTGTTGTGTTTTCACACAAGGGACCTGCATAATGATTACGGAGTACTTAGTTTTGCACAACTTTGATTCTCGGTCACAACGAGTTCTCAAGTTTTGAGTGAACGTGTGCGGACAAAATTGCATTTTCTTTTTTACAAAAATGTATTTGGTTATAAACTTTTTAAGAAACGTATTTTGATTAATTTCCCATAGTTTTAACATGGATTGGATGGACTTGCCATTGATGAACGATTATTAGGTTGGAGCAATTAGAGTTGCAAAGCGATTTACACGACATATGTTATGCACACCTTTAAAAGGTTAGGTTGAGTTATATGTCGGATGACAGGCCTTTATACTTATTGCGTTTTATCCTTTGACATATAAACATATAAACTTTGATTTGGGTGTGGGAGTGATATTAATTAGTCATCTAGCTATGTTTAATTTCAATAATCTCAAGATCTTACACATCTAAATAGGATAATTAGCCATTTGGCGAGAGAAGTTTGTTAAGTTTTTAATTACGCAACCATATTCCCAATTCATCAATATACAAAAAGCACATATTCAAAAATCAATGAACCAATTGGCTTTATGAGGTACGATCAATAATTATATCTACATATCTAAAAGGTATAGCAAAAGTGAATAGTAAACTTCACAATTTTCACAAACTAACCTCAATCTTTTACTTATTCACATTTTATTCTCAAAATATATAATAATTAACTTTATAGCTTTTATAAATTTATCACGAACTTCTAACATTTTATACTTTAACCATTAAACTTCTCATTAATTATAAATCGAATTATAAATCGACCACATACTTATCTAAAAGGTAATTTTCACAAACTACCCTCAATCTTTTACTTATTCACATTTTATCCTCAAAATATATAATAATTAACTTTATAGCTTTTATAAATTTATCACAAACTTCTAACATTTTATACTTTAACCATTAAACTTCTCATTAATTATAAATCGACCACATACTTATCTAAAAGGTATAGCAAAAGTGAATAGTAAATCTCACAAGTTTCACAAACTACCCCCAATCTTTTACTTATTTACATTTTAGCCTCAAAATATATAATAATTAACTTTATAGCTTTTATAAATTTACCACAAATTTTTAACATTTTATACTTTAACCATTAAACTTCTCATTAATTATAAATCGACCACATACTTTATATACTACCTAATAGACAAAAACGATTAATAGTCACCAGGGGCGTTTTCGTCCTTTCACTTTTTTTCCCTTTTCCCACCTTTTTTTTTCAAAAAAGCCCCCATAGTTTGTTCAAATATTAAAATCGACCCCCAAAGTGTCAAATACTCATTTTCATTAAAAAAAAAAAATTTAATAAACTCCACCCAAATATTCAACGGGCCATATCTTCTCGCTCGCAACGAGTTAAATTTTCTGACACCATCGTTAAACTCGAAATAATTTTAGGAGCACACTGTCACTAACTATACGCAAAACAGACGCTTTTTAAAAAACGCTAAATATTTAAGGTACTTTTCATACACGTCGATTTTGCGTTAAATTTTTAAAAGTCGACAATTCCATAGTGAAACGCGGAGATGTACATATATTGTTAATTTATAATAACATTAAAATCTTTCACGGATTATACCTTTTAGTTCGAATCGAATTTCGCTTCAACGATATCATCTTTAGCCACGAAACAATTTTACAAACTAAACGCAATATAATACATTGAAAACCGAACCCCGGCGCGAAGCGAGGGTTCGAACACTAGTTATCTTTAAAATGGGTAAATTAAGGTTTTAAATATTTTTCAAGATCAAAATCTATCGTCACTAATACATATATACATTTTTGTTACTAAGCACAAATCTATCTATACACTCTTCTAAATCAAGGAAATAAGTCTGACGTGTCGGCTCCACATTAAACGCTGACCATGTCATCCTACGTGTTCTGTTTTAATTGGTTATTAATACTTATGGCTGATGTATATCTAATAGGTTGAGTTGTTTGTTTACGTGTATGTATATGTATGAAATACAGTCCAAAATGTTTAGTATTTTTTTAACGATGTCCGTTTCGCGCGTAGTTAGTCCCGTTGTGTTCGTTAGATTTTTTCGAGTTGAACGAATGGGAAGAAATATACAGGGTAGAGCTACGAAAATACTTTTCTAATGTTTGATTTACAAAAAAGAAAGTTTGTTTGGCAAGTTATTAGATTTTATTTCCCAAAATTGGTATACGGATAAAGCGGTTACCACCCCCCCCCCCCACCCCACCCCCCAAGGAGCCTGCGAGTCAAAAATCAAAGTATATGAAAAGTAACTTAAATATTTAACTTTTTTTAAAAAGTGTCTGTTTTGAGTATAGTTAGTGACATTTTGTTCGTAAAATTACTAGGTTTTGAGCCCGTACATTGCACGGCTACTCAAAAACCGTTTCAAATGAGTCAGTTATTTTACGATGCTTGATGTTCATTTTCAGGTTATGTTTGTGGTAGCGTTTAAAGTTGAGCATATATTGAACCAAGAGTTTGAAGTATAGTTAATTTGGATGAATACTCTATTTTCAATAGGTCATATCAGTTAGTATTTGAAATGGTAACGGGTTAAAATTGACCTTTTTTTTGCTATTGTTATAAATATTCCTTGAGTTAATGTCTAATATGATCCCAAACAGTACTTTTGTGGTTTTAGACACCATAAAATCCCACTTATAATAAAAGAGTGTAAGCATGTTTTCAAATACCACATTTAGGTGTACCGGACCATAATATGCACACTATGTTCTCTTAGACATTCAAAGAAAAAATAAAAATATATTGCATTTTGGTTAATATCACTATAAATTACCTTATTTATTGTAGTCTTAGTACCTTGAAGGACGACTTAAAATCACATCTATACAAGATACAAGGTAAAAACAATTAGATAAGAAGGATGAGTGTTGAACATATAGATATACCGCTAATTTTGTTAAACAATAATTAAGAAGGATGAGTATTGAACAATAATTAGATAAATGGATATACACTCGTTTGTTAAAAAAGATGAAGTTCATTTTGGCTTTTCCAAGTATTTTTGACTTTTTCAAGCATTATAAAGGAATGAGGTTAAAACTTAAACTCGTTTTAGTTTATATACGGAGTATTTATTAATTAATTTCATTTAAGTAATAATACTAAATTAATAAATATTATTTAGCTCCTTATTTTTTGTATAATTATGGAAGAGATATGTAGATTTTTCACTTGGCACAATTAGCCACAATTAAGGTGCTAATGACATGTCATGTTTTTTAACCTCTCTTTTATATAGATATATATAGATATATAGATTTTGCGTTTAACGATGGTTTCGGAAAAATTTAACTCGTTGCGAGCGAGAAGATGTCACACGTTGAATATTTGAGTGGAGTTTATTTAAGATATTTTATAAAAATTTTGATTTGACACTTTAAACCCCTGTTTTAGGGGCCGATTTTAAATTTTGAACAAAGTGTGGGGAGGCGTTTGTGGTGTTATTTAAAAGAAAGGAAAGGGGGAAAAAGGTGAAAAGACGAAAATACCCTAGTACTATTCATCATTTTTGTCTAATAGTTAATATAGTAATAATTTAAAAGAAAGGAAGGAAAAAATGTGAAAAGACGAAAATGCCCCTAGTACTATTCAGCGTTTTTGTCTAGTAGTTAATATGGTAATTGTTGTTTCTAACTATAAGAGTGATCAGAAACTAATATTATCTGACTTAATCATGTACAAAGGAACCAAAGGGTCTTTCTTAGCGGTATCAAAAAGGCCCTTTAACCTTGAGGTCATGTCATGGGTTCGAATCTCGTTTAGGACATTATTCTCGTGTCAAATTATGTACGGTGCAAAAAATCATGTACAAAGGATCCTGCAAAAATGTGATATTGTAAAAAGTTCAAATGTGTCATTGGATACTCGTATCTCAGATTTTGGAATATGTAATAGACACGCAGCTAACAATATGTACAAATTTCACAAGTTCAACACCGAAAAATCCATATCCATAGAATCATCATTTGGAACATTTTGTTCCGCATCATCATTATGACAGAACTCGCAAGCTTCTGAATATGGCATTTGTGTCACGCAATGTTGTATGTTTTTCTCTAGCCAAGCCAATCGTCTTTCAAAACACAACACTGCAACATGCATATACCTGAGATCTAGTTGAGCCACTCGTGCACAAGAGCGGAGTAGTATGTAATAATCTGCATGTGCAGCATAAACGTAGGCCCCGGCACCCTTTTTCCTCGTGTAGTACAAGTAATCGTGTCTTTTAACTTTAGTCCTCGGACGAATATAACTAAAATTGTTCTCTTCCATGTTTGATATCATTCGCCTAATTTCTCTTTCTTTAAAGGACTCCTTAGAGTCGTGGGTAATTTGGTCATTGTCATCTTTAGGTTTTCTTGGTCTCTTGCAAGGAATACTAGGGCTTGAAGTGGGTGACTCGGATGATTTCTGATCCTACAATAAATTATAAAAACTTACCAACGAATTTAAGTTTATGTACAGCCAAAATAATCCGTACACATGCCTAATGAATTTTTTTAAAAGTCATAAACACATAAACTAAATCGAAATGGTAAAAATGACAGCCAATTCCAACTAGATCTAAGTCTATCCATTTGTTTAAATCCAAGGTTGCAAAAATCGCTACTCGGGGAGTACTCGGATGTTGACCAAGTTTGACTTTGACCGATTTTAAGAGTAATCCCGAGTTTACTCTAAATTTTGACTGATTTTCCAAGTAATTCTGAGTTTGACCAAGTATGACCGAGTTTGACTGAGTACTTGCAGAGTAATTCCGAGTTATGCAACATTATTTAGATCTAAGTCATGATCCATCATTTTAGATTAGTCATGTATTGGGGTCAAACCATGATCCATTAGCTAATGGGTCAGATCAAGGTTAAATCATTACTCGCTGATCCAAATTGGACCCATTGAGACACCCATCAACAAATGTTGTACCTTCGTGTATATATATATATATATATATATATATATATATATATATATATATATATATATATATATACAAAAGGAACAATATTTACACATCCATTAGCATAACATACCTCATTCTTCTGATAACAATTCCAAAGGTCATTAATTATCTGATATTCCTGAAGATCGTCAAATGAAAGTTCCACACCAGCAAAAACCACATCCTTACAATATTCAAGATACGTTTCCAAATCCTTTGCATGATCTACCAATCACAGAACAATCAAAAATATGTAACAATACATAGAAAGATAAAAACCAACTCCACATTCTGAAAAATAAAAACAAGTTAACGATCAAAATCTATTCAAATCAAGGTTGCAAAAATCGCTACTCGGGGAGTACTCAGTGAGACTTTTTAGGGACTCGGAGAGTATTGGGATGTTGACTAAGTTTGACTTTGATTAATTTTGGCCTAGGTTTGACCAATTTTGACTGATATTCCAAGTTTGACCAAGTTTGACTGAATATGACCAAGTTTGACTGAATTTGACCAAGTTTGACCTAGTTTGACCGAGAACTCCCCGAGTTGCAAAAACTGAGTACTCCCCGAGTAATTCCAAGTTTGCAACACTGATCCAAATTACAGTTGCAATTATATATGAAGGTTTGTTAATTGCTTACCACTTGTATCAATGAGCTCTTTATATTTTGAATGCAGTACAAGTAAAATATCCGTAGCATCCAAATGCGGTTGTTCAGGTAGGTTATTATAAGACTTTGTAACCGAACCGACATCTGATTGTCTGCTACGTGAATCTGACAGCTCAGCAACATCATTAATTACATTGACCTTTTCTTTATCAGCAACTTTTGTCTTTTTCCGATTTTTTTCCTTAGCAGCACGAGACAACGAAGTTTCCCATTTCCCAAAGCCATGTATATTGTAAAGAATCCTAATTGAAACTATAAGTATAGACAGTACATACGCACGTGTAGGTAGTCTAAACTCGTTTGCCGATAACCAAAGTTCTGGTGGCATGGCCCACTCGTATATTCGACATGCATGAGGAAGAATAGTTTCAATTGGAAGAGATAATTGTTTGAGATAACGAGAGGCGATTGAGTAAAAATTAACGGGAGGTAATTCTAACCCTATTGAATAAGCAAGAGAAGCTGCTAATGACTCGAGTTTTTGTAATGAAATTGCATGTATAGGTCGAAACATACGGCTTGAACTTAAGGGACACGCGTTAGTAGGTGGGCCGATCTGTTTTTCGATTTCAAGAAAAGCAGCAAAATAGGGAAGTTTTCCATCAAGTGTCCACCTAATTATATCGGTTGGTAGGATTGGTTCACGTGCCAAATGGCAAACTAAAAATGATATAACTAAAGAGTAAGATAATGGTACTGTTTTGCTCAAAGATTGGTACCAAATCATTACAGATCGTTTACCAAGTAAATTATGAGGTTCGGATTTATGTTTAGCTCTCACCCCAACACTTTCAGTTTCACCTGAGATATTAAAAAAAATGCTGGTTAAACAGAGTTAAAATATTAACTGAACATGACACAAACAGAAAAAAGGTGGCAAAATGGGTGGGTTGGATGGGTTGTTAACAGTTCAAAAAGAGTGATTAATGGTAAGGGTTTAGTTGGGTTCACATACGAAACATTTCATGTAACTTCTAAATATTTATGTTTTTATAACTAAGCAGAGTGTTCTATTATTTCATTAAGAATATAATTATAGTTTCTTTTATAAATGGTATCATGTTTTTATGCACTAGATATGAATAGCGGGTGACTTTCAACACACTTCTTATTACAGATTTTCTTATTAACTTGTATGATCACTTAGAGATAAAAAAAAAAAAAAAAACACACACACACACACACACAATAAAATCCATTCATAAACAACGAGTTGAAATATCCAACCCTACAAAAAAGCATATAACTTACCTTGAATTTGAGATTCTGACTCATTAATAACCTCATCAGCCCAGTCATCAGCAAAAAGCTTAGTTTTTTCCAGAAATTTTAACCAAATGGGCTCGGTCATGCCAACTATAATGGGACACACATTAAACTTTTCGACTAAAGCCTTGATCTGCAATTCAATCATTATCTGAACTCCCATTAAATACCTCATCCTAATTTCAGAGTAATAATCTTCATAAGTCAATGTTCTAGGCCCTGTTGCAAAATCAGCCGGCTCAGTGGGGCCCACACCATCACCTGCATTAACATCTTCTTCTTCTTGGGTCCTTAAAGTCTTCCAAAATTGTGAGTCAGGTTGACTTTGGGAGACTAGGTCGGGTTTAGCAACAGGTACACGCCTTTGAACAATAGTCCTCACATTCTCTTTGGTCAAAATCAAATCATCGTTATCAGCAGCCGTTTCTCTAATTCCTTCAGCTTGGGTCCCACATCGCTGGCAGTAAAAGAAGCCATCAGAACCATCATATAACCCCACAAACCCACAAGTTTCGCATTCCAAACCCGATCCGTTAGCCATCTATATATACAAAACACAATTTAACCAATAAAAACTTTTAACTCTATATTTAAGGGAGAAAAAAAGAGATTCTGAATATTACCACTAATCATTATATGAAATGAACATGTCAAAGTTAATACCTACTGTGTACTAACAGGTGCATGCGCAAGGATTGATAAGTGTTTTTTTGCTAAACAAGGAGTAGCATACACCAACTTTTAGGGGCGTTTGGTTCGAGACTTGAAATCCTATTGTGTGTTTGGTTGACATTATATGTTCAGTTGATTTTGCACTTATTTTTAAACATCAATTGTATTATTTACTTTCCTGGTACCAGTAAACTAAACCTAATTTCACAAACCATATTCATCATGATGTAGCATAAAACAGTTTTAGAATTTATCATCAACAAAATATATTTAGGGCTCATAATAGGTGATTGCAAGTTTGCAACAGCATCATAAGGCATAAAGCTGACAGAATTACACATTTCTACAAAATGTACAAACTGGCATCAATGGTGACGATGAGTATAACATCATTTATAGGCATTAACTAAATATATCACAGTAGCATCTTTGTTCTGTACTGATGAATTTTCATGTAATTAGAACATTAGCATTCAGATTCATCTAATACAAGTAAAATAGAAGTAAGATTTCGAAAAACATTCAAAGTAAGGTAGTGTTAACTGGAGTTATAATCCCGGCGGCGGTGGTTACAGGTCTCGTCGGAGAAGACGAGCCGTAGAGTATCGAAGTATTAATCGACTGTGGCTGTAAGTATCACCTAGCCCTGTGCAGAAAATCAAAAACGAGGAAGATGTGACTGCAAATTTGGCAATGGTTTAGGGTTAGGGTTAGGGTTTTTGTCAAAATTAGGTAGGGTTTCTGTTTGAAGGTGAAGATATATTTCCAACACCTAAATTTATAAATCCCTTATAATTGACTGGTACTCTAAAAAAGGGAAATTCGCCCGAATACACTTTTTTAAAAATTTTTCTTCCAAAATACATTTTCGGGAAAAAAAATTGTCTATTTACACCATTAAGTCGACCACCCATTGGGTCGACTACCCCTATACCTGGTCGACCATTATAGTTTTCAAGGTAGTCGACCAACATGCTTCATTGATGTTGGTCGACTACTTCAATGATGTGGTCGACTGCAAGGTCGACCGACTTATTAGCCATAAGTGGGTCGACTAACCCTATTCGACCATCCTTGCGTTGTAGGCGACCGATTAGTGGGTCGACTAAGCATAACTCATACTACTATTGGATAAGATATATCAGATAAGATTTTTCATGAGTCCCAATGTAGTCTGCCATCCAATTTAGTGAAATAAACTTTAATTTGAACAACAAATATTATATATTATCTCATACTACATTTATTGATTACACAACAAATAACACAAGTTACAGACACAACACATATACGACAGTTAAACGGCTATAAAACATACGAACACACATACCTATCATCCATGGCAGTTAAACACATTTAAAACACAAAGAAGAAGTTAATCATCACTCAAATTATAAGTGGAGCCAAATTTTGTTGAGCATGAGTCTTCACGTTTTCCTTTACCCTTGTCCTTTACCAACCCCTTCGGCTTTGCCTTTGTTTTTGAGTTACACTTGGACTTTTGTTTACCTTCAGAAAGATCATAATGTGCGGTGCAAGTTAATCTAGTATGTCCATATTCCAAGCAACGACTGCATTTTCTTTTAGATTTGAAATTGTCTTTGTCCTCTCCTTGGGACGGTATACGAGCAGTACTCTTCGGTCTACCCGATTGTCGCTTTGTAACCAATGGCGGTAGGACGGTTTGTAGGTGTCCTGGATCTATCCATTCAGAAATATGATCTAGCGGGTTAATATCTTCCATGTTTGCCGACTTGTACGTTTCAGTGTGGAAATACTTCTGAACGTGTGTAGTAACGTTACGTAGGACAAAATACCTTGCTACTGCCATTACATGTCCACAGGGTATACCGGAAAACTGCCATTGTTTACATGTGCAAGTTTTATCTTGTAGATTGACTTTACCGCATTTTTTCATATCCAATACCTCAAACTTAACTTGTGATATCGGTTTGACAGTCCAACTAATAGACTTACGATTTCTTTTACCAAGCTTACGCTCTGCATATGGTGTGACAGGGGTTGTTAAACCATCGGCAGTGTTTCGGTGTTCCCAAAACCATTGTTGAACTGAAGCTCTAAAGAATTCAAGAAGCATTGTAATCGGGAGTTTCCTCGCATGAACTGACAGTGCATTCATTGACTCTGCACTATTAGAAGTTAGGTAAGCATACCGAACACGATCTGCATGATGTCTAGACCATCTGTTGAACCCAACAGTAGTGAGTGTACGTGCACTGTCAGGGATACGTCATGCTAGTATACCATAGTGGTGATCAAAATCAGATTTTCTATACGCTTTGCACATTTTCCAGTAGTGCCACTCGTAACTTTTAACCCTTTTAGACACACTTTTGAGGTTTCCCAACAAATGTCTAGCACATAGTGCATGAAATACTTCTGGAAATACGTTTGATATGCCAGCAGCTATTGCAGGTGCCCTGTCAGATATAATGGTAAGATTAACAATACAACACCCCGAAGACTGTAGAGAGTCTCTTAGATTACCAAAAAACCATGTCCAATGATCGGTGGCCTCTCCTGCTCCAATACCGTAGGCTAATGGAAGGATTCCATTGTTAGCATCCATAGCGACAGCAATCAAGTTAGTCCCCAAGTAACGACTTTTTAAATGAGCCCCATCGACTATGATTACTGGTCGTGCATAGTTAACAAACGAACGTGTCTGCATATTAAAGTATTGAAACATTATTTTTAAATACGAGTTGAATTAATAAGTAAATAAAGAAAGCATTAAACATACCGCTGCACCAATGGACATGTAACTCATAACAAATCTGCCTTTGTTGTCCGTTCGAATGTTGGTTACACTACCTGGGTTAGACAATCTAAGATTATATAGATAATTAGGTAGTATTTGAAAGGAATCTTCAAGACTACCCCTCAACATCTCAATTGCGTAACATTTGGCTTTCCATGCTTGGTGGTATGATAGACTTATTTTAAATCGCGCCGACATATCAGTCCTTATATCATTCGGTCGATAGACACGACCTTCTTGTTTCATCACCTCTTTCAGTATATTACCTAGGACCTTCTTGGTGGCATGCTTATTGTTCGGAAGAATTTGGGTATTTGAGCACGTGTGTAGATCATTCAACTTTCGTACTTGAAAGTTGTTGCTATCTTGTATACACCTAGCAGTAATTTGCCATGAACAATTTGGTGATATGCATGTAGCTGTATGTAGTAACCCGAACTAATCCATCCGGACGGAGTCTTCAACAGTTGGTTCCATTGCGATGATCGACTCCAAATAAGGTCCTTAATATGAGTTTATGCACAGCGGAAGACTTAATTCGAACCTGAGAAAAACATGCTTTAAAAAGTCAACATAAAGTTGGTGAGATATATAGGTTTAATGCTAGCAGCGTAATAACAATGGACCACAAGATTTAATATATAAACATTTAATAAAAATATTCTAAGTGGTTGAGCACTTGGTAACCATACTTAACAATTAATCACGTCGCATATTCCCTTTATTATGAAATCTTACTACACTGTACCAAGTGTAGTCACGAAACGAAGTACTGTGCAACCGTTGAATACTGGTCGTCCAGTCCGGTTGGGGTTGTCAGGCCCGATAGATCTATCAACAGGATTCGCGTTTACAATACCGCTGTAAATATTAGTTACCAAGCTACAGGGAAGTATGCCAGTGGTACAACTCAACGTAGAATATATTTTTCAGTTACTTGTGTCCATAACGTAAAACATAAAATACATGTATTCTCATCCCGAAATATTTAGAGTTTAAAAGTGGGACTATATACTCACCTAATGTATTTTGTAGTAAAAATACATATAACATCATTGAACACGTATAAGGTTGGCCTTGGATTCACGAACCTATTATTAAATTTTATAGTTAATAGGATATATAATAGAATCAGATAATTTTCTTTATTATTTATATGTTATATATATATATATATATATATATTTGTGTTGTATATGTATTTAGAATAATAAATGTCTATATATATTCAGTTATCTAAAAAAATAAAAAAAACAAAATCATGGTTTGTTACATATAGTATTTTATATAAATGGTGTTAGTATGTATTAAGTATATTTTAAGTAAAAATATATATATATATATATTTTTTAAAGAATGATAGTAGTGTTAATAATGATTTACTGATAATAACTTTATTAAAAATGATAGAATTAACAATACAATGATATTGTTAAAATTTATACTTTTGTTTAGTAATAATAATAATTATACTAATAATTATAAAAGTGATATTAATACTAAAAATTGATAATAATAATAATAATAAAGATAAGTTATTAATTAAACTACCTCAAAAGCTTTTCTTTAAAAATAAAGTGCACTAGACAGGGCTTGAACTCTTGACCTCCCACTCACACATGACACCCTTAAACCACTCTGCTATGTCTGTCTTTCTGTATATGTAGTAACCTGACCTTTACTTAACCCGTTCTCATCTTTTACAAAGCTAAATCGCAAATCATAGCAGTCCGAATGATTTCAGCCATAGATTAAGTCAAATAACAAGGCAATCTTCCAGCCCAACTGGCTATTAGTCACGGCCCAAGTTGCTAAGCCCCAAGGAGAATTCATATGGCCTGCTAACTCGTTTTAACCTAGATAAGTCGTGTTATTATTTATTTATTTGTTTCCTTCGATGGGGAAAGGCAACAAACAACACAAACAAGTTGTCATCTCCTTTACAGCTCATTATCATGACTTTATAATCCATCCTCACCAAATTAATCGATTTCCACTCAATCCATTAGTGGCTTTCATTTATATGTTTGAGGCCCTACCAAAACACTATCACATGTTCTCATTCGTTCCCTATATGTAGAATCACATTACATATATAGATTTAGTATATAACTCCATTCATATTTCTGACCCCTCATCACCTTCGTAGGATAATAAAAAAAAATAAGGCAGCGGTCCTGCCGAGAGAAAACAAGGAGAAGTAAGGTGGCGGTAGTTGCAGCGAAACAGAAAGGTAACTGCAGCAATGGAGGTCTTTATTGGATGGTTTGTGATGGTGCGGTGATCGATTAAAGGTGGTTACATGATGACGGGTTACAGCATAAAGCTGCTGTAACAGTAGCAACAGAATAGAATGCAAGAAGAAGAAAAATATAGTGAGCAATAGCAGCAACAATTCAGATCATGTGGGTTTGTTTCATGATCAAGTTAGAGATAGAGAAGAGATAGAAAGGTGTTGGTTATTGGTGGCCGGTGGCGGTGAGTTCTTGAAGGAGGAAGAAGAAGATATGGGTGTGATATGTAAAGATGGTGGTGACGGGTTGATGGTATGGCGGTGGTTGTAAGTCGTGGTGGTATTTGGAATAGAAATAAACCGAAGGCGTAGCAGCAGCCTGGTGTTTTAGGGTGGCTCATGCTAGTTATGAGGGTTTATTGGTGAAATTGTCGATGGTGGTGATTGTAGGGTACTAGTGTGCTCGTTGTTGACATGGGATCGAAAGGTGATGATAACGAACAGGAAACAGATCAATGGGTTGCAGCAACCTGTCGACGATCTTGTTGGTTAATCAATGGTGTTTGAAAACGTAATAGGAAGTGGGTTCTTGTTGATTAGGTTTTGAATAACAGGAGAACATAAATCGAATATTGAAGTAGTTGTAGGGTTCATTAGAGGTGTTAGAATAGCAGAATAAAAGATCGAGTTGCAGTAGCTAGGAGGGATCGATGGTTGTTACATGGTTGATGATACTTTAAAGGTAATAGACGAGAGAAAGGAGATTTAACAAAGAAAATAGGTTGGTGGAGCTTAATCATACTTTACACAACTTGTATGTATATATATATAATATAGATATAGGATAGAATATAGGTGGCTTCTGTTAATTCACGGATATGTTTAGGCAGAGAACAAAATTTGCAAAGTTGATTATGATAGGAAACTTAATCCATTATAATGTGTCTGTATGAAGATATAGATTAAAAGAAAACAAAACATGTACTGTACTTTTGATTGATTACATTCAATAAATCACGGAGTAATAATAATATGATAGTATCTATCGCAATTAATTTACGGAATCAATTTGTTTGTGTAAATCCAAAAGTGGAAGACCAATTCCTTAATATAATAATTCTATAAATTTGTAAAACGTGTTTTAAATCAAGATATGTACATGTATATTATATATAATATGAGGATAGATAGATATCGTATAATATTTCAAATAATATTTTCAATTATTATATATATATATATATATATATACACACATATCTACTTACGATTAATTGTTCGTGAATCGTCAGGCTTGGTCAAAGGGTAACTGACTATCTAAATATAGATTTCAGACTTTCTAGACTCAATATTACAGGTTTTTGCTTATCGTATCGGAAACATGTAAAGTTTAAGGTTTAAATTTGGTCGGAAATTTCCGGGTCGTTACAGTACCCACCCGTTAAAGAAATTTCGTCCCCGAAATTTGGTAGAGGTCGTCATAAATAACAATAGGAATGTTTTCATGACGAATATGAAATAATAACGGAGTTATATCATTATTGATAGATATAGATAAAACATATCGATCATGTGAAGCGTACGAGTGAAGCTATCACAAAAGAGCGAAATGTGTAAATAAATATATTCGTTTCAACCGATGACGTAATTACTGTTGATTTCCGGGATTTAAGGGATTTAAAGAAAATCTTACGTAATAAGATTTGGTTCTTCGGCGATTTAGAAAATCAAAATCTTCTTTAATTAATGCAATAATCTGTTCCTGATTTCTCTGTCGGATATATTGCTATAAATCCACCCCCTTTGTTTTCCTTATTCTCCACACCTTTTATTCTTTCTTCCTCTACTCATTCTTAATATGTTCCATCCAATCCTGATTCTTATTATACTTCTAACCTTCATATCTTTCATTCTTCTCTTTTATCTGTCGCCAGAAGAATCTATTCACTTTTATGATTTCCTTGGAATTATATTGTTTCTAATTCTCCCGTGTCTTTACGTTGCGATATGTATTGATATACACGGTTTGTAGTTTCTGGGTGGTTGTTGGGTTTTATATCTTTCCCTATACTTCGATGTTATTACTTTTGTTTTCTATAATCATTGTCATTCACAGTTAATGTTCTTTCCTAATTGCTGCGATCTTTACTATAAATTTTATTTCGGAGCTTCGTTCTTTTTCTTTTCCTCCTCTTCAACTAAGCATCCTTTGTAATGGTCTAGAATTCGTAGGTATGAGGTTCGGAACGAGCATAGCTAATGTTCTAAGAAAGAAAGGGTATTGGCAAAATTTTGATTTGTTAAATTACCAGAATACCCTGGAAAAGATAGAACTATCAAGACGATATGTTCCTAATACGTTTGAGGATTAGATAAAATGTAAGAGCCGTGTAACATGGCACATGATGATGGTACTGTGAATCATCACATTCCATTAGAAACGCAACGTGACTTACTGTAATATAATGAAGTTGATCAAGTTTCATTATATTATACTAATTCACGCATCAGTTCCCAACACTGCTTCAAAACATTCATATTTTAAACTTTAAGATTTCAGAATTTAGAAACTACCACAGTTTCTTTTATGTTGTAACGCAGATATTACGGGGAGATAGATGATTGCAGATAGGAATAGCTGTGAAAATATCTTTAGAATTATGGAGAATATGTATAGCGGAAAATATGAAGATATCTTATAATATCTAAGATAAGATGATGATGAATAATATCATCTGAAAAAGTTTAGAATAAGGAGTAGGGTTCATACTGACGGTTTCAACAGACACTGAATCATTTGCATTATTTGAAGGCAGGTTCATTCCTTGTATTTGTTCTTTGTTTCCTTCACGGTTAGCCCAATCCATTTTTCAACACTAAATTTTCTATCGAGCGTTCCTAACATTCCCTTCTTTATCATCAAACTTTTGGCCATTTAGGCCATCTAAAATTTTACTGTTTCCTCTGCATTTAATGCAGTCATATCTGAATCGTCGATTATCAATCCGAGGTGTTTTTGGGCGAATTGTGTTTTTAGATGATTAAATGCTGATGATAACATGGCGGAGTATGAAAGGTTCCCGATAACGATGAGGAAAACCAATCGTATATATCAAAGTTATAATAAGACTTATTCGAATGAAAGGTCGAAGTTGTTCTGCTGAAGCTGTGACAAAATTGGCTACTTTGAAAAGGAATCGTAAGGTTGTTTTTGCTAATAAATGCTAAAGAATTCGTCGCGGTACGTGTTAAACTATGACTTTGGGTTCAAGAGTTTTTCATGTGTATAGATCTTTTCTTCTGTAGATGAAGTGCGGTCGGTTCAACTTCTCGATTGAGGTATTTTCAAGAATCCTGATAGGTTTGTACGCGGATTGTAACCGTCGAGATACAAATGAGGTTTAGGACGAAATCAAGTGGCAACTTGAAGAATTGTTTAGTTTCATATGTTATAATCAATATTTTAATTCAATTCATTTTAATTGTCCAAAGTTAGCAGTCCAATAGTCCGATGGTGCAATGATTCATATATAATTTAATATATAATATTCGAATTACATAATACGTATCGTGACCCGTGTACCGGTCTCGGTGTCGATCACAACTCAAAGTATATATATATTTTGGAATCAACTCCGACCCTGTATAGCCAACTCCCGTCTTCACATATAGAGTGTCTATGGTTGTTCCGAAATATATATATAGATGGGTCAATATGATAAGTCGAAACCTTGCATACGTGTCCCGTTTAAAGTGCGTAAAAGTAAATAACAGAATTTAATGACGATAAATAAAATTGCGAGAATGTAAATTGCGATAAATTAAATGTTAATCAGTTAGCTGGGAACAGTTAGCCTGAACAGTTAGCGTGGAATCCTTAACAGATTTTTAATTAGTTAATTCATGTGTTTCTAACAATTTTTAATTTGTCCAATGTTTCTTCTTTATGCCACTTGTTGGATTCGGATAGGTAAAAATCCAAATATGAAATTTGAATGGAAATGGTTATTCTGAAATGAACAGATACGTATATCGATGGATACAAGTAAGATAGTGACTGACTGTTGAATCAGAGTCGAAGAATGTACCGTGTAGCTGATTAATGTGAAATCTAAATATTCCTTGGGTATTACCTACCCGTTAAAATATTTTCACCATTAACAGTTTGTACAAAAGAATTTTAATTACAATCTTTATGAAAATATATATTTGCATATATATTTTCTTCAGATGTAATCATGGATTTAATGAGTCAATAAGATATTAAACTCATTTGATTTACCATTAATACTAGATTACATAATCTCTAAAACTTTAGAAATTACATAATCGCCATGTCGAGCGAAGATAATCGATGTAGAACGATTCGTAGAACGATGATTATACTCGAGGTGCAGAATGAGATGGTGAGGCATGGATTGTTGAAACTTGGGTTATTGGTGGTACTGGTACCGTTGGTGCTGAAGCTGGTGATGTTACTGGTGTTGGTGATACTGCTGGTGCTTGCAAATTGTGTACCGTGCTCTCTAAAGTTAACACTCGAGCTCGGAGTTCTTTAACTTCTTCTACTAACCCTGGTTGGTTATCAGTGTGAGGTAAAGGTCGGATATCTTCTCTAGTTCCGTTAATGGTAGCCTCAAGACGAAAAATTCTTGCAAAAAGGGTATAAACGGTGTTGCGAACAGGTTCGCCGGTGAGCGGGTCGAGCACTCCGACGTTAGGTGGTAAGTTCGGCTCGTGATATGGAGTACCTTCTTCATTTCTCCATAGGGTAAGTATTTCGCGAACCCATCCCCACTTTCTAAAGAAATCACGATAGTTGATCGGTTGGTGCGCTCCCGTCACGCTATCTTCGGAGTCAGAAGAACTTGGTCGATTCGTAGAGGCCATCGTACGCGATCACAGAAAAGATTTTTGGTATGAAAAGCTTAGTGACAGCAAATAATAGTTGGATGGTATTCTCAATGCATAATATGCATAGATATATATAGTACCAGGATCCCTTAAATTACGGAGAAATTTACGGAAGATATTAAGCAAAGTCTATCGTAATAGATACGCTAAGATATAAATTTGTCTATACACTATCTATGCAATAAAGGCAGTAAGGCATGTCTAGACTTAAGAATGGTAAGCAGGAAATTCCCTAAGGATGATAAGTAGATGATTTCCGACTAGAAATGATAAGCAAAACTTTTGACATGTAGACACGGTCAAAGTCCAGACTCATTAATGTATCCTAACAACTACTAGTCAGACACACTAATGCAAGACCTGGTTCGCTAAGACCAACGCTCTGATACCAACTGTAGTAACCCGAACTAATCCATCCGGACGGAGTCTTCAACAGTTGGTTCCATTGCGATGATCGACTCCAAATAAGGTCCTTAATATGAGTTTATGCACAGCGGAAGACTTAATTCGAACCTGAGAAAAACATGCTTTAAAAAGTCAACATAAAGTTGGTGAGATATATAGGTTTAATGCTAGCAGCGTAATAACAATGGACCACAAGATTTAATATATAAACATTTAATAAAAATATTCTAAGTGGTTGAGCACTTGGTAACCATACTTAACAATTAATCACGTCGCATATTCCCTTTATTATGAAATCTTACTACACTGTACCAAGTGTAGTCACGAAACGAAGTACTGTGCAACCGTTGAATACTGGTCGTCCAGTCCGGTTGGGGTTGTCAGGCCCGATAGATCTATCAACAGGATTCGCGTTTACAATACCGCTGTAAATATTAGTTACCAAGCTACAGGGAAGTATGCCAGTGGTACAACTCAACGTAGAATATATTTTTCAGTTACTTGTGTCCATAACGTAAAACATAAAATACATGTATTCTCATCCCGAAATATTTAGAGTTTAAAAGTGGGACTATATACTCACCTAATGTATTTTGTAGTAAAAATACATATAACATCATTGAACACGTATAAGGTTGGCCTTGGATTCACGAACCTATTATTAAATTTTATAGTTAATATGATATATAATAGAATCAGATAATTTTCTTTATTATTTATATGTTATATATATATATATATATATTTGTGTTGTATATGTATTTAGAATAATAAATGTCTATATATATTCAGTTATCTAAAAAAATAAAAAAAACAAAATCATGGTTTGTTACATATAGTATTTTATATAAATGGTGTTAGTATGTATTAAGTATATTTTAAGTAAAAATATATATATATATATATTTTTTAAAGAATGATAGTAGTGTTAATAATGATTTACTGATAATAACTTTATTAAAAATGATAGAATTAACAATACAATGATATTGTTAAAATTTATACTTTTGTTTAGTAATAATAATAATTATACTAATAATTATAAAAGTGATATTAATACTAAAAATTGATAATAATAATAATAATAAAGATAAGTTATTAATTAAACTACCTCAAAAGCTTTTCTTTAAAAATAAAGTGCACTAGACAGGGCTTGAACTCTTGACCTCCCACTCACACATGACACCCTTAAACCACTCTGCTATGTCTGTCTTTCTGTATATGTAGTAACCTGACCTTTACTTAACCCGTTCTCATCTTTTACAAAGCTAAATCGCAAATCATAGCAGTCCGAATGATTTCAGCCATAGATTAAGTCAAATAACAAGGCAATCTTCCAGCCCAACTGGCTATTAGTCACGGCCCAAGTTGCTAAGCCCCAAGGAGAATTCATATGGCCTGCTAACTCGTTTTAACCTAGATAAGTCGTGTTATTATTTATTTATTTGTTTCCTTCGATGGGGAAAGGCAACAAACAACACAAACAAGTTGTCATCTCCTTTACAGCTCATTATCATGACTTTATAATCCATCCTCACCAAATTAATCGATTTCCACTCAATCCATTAGTGGCTTTCATTTATATGTTTGAGGCCCTACCAAAACACTATCACATGTTCTCATTCGTTCCCTATATGTAGAATCACATTACATATATAGATTTAGTATATAACTCCATTCATATTTCTGACCCCTCATCACCTTCGTAGGATAATAAAAAAAAATAAGGCAGCGGTCCTGCCGAGAGAAAACAAGGAGAAGTAAGGTGGCGGTAGTTGCAGCGAAACAGAAAGGTAACTGCAGCAATGGAGGTCTTTATTGGATGGTTTGTGATGGTGCGGTGATCGATTAAAGGTGGTTACATGATGACGGGTTACAGCATAAAGCTGCTGTAACAGTAGCAACAGAATAGAATGCAAGAAGAAGAAAAATATAGTGAGCAATAGCAGCAACAATTCAGATCATGTGGGTTTGTTTCATGATCAAGTTAGAGATAGAGAAGAGATAGAAAGGTGTTGGTTATTGGTGGCCGGTGGCGGTGAGTTCTTGAAGGAGGAAGAAGAAGATATGGGTGTGATATGTAAAGATGGTGGTGACGGGTTGATGGTATGGCGGTGGTTGTAAGTCGTGGTGGTATTTGGAATAGAAATAAACCGAAGGCGTAGCAGCAGCCTGGTGTTTTAGGGTGGCTCATGCTAGTTATGAGGGTTTATTGGTGAAATTGTCGATGGTGGTGATTGTAGGGTACTAGTGTGCTCGTTGTTGACATGGGATCGAAAGGTGATGATAACGAACAGGAAACAGATCAATGGGTTGCAGCAACCTGTCGACGATCTTGTTGGTTAATCAATGGTGTTTGAAAACGTAATAGGAAGTGGGTTCTTGTTGATTAGGTTTTGAATAACAGGAGAACATAAATCGAATATTGAAGTAGTTGTAGGGTTCATTAGAGGTGTTAGAATAGCAGAATAAAAGATCGAGTTGCAGTAGCTAGGAGGGATCGATGGTTGTTACATGGTTGATGATACTTTAAAGGTAATAGACGAGAGAAAGGAGATTTAACAAAGAAAATAGGTTGGTGGAGCTTAATCATACTTTACACAACTTGTATGTATATATATATAATATAGATATAGGATAGAATATAGGTGGCTTCTGTTAATTCACGGATATGTTTAGGCAGAGAACAAAATTTGCAAAGTTGATTATGATAGGAAACTTAATCCATTATAATGTGTCTGTATGAAGATATAGATTAAAAGAAAACAAAACATGTACTGTACTTTTGATTGATTACATTCAATAAATCACGGAGTAATAATAATATGATAGTATCTATCGCAATTAATTTACGGAATCAATTTGTTTGTGTAAATCCAAAAGTGGAAGACCAATTCCTTAATATAATAATTCTATAAATTTGTAAAACGTGTTTTAAATCAAGATATGTACATGTATATTATATATAATATGAGGATAGATAGATATCGTATAATATTTCAAATAATATTTTCAATTATTATATATATATATATATATACACACATATCTACTTACGATTAATTGTTCGTGAATCGTCAGGCTTGGTCAAAGGGTAACTGACTATCTAAATATAGATTTCAGACTTTCTAGACTCAATATTACAGGTTTTTGCTTATCGTATCGGAAACATGTAAAGTTTAAGGTTTAAATTTGGTCGGAAATTTCCGGGTCGTTACACTGTATACCTTGACTTGTCTGAGTACTTTGGTTTTATCTGGAACCCTTCAGTAACACACTTTGTACGTAATTGCATAAGAAAATCTTCCTTGTTTTCGAAAGTCTGATTCAATTTAACTAGATCTGAGGTTTCATATATTGTCATTGATCTAGGTTTCATTTCGGGTTGGGTGTTCGACAGTAACTGATAAGGCTAAAAAGGAACATATATTTCATAGCATTATTCCCCAAGAAAGACAAGATTTTAGTTGCAATTGTTCCATTTTCAAGTGATATCCGTTTATATTAAATAAGTGCGAAGATAAAAGGCGAAAATGACGATTTGAAGACACAAAGGTCCAAAAAGCTAAAAAGTACAAGATACAATTCAAGAGGTTCAAATTATTGATGAGGAACGTCTCAAAATTACAAGAATACAAGACGCAAAACGCAAAGTACACGTTATAAAATTGTACGAAAGGACGTTCGAAAATCCGGAACCGAGGCATGAACCAACTTTCAACGCTCGACGCAACGGAGCTGAAAGTACAAGTCAACTATGCAAAAGAATATAATATAATATTTAAATAATTCATAATAAGAATAATATTAAATAATAAAAAGTTGTTAATTGAGCATAGTTCAGGGGTCATAAGTGAAAATTCAAATTAATCATTTGCCTATAAAAGGCCATGTAATCGATGAATTTAAGTACACCTTTTTCAATCTTTCTTTCTCCCTATATGTAATTTATATTTATAATTTTAATTTTAATTTAAGTTTAATAATAATTGGGTTATTGTAAGAAATGTTTTACGGGTTTTAAGTCGAAGCTCTGCCCGTGTAATACTACGCTATTAATACCCACTGTAAGTTATGTTTATATTATTTTCATTATTGTTTAGTAGCTAAGCCGTTATTATGCTTATTTAATACCGAAGTAATCGTGATGTTAGGCTAAATACTAAAATTGGGTAATTGGACTTTGGACCATAATTGGGGTTTGGACAAAAGACCGACACTTGTGGAAATTAGACTATGGGCTTTTAATGGGTTTTATATTTGTTAATTGAATGACAGTTCGTTAATTTAATATAAAAATTACAATTGGACGTACCTATAAATAACCACATACACTCGATCGGACACGATGGGCGGGATATTTATAAGTACTAATAATTGTTCATTTATCCGGACACGGGGGATGGATTAATAGTTAATTGACTAATTAAAACAGGGGTGAATTATATACAAGGACACTTGGTGTAATTATAGTTTAAGTCCCCAATTAGTTGGAATATTTGACTTCGGACATAAGGGTAATTTGACGAGGACACTCGCACTTTATATTTATGACTGATGGACCATTATGGACAAAAACCAGATGGACATATTAAATAATCCAGGACAAAGGACAATTAACCCATCGGACTAAATTAAAATCAACACGCCAAACATCATGATTACGGAAGTTTAAATAAGCATAATTCCTTTATTTCATATTTTATCGCACTTAAATTTTCTGTCATTTTAATTATTGTCATTTACTTTACGCTTTAAAATTAAGATATATTTATATTTAATATTTTGCATTAGGTTTTAATTGTAACTTAAGTTTTAAAATCGACAAACCGGTCACTAAACGGTAAAAACCCCCCTTTATATAATAATAATAATACTACTTATATTTATTTATATTTTTGTAAAAATATAGTTTTAAAAATATAGTGTTAAACTTCACTAGCTCCCTGTGGAACGAACCGGACTTACTAAAAACTGCACTACTCTACGATTAGGTACACTGCCTATAAGTGTTGTAGCAACGTTTAGGTATATTCCATCCGTAAATTAATTAAAACTTGTGTAATATTTCGTCGCATTTCATATTAAAAATAATAGTATTTTCGTACACCACGTGCAACACATCAGTAACGGTGGCATGTTCCAAAATATATCATCTGGTTGGGGATTATACTTAATTGGCTGGTCATAAGTTTGTGTTTGGTCGACGTATTCATCTTCGTATTCATCATCACTATCAGGAACATCATCCTCACCAACTATGTAGTTAGAAAAAGGGTGTTTTGTTGGTTTGATTGGATTCACATTTTCCATATCATCATGCTCAGATCCGCTTTAATCAGATGTAGGTAGGTCAACATGTAATGATCTTCGTTACCTTCAAACGGTGGTTGTTTATCATTCAACAAATTGGTGTATTGTATTTGTTGGTTGATTTCATCTGTGGTTTGAGTTTGTAAGTTGATCTGATTTACAGATTGATTTTGTAGGTTCGAATTATTTGTGTATGGATGTGGTTGGTTGTACTGATCAGTGTATGGGTGGTGTAGGTTGAATTGATTGTTACTTTGGTGTTCTAGGTCGTACTGATTGATGGTTGACTGTTGTAGGTTGAACTGATTGATGGATGACTGTTGTCGGTTGAACTCATTATTGTATGGATGATGTAGGTTGAACTGTTGATTGGATTGCTGAGGTAGATTGAACTGATTATTGGATGGATGATTAAGGTTGTACTGATTATTGTAAGGATTTTGTAGGTTGAACTGATAATTGGTCGGATGTTGTAGGTTTAACCGATTATTGTATTGTTGTTGTAGGTTGAACTGATCATTAGGATTAGTAAGGTTTCGACCTAAAACATGCATTGAATTCGTAATATCTTCTAGATATATGTGAACGGGTTGATTTGAGATGGCGAAATTCATAAAATCATTAAAATCATCTTCATCATCAGTGATATCCAAGACACAGTTATCGAAAACGTATTTCATAGATATAACTAAATCTTGTGAAACATCGATTTTTTCTAACACATATTTTAACAAAAGCGTACGATTTAAGGGTTTGTTTGGCGCGATTGTAAGTTTCAAAGGTACTCTGGGACAATTAAGTGGCATATAAACTATATGATTATTGACATGTTCAAAATAACCTCCTGAACAAATATATATCTTTAACTTACTCATCACTAAATATGTAAAGACATATAAAAGTAGGGATTACTCATCAATAAGTGATGACCTCAAACTGCGCAAAGAGTTAACTTCAACTACTAAGTTGTTGTGAATATGAATCTGGTGTGTTTGAATATCGATCAAGTATGGTGTTTATTAAATATGGGAATTACTTATGGGATCCCATTACTTATAGAGTACAAATGGATAACAGGAATAAAAAGATCTACGTTATCCAATTAAATTCATGAAAGGTGGATTTCCTATCCGTAGCTAATAAGTATAAGAAATGTTATCTAAATGTGGGACCTAGGTTGCCTTTTTAATCATGAAAGTCCACTGTGGTCGACTACTTCATATATGGTGGTCGACTATGTCATTTTTATTAAGTGATCGACCCTGCTTTAAGCAGAACTCGACCACATTTTCCACTGTGGTCGACTACTTCATATACGGTGGTCGACTATGTCATTTTTATTAAGTGGTCGATGAAATGTCTCGTTCTTATTGGTTAAAAACGTTCCATATTAATTGATTTCGTTGCGAGATTTTGACCTCTATATGAGACGTTTTTCAAAGACTGCATTCATTTTAAAACAAACCATAACCTTTATTTCATCAATAAAGGTTTAAAAAGCTTTACGTAGATTATCAAATAATGATAATCTAAAATATCCTGTTTACACACGACTATTACATAATGGTTTACAATACAAATATGTTACAACAAAATAAGTTTCTTGAATGCAGTTTTTGCACAATATCATACAAGTATGGACTCCAAATCTCGTCCTTATTTAAGTATACGACAGCGGAAGCTCTTAATAATCACCTGAGAATAAACATGCTTAAAACGTCAACAAAAATGTTGGTGAGTTATAGGTTTAACCTATATATATCAAATCATAATAATAGACCACAAGATTTCATATTTCAATACACATCCCATACATAGAGATAAAAATCATTCATATGGTGAACACCTGGTAACCGACATTAACAAGATGCATATATAAGAATATCCCCATCATTCCGGGACACCCTTCGGATATGATATAAATTTCGAAGTACTAAAGCATCCGGTACTTTGGATGGGGTTTGTTAGGCCCAATAGATCTATCTTTAGGATTCGCGTCAATTAGGGTGTCTGTTCCCTAATTCTTAGATTACCAGACTTAATAAAAAGGGGCATATTCGATTTCGATAATTCAACCATAGAATGTAGTTTCACGTACTTGTGTCTATTTTGTAAATCATTTATAAAACCTGCATGTATTCTCATCCCAAAAATATTAGATTTTAAAAGTGGGACTATAACTCACTTTCACAGATTTTTACTTCGTCGGGAAGTAAGACTTGGCCACTGGTTGATTCACGAACCTATAACAATATATACATATATATCAAAGTATGTTCAAAATATATTTACAACACTTTTAATATATTTTGATGTTTTAAGTTCATTAAGTCAGCTGTCCTCGTTAGTAACCTACAACTAGTTGTCCACAGTTAGATGTACAGAAATAAATCGATAAATATTATCTTGAATCAATCCACGACCCAGTGTATACGTATCTCAGTATTGATCACAACTCAAACTATATATATTTTGGAATCAACCTCAACCCTGTATAGCTAACTCCAACATTCACATATAGAGTGTCTATGGTTGTTCCGAAATATATATAGATGTGTCGACATGATAGGTCGAAACATTGTATACGTGTCTATGGTATCTCAAGATTACATAATATACAATACAAGTTGATTAAGTTATGGTTGGAAAAGATTTGTTACCAATTTTCACGTAGCTAAAATGAGAAAAATTATCCAATCTTGTTTTACCCATAACTTCTTCATTTTAAATCCGTTTTGAGTGAATCAAATTGCTATGGTTTCATATTGAACTCTATTTTATGAATCTAAACAGAAAAAGTATAGGTGTATAGTCGGAAAAATAAGTTACAAGTCGTTTTTGTAAAGGTAGTCATTTCAGTCGAAAGAACGACGTCTAGATGACCATTTTAGCCATAATTTTTGGATATAGTTTCATGTTCATAATAAAAATCATTTTCTCAGAATAACAACTTTTAAATCAAAGTTTATCATAGTTTTTAATTAACTAACCCAAAACAGCCTGCGGTGTTACTACGACGGCGTAATTCCGGTTTTACGGTGTTTTTCGTGTTTCCAGGTTTTAAATCATTAAGTTAGCATATCATATAGATATAGAACATGTGTTTAGTTGATTTTAAAAGTCAAGTTAGAAGGATTAACTTTTGTTTGCGAACAAGTTTAGAATTAACTAAACTATGTTCTAGTGATTACAAGTTTAAACCTTCGAATAAGATAGCTTTATATGTATGAATCGAATGATGTTATGAACATCATTACTACCTTAAGTTCCTTGGATAAACCTACTGGAAAAGAGAAAAATGGATCTAGCTTCAACGGATCCTTGGATGGCTTGAAGTTCTTGAAGCAGAATCATGACACGAAAACAAGTTCAAGTAAGATCATCACTTGAAATAAGATTGTTATAGTTATAGAAATTGAACCAAAGTTTAAATATGATTATTACCTTGTATTATAATGATAACCTACTGTAAGAAACAAAGATTTCTTGAGGTTGGATGATCACCTTACAAGATTGGAAGTGAGCTAGCAAACTTGAAAGTATTCTTGATTTTATGTAACTAGAACTTGTAGAATATATGAAGAACACTTAGAACTTGAAGATAGAACTTGAGAGAGATCAATTAGATGAAGAAAATTGAAGAATGAAAGTGTTTATAGGTGTTTTTGGTCGTTGGTGTAAGGATTAGATATAAAGGATATGTAATTTTGTTTTCATGTAAATAACTCATGAATGATTACTCATATTTTTGTAATTTTATGAGATATTTCATGCTAGTTTCCAAATGATGGTTCCCACATGTGTTAGGTGACTCACATGGGCTGCTAAGAGCTGATCATTGGAGTGTATATACCAATAGTACATACATCTAAAAGCTGTGTATTGTACGAGTACGAATACGGGTGCATACGAGTAGAATTGTTGATGAAACTGAACGAGGATGTAATTGTAAGCATTTTTGTTAAGTAGAAGTATTTTGATAAGTGTATTGAAGTATTTCAAAAGTTTATAAATACATATTAAAACACTACATGTATATACATTTTAACTGAGTCGTTAAGTCATCGTTAGTCGTTACATGTAAGTGTTGTTTTGAAACCTTTAGGTTAACGATCTTGTTAAATGTTGTTAACCCAATGTTTATAATATCAAATGAGATTTTAAATTATTATATTATCATGATATTATCATGTATGAATATCTCTTAATATGATATATATACATTAAATGTCTTTACAACGATAATCGTTACATATATGTCTCGTTTAAAAATCATTAAGTTAGTAGTCTTGTTTTTACGTATGTAGTTCATTGTTAATATACTTAATGATATGTTTACGTATCATATTATCATGTTAACTATATATATCCATATATATGTCATCATATAGTTTTTACAAGTTTTAACGTTCGTGAATCACCGGTCAACTTGGGTGGTCAATTGTCTATATGAAACATATTTCAATTAATCAAGTCTTAACAAGTTTGATTGCTTAACATGTTGGAAACATTTAATCATGTAAATATCAATCTCAATTAATATATATAAACATGGAAAAGTTCGGGTCACTACAGTACCTACCCGTTAAATAAATTTCGTCCCGAAATTTTAAGCAGTTGGAGGTGTTGATGTATCTTCTGGAAATAAGTGCGGGTATTTCTTCTTCATCTGATATTCTCATTCCTAGGTGAACTCGGGTCCTCTACGAGCACTCCATCGAACTTTAACAATTGGTATCTTGTTTTGCTTAAGTCTTTTAACCTCACGATCCATTATTTCGACGGGTTCTTCGACGAATTGAAGTTTTTCGTTGATTTGGATTTCGTCTAAAGGAATAGTGAGATCTTCTTTAGCAAAACACTTCTTCAAATTTAAGATGTGGAAAGTGTTATGTACAGCCGCGAGTTGTTGTGGTAATTCAAGTCGGTAAGCTACTGGTCCGACACGATCAATAATCTTGAATGGCCCAATATACCTTGGATTTAATTTCCCTCGTTTACTAAATCGAACAACGCCTTTCCAAGGTGTAACTTTAAGCATGACCATCTCTCCAATTTCAAATTCTATATCTTTTCTTTTAATGTCAGCGTAGCTCTTTTGTCAACTTTGGGCAGTTTTCAACCGTTGTTGAATTTGGATGATCTTCTCGGTAGTTTCTTGTATAATCTCCGGACCCGTAATCTGTCTATCCCCCACTTCACTCCAACAAATCGGAGACCTGCACTTTCTACCATAAAGTGCTTCAAACGGCGCCATCTCAATGTTTGAATGGTAGCTGTTGTTGTAGGAAAATTCTGCTAACGGTAGATATCGATCCCAACTGTTTCCGAAATCAATAACACATGCTCGTAGCATGTCTTCAAGCGTTTGTATCGTCCTTTCGCTCTGCCCATCAGTTTGTGGATGATAGGCAGTACTCATGTCTAGACGAGTTCCTAATGCTTGCTGTAATGTCTGCCAGAATCTTGAAATAAATTTGCCATCCCTATCAGAGATAATAGAGATTGGTATTCCATGTCTGGAGACTACTTCCTTCAAATACAGTCGTGCTAACTTCTCCATCTTGTCATCTTCTCTTATTGGCAGGAAGTGTGCTGATTTGGTGAGACGATCAACTACTACCCAAATAGTATCAAAACCACTTGCAGTCCTTGGCAATTTAGTGATGAAATCCATGGTAATGTTTTCCCATTTCCATTCTGGGATTTTGGGTTGTTGAAGTAGACCTGATGGTTTCTGATGCTCAGCTTTGACCTTAGAACACGTCAAACATTCTCCTACGTATTTAGCAACATCGGCTTTCATACCCGGCCACCAAAAATATTTCTTGAGATCCTTGTACATCTTCCCCGTTCCAGGATGTATTGAGTATCTGGTTTTATGAGCTTCTCTAAGTACCATTTCTCTCATATCTCCAAATTTTGGTACCCAAATCCTTTCAGCCCTATACCGGGTTCCGTCTTCCCGAATATTAAGATGTTTCTCCGATCCTTTGGGTATTTCATCCTTTAAATTTCCCTCTTTTAAAACTCCTTGTTGCGCCTCCTTTATTTGAGTAGTAAGGTTATTATGAATCATTATATTCATAGATTTTACTCGAATGGGTTCTCTGTCCTTCCTGCTCAAGGCATCGGCTACCACATTTGCCTTCCCCGGGTGGTAACGAATCTCAAAGTCGTAATCATTCAATAATTCAATCCACCTACGCTGCCTCATATTCAGTTGTTTCTGATTAAATATGTGTTTAAGACTTTTGTGGTCGGTATATATAATACTTTTGACCCCATATAAGTAGTGCCTCCAAGTCTTTAATGCAAAAACAACCGCGCCTAATTCCAAATCATGCGTCGTATAATTTTGTTCGTGAATCTTCAATTGTCTAGACGCATAAGCAATCACCTTCGTTCGTTGCATTAATACACAACCGAGACCTTGCTTTGATGCGTCACAATAAATCACAAAATCATCATTCCCTTCAGGCAATGACAATATAGGTGCCGTAGTTAGCTTTTTCTTCAATAACTGAAACGCTTTCTCTTGTTCATCATTCCATTCAAATTTCTTCCCTTTATGCGTTAATGCAGTCAAGGGTTTTGCTATTCTGGAAAAGTCTTGAATGAACCTTCTGTAGTAACCAGCTAGTCCTAAAAACTGGCGTATGTGTTTCGGAGTTTTCGGGGTTTTCCACTTTTCAACAGTTTCTATCTTTGCCGGATCCACCTTAATACCTTCTTTGTTCACTATGTGACCGAGGAATTGAACTTCTTCCAACCAAAATGCACACTTTGAAAACTTAGCGTACAATTCTTCCTTCCTCAATACTTCTAACACCTTTCTCAAATGTTCACCGTGTTCTTGGTCATTCTTTGAGTAAATAAGTATGTCATCAATGAAAACAATGACAAACTTGTCAAGGTATGGTCCACACACCCGGTTCATAAGGTCCATGAACACAGCTGGTGCATTAGTTAAACCAAACGGCATGACCATAAACTCGTAATGACCGTAACGTGTTCTGAAAGCAGTCTTTGGAATATCATCTTCTTTCACCCGCATTTGATGATACCCGGAACGTAAGTCAATCTTTGAATAAACAGACGAGCCTTGTAGTTGATCAAATAAGTCGTCGATTCTCGGTAGTGGGTAGCAGTTCTTGATGGTAAGTTTGTTCAACTCTCGGTAGTCGATACACAACCTGAATGTACCATCTTTCTTTTTGACAAACAAAACAGGAGCTCCCCACGGTGATGTGCTTGGTCGAATGAAACCACGCTCTAAAAGTTCTTGTAATTGGCTTTGCAGTTCTTTCATCTCGCTGGGTGCAAGTCTGTAAGGAGCACGAGCTATTGGTGCAGCTCCTGGTACAAGATCTATTTGAAATTCAACGGATCGATGTGGGGGTAATCCCGGTAATTCTTTCGGAAATACATCGGGAAATTCTTTTGCAATGGGAACATCATTGATGCTCTTTTCTTCAGTTTGTACTTTCTCAACGTGTGCTAGAACAGCATAGCAACCTTTTCTTATTAGTTTTTGTGCCTTCAAATTACTAATAAGATGTAGCTTCGTGTTGCCCTTTTCTCCGTACACCATTAAGGGTTTTCCTTTTTCTCGTATAATGCGAATTGCATTTTTGTAACAAACGATCTCTGCTTTCACTTCTTTCAACCAGTCCATACCGATTATCACATCAAAACTCCCTAACTCTACTGGTATCAAATCAATCTTAAATGTTTCGCTAACCAGTTTAATTTCTCGATTCCGACATATATTATCTGCTGAAATTAATTTACCATTTGCTAATTCGAGTAAAAATTTACTATCCAAAGGCGTCAATGGACAACTTAATTTAGCACAAAAATCTCTACTCATATAGCTTCTATCCGCACCCGAATCAAATAAAACGTAAGCAGATTTATTGTCAATAAAAAACGTACCCGTAACAAGCTCCGGGTCTTCCTGTGCCTCTGCCGCATTAATATTGAAAACTCTTCCGCGGCCTTGTCCATTCGTGTTCTCCTGGTTCGGGCAATTTCTAATAATGTGGCTCGGTTTTCCACATTTATAACAAACTACATTGGCATAACTTGCTCCGACACTACTTGCTCCGCCATTACTCGTTCCGACACCATTTGTTCCTTTCGTTCTATTAACCCCTGGTCCGTAGACCTCACACTTCGCCGCGCTATGACTATTTCTTTTACACTTGTTGCAAAATTTGGTGCAGAACCCCGAGTGATACTTTTCACACCTTTGGCATAGCTGCTTCTGATTGTTGTTGTTGCGGTTATTATTGTTGTTGGGATGATTGTTGTAGTTGCTGTTGTTGTTGTTGTTGTTGTTGTTGGGCCGTTTGTTGTAGTTGCGATTGATGTTGCGATTGTTGGGATAATTGTTGCGATTATTGTTGTAATTGCTGTTGTTGTTGTATTGGTGATTCTTATCACCGTTTTCCTCCCACTTTCTTTTGACTTGCTTCACATTGGCCTCTTCAGCAGTCTGTTCTTTAATTCTTTCTTCAATCTGGTTCACTAGTTTGTGAGCCATTCTACATGCCTGTTGTATAGAGGCGGGATCGTGTGAACTTATATCTTCTTGGATTCTTTCCGGTAATCCTTTCACAAATGCGTCGATCTTCTCTTCCTCATCTTCGAATGCTCCCGGACACAATAGGCACAATTCTGTGAATCGTCTTTCGTACGTGGTAATATCAAATCCTTGGGTTCGTAACCCTCTAAGTTCTGTCTTGAGCTTATTGACCTCGGTTCTGGGACGGTACTTCTCGTTCATCAAGTGCTTGAATGCTGACCACGGTAGTGCGTACGCATCGTCTTGTCCCACTTGCTCTAGATAGGTATTCCACCATGTTAACGCAGAACCTGTGAAGGTATGCGTAGCGTACTTCACTTTATCCTCTTCAGTACACTTACTTATGGCAAACACCGATTCGACCTTCTCGGTCCACCGTTTCAATCCGATCGGTCCTTCGGTTCCATCAAATTCCAAAGGTTTGCAGGCAGTGAATTCTTTGTAGGTGCATCCTACACGATTTCCTGTACTGCTAGATCCAAGGTTATTGTTGGTATGTAGCGCAGCCTGTACTGCGGCTATGTTTGAAGCTAGAAAAGTACGGAATTCCTCTTCATTCATATTCACGGTGTGTCGAGTAGTCGGTGCCATTTCCTTCAAAATAGTCAAATGGAACAAGTTAATCATACAGAATATTAAGAGTAGTTAATAGTATTTCGTAGCATAATATGAACTCATTTATAAAAGCTTTTTCTTCATATTAGCGTTTTATAAGTTTAAATTCGGGTAGTACCTACCCGTTAAGTTCATACTTAGTAGCTAATATACAATTCAACTACTACAATTCTATATGAAAAACTGATTATAATAATATTTCGCGTTCAAACTTTTATACAATATTTTACAAACTTACAATACCGCTTATTTTACATAAAGCATGAAATATAGCACACAATAACTTTGATACAAGATAGTTGTGAAGATAATTCTAGCTAGTACACAAGTCGTTCAGCAAAGGCAATAAAGACACGTAATTCATACGTCCAGAAACAAGTCATGCATTCTGGTTTTACTAGGATTACTTCCCATCCTTGGTCTTGTGGAACATAACCGTTATGGCCGTTGATAAGACAGTGTGTTGTAACGTCATCAAAGGGACGAGGGTTACGTAATGTCCAACAGTCCCGTAACAATCTAAAAACCTCATTTCTTACCCCAATTACCGACTCCGTCACTTGTGGAAACGTTTTGTTTAATAGTTATAGCCCGATGTTCTTGTTCTCACTTTGGTGAGAAGCGAACATTACTAATCCGTAAGCATAACATGCTTCTTTATGTTGCATGTTAGCCGCTTTTTCTAAATCACGAAGTCCAATATTCGGATATATTGAGTCAAAATAATTTCTTAACCCATTGCGTAAAATAGCATTTGGGTTCCCCGCAATATATGCGTCAAAGTAAACACATCGTAACTTATGGATTTCCCAATGTGATATCCCCCATCTTTCGAACGAAAGCCTTTTATAAACCAAGGCATTCTTGGAACGTTCTTCGAATGTCTTACAAACTGATCTCGCCTTAAATAGTTGTGCCGAGGAATTCTGACTGACTCTAGACAAGATTTCATCAATCATGTCTCCGGGTAGGTCTCTTAAAATATTGGGTTATCTATCCATTTTGTGTTTTTATACTGTAAAATAGACAATAGTTAGATTCATAAAAAAAATACTTATTAATACAAGCAATTTTTACATATATCATAAAGCATAAGCACACTATATTACATATATTACACCACACGAATACAACTATCTTATTCCGACTCGCTTGTTTCTTCTTTTTCGGTTTTGGTTCGTTTTGCCAAGTTTCTAGGGATATATGATGTTCCCCTAATACGAGCCGTCGTTTTCCACATTGGTTTAGAAAAACCTGGTGGTTTAGAGGTTCCCGGGTCATTGTTACAACTTAAGGACTTCGGGGGTTGACGATACATATAAAGTTCATCGGGGTTGGAATTAGATTTCTCTATTTTTATGCCCTTTCCCTTATTATTTTCTTTTGCCTTCTTAAATTCAGTTGGGGTAATTTCTATAACATCATCGGAATTCTCGTCGGAATCCGATTCATCGGAGAATTGGTAATCCTCCCAATATTTTGCTTCCTTGGCGGAAACACCATTGACCATAATTAACCTTGGTCGGTTGGTTGATGATTTTCTTTTACTTAACCGTTTTATTATTTCCCCAACCGATTCTACTTCTTCATCCGGTTCCGATTCTTCTTCCGGTTCCGATTCTTCTTCCGGTTCCGACTCTTCTTCCGGTTCCTCTTCGGGAACTTGTGAATCAGTCCACGAATCATTTCAATTTACATTTGACTCTTCATTATTATTAGGTGAGTCAATGGGACTTGTTCTAGAGGTAGACATCTATCACATAATATCAAACGCGTTAAGAGATTAATATATCACATAATATTCACATGTTAAAAATATATAGTTTCCAACAAAATTTGTTAAGCAATCATTTTTCAAGTAAACACGGTCGAAGTCCAGACTCACTAATGCATCCTAACAAACTCGATAAGACACACTAATGCAAAATTCTGGTTCTCTAAGACCAACGCTCGGATACCAACTGAAATGTCCCGTTCTTATTGGTTAAAACGTTCCATATTAATTGATTTCGTTGCGAGGTTTTGACCTCTATATGAGACATTTTTCAAAGACTGCATTCATTTTAAAACAAACCATAACCTTTATTTCATCAATAAAGGTTTAAAAAGCTTTACGTAGATTATCAAATAATGATAATCTAAAATATCCTGTTTACACACGACCATTACATAATGGTTTACAATACAAATATGTTACAACAAAATAAGTTTCTTGAATGCAGTTTTTGCACAATATCATACAAGTATGGACTCCAAATCTCGTCCTTATTTAAGTATACGACAGCGGAAGCTCTTAATAATCACCTGAGAATAAACATGCTTAAAACGTCAACAAAAATGTTGGTGAGTTATAGGTTTAACCTATATATATCAAATCATAATAATAGACCACAAGATTTCATATTTCAATACACATCCCATACATAGAGATAAAAATCATTCATATGGTGAACACCTGGTAACCGACATTAACAAGATGCATATATAAGAATATCCCCATCATTCCGGGACACCCTTCGGATATGATATAAATTTCGAAGTACTAAAGCATCCGGTACTTTGGATGGGGTTTGTTAGGCCCAATAGATCTATCTTTAGGATTCGCGTCAATTAGGGTGTCTGTTCCCTAATTCTTAGATTACCAGACTTAATAAAAAGGGGCATATTCGATTTCGATAATTCAACCATAGAATGTAGTTTCACGTACTTGTGTCTATTTTGTAAATCATTTATAAAACCTGCATGTATTCTCATCCCAAAAATATTAGATTTTAAAAGTGGGACTATAACTCACTTTCACAGATTTTTACTTCGTCGGGAAGTAAGACTTGGCCACTGGTTGATTCACGAACCTATAACAATATATACATATATATCAAAGTATGTTCAAAATATATTTACAACACTTTTAATATATTTTGATGTTTTAAGTTCATTAAGTCAGCTGTCCTCGTTAGTAACCTACAACTAGTTGTCCACAGTTAGATGTACAGAAATAAATCGATAAATATTATCTTGAATCAATCCACGACCCAGTGTATACGTATCTCAGTATTGATCACAACTCAAACTATATATATTTTGGAATCAACCTCAACCCTGTATAGCTAACTCCAACATTCACATATAGAGTGTCTATGGTTGTTCCGAAATATATATAGATGTGTCGACATGATAGGTCGAAACATTGTATACGTGTCTATGGTATCTCAAGATTACATAATATACAATACAAGTTGATTAAGTTATGGTTGGAAAAGATTTGTTACCAATTTTCACGTAGCTAAAATGAGAAAAATTATCCAATCTTGTTTTACCCGTAACTTCTTCATTTTAAATCCGTTTTGAGTGAATCAAATTGCTATGGTTTCATATTGAACTCTATTTTATGAATCTAAACAGAAAAAGTATAGGTGTATAGTCGTAAAAATAAGTTACAAGTCGTTTTTGTAAAGGTAGTCATTTCAGTCGAAAGACCGACGTCTAGATGACCATTTTAGAAAACATACTTCCACTTTGAGTTTAGCCATAATTTTTGGATATAGTTTCATGTTCATAATAAAAATCATTTTCACAGAATAACAACTTTTAAATCAAAGTTTATCATAGTTTTTAATTAACTAACCCAAAACAGCCCGCGGTGTTACTACGACGGCGTAATTCCGGTTTTACGGTGTTTTTCGTGTTTCCAGGTTTTAAATCATTAAGTTAGCATATCATATAGATATAGAACATGTGTTTAGTTGATTTTAAAAGTCAAGTTAGAAGGATTAACTTTTGTTTGCGAACAAGTTTAGAATTAACTAAACTATGTTCTAGTGATTACAAGTTTAAACCTTCGAATAAGATAGCTTTATGTGTATGAATCGAATGATGTTATGAACATCATTACTACCTTAAGTTCCTTGGATAAACCTACTGGAAAAGTGAAAAATGGATCTAGCTTCAACGGATCCTTGGATGGCTCGAAGTTCTTGAAGCAGAATCATGACACGAAAACAAGTTCAAGTAAGATCATCACTTGAAATAAGATTGTTATAGTTATAGAAATTGAACCAAAGTTTGAATATGATTATTACCTTGTATTAGAATGATAACCTACTGTAAGAAACAAAGATTTATTGAGGTTGGATGATCACCTTACAAGATTGGAAGTGAGCTAGCAAACTTGAAAGTATTCTTGATTTTATGTAACTAGAACTTGTAGAATATATGAAGAACACTTAGAACTTGAAGATAGAACTTGAGAGAGATCAATTAGATGAAGAAAATTGAAGAATGAAAGTGTTTGTAGGTGTTTTTGGTCGTTGGTGTAAGGATTAGATATAAAGGATATGTAATTTTGTTTTCATGTAAATAAGTCATGAATGATTACTCATATTTTTGTAATTTTATGAGATATTTCATGCTAGTTTCCAAATGATGGTTCCCACATGTGTTAGGTGACTCACATGGGCTGCTAAGAGCTGATCATTGGAATGTATATACCAATAGTACATACATCTAAAAGCTGTGTATTGTACGAGTACGAATACGGGTGCATACGAGTAGAATTGTTGATGAAACTGAACGAGGATGTAATTGTAAGCATTTTTGTTAAGTAGAAGTATTTTGATAAGTGTATTGAAGTCTTTCAAAAGTGTATAAATACATATTAAAACACTACATGTATATACATTTTAACTGAGTCGTTAAGTCATCGTTAGTCGTTACATGTAAGTGTTGTTTTGAAACCTTTAGGTTAACGATCTTGTTAAATGTTGTTAACCCAATGTTTATAATATCAAATGAGATTTTAAATTATTATATTATCATGATATTATCATGTATGAATATCTCTTAATATGATATATATACATTAAATGTCTTTACAACGATAATCGTTACATATATGTCTCGTTTAAAAATCATTAAGTTAGTAGTCTTGTTTTTATGTATGTAGTTCATTGTTAATATACTTAATGATATGTTTACGTATCATAGTATCATGTTAACTATATATATCCATATATATGTCATCATATAGTTTTTACAAGTTTTAACGTTCGTGAATCACCGGTCAACTTGGGTGGTCAATTGTCTATATGAAACATATTTCAATTAATCAAGTCTTAACAAGTTTGATTGCTTAACATGTTGGAAACATTTAATCATGTAAATATCAATCTCAATTAATATATATAAACATGGAAAAGTTCGGGTCACTACAGTCGACCAACATCAGGGTCGACCACATTGTATGTAAGCAGTGGTCGACCACATTTTACACCAGTGGTCGACCAGTCATTTGGTGACTATCAAAAGATTACAGTGGAGCATGTTCAACCTGCTGACCTAATATGCCAACACAAACATTAGAGCTACCTTTTACAGTGGAGCCTGTTCAAAATACAATACCGACACAAACATTAGATCTACCTTTTACGTACAATACCTTTTATGGAGTTTTAAAATCATTATCTTGGTGGGCCTCAAACGATTGAGAGGTCGTTCTTCGTCCGGGATATCATCCTGTCATACACATATCCATATACACATACATATACATATACATATACATATACATATACATATACATATACATATACATATACATATTGTAGTGACCCGACAAAATCGTCATTGACGGTGCCGTCTACTTAGGTCCCGTTGCGTGGTCATAGTCTCTATATGAGACGCGTTTGACCAAAATCATGTCGCATTCATTTGAAATGTACAAAACTTGCAAAGTTTAGTTTACAAAACGGTTCGTCAACAAGTTTAAGTTTACAAAAGTTATAAAGTGTAAATGAAATAACTTGCGACATAATTAGTTTAAAATCACGGTTTGCTATAAATAGCAAAAGTATGTAAGCTTTAAGTTTGAATCCAAAAGCGCTATCCCTAGCGTATGCATGTATACTTGACTCCAAGCAAGTAATCAAAGTGCGCGGAAGCATAAATCAAGTAGCCAAGTATGAACCTGAGAAACATATAGAAAACTGTCAACGAAAAACGTTGGTGAAATCATAGATGTAGTAATAAACGTTATTTTTGAATCACAAGATTTAGTATTTCCATAAAATTGATCATCCAAAAGTTGCATTCCAAAAGTTTGTTCGCGAGCACCCAATTATCAAGACTTAACGTTTCCTTCCATAGAACCCCATCACAATAGTGTTAGAACATACACTGTTTCTCAAAAATATATTTCATCCGTAGACGGTAGCGAACCGTTCGAAATGAGGGTTTGTCAAACCCGTATGACCACACAATATAAGTTCTCGCTTACACCCTGCAAGTGTAACTAATGATAATCGAATTGAGGATTTTTGTTCTAAACTCGCTGTAGAATGTTTGTTTCCTCGTACTTGTGTTCAAAGTATAAAAGTAAGTAGTACAAAATGTAACAAAGTATATGTTTCTCAGACCACAATTTAAAAGTATAAAAAGTTGTTGAAAAGGTGGGACTATGATCTCACCTCGAGTGCAAGAGTATAATAGTACTTCACAAGTAACGTATGCAAGAACGAATGCTAGTCTTGACCTAAACAAATAGGTTTGTATCAATATCGGTAAACACGGTCGGTCAAAGTGTTCAATTAGTCCTATGGCTCGTTACGACTCGATTAAGTAGCATGTGAATCAAATTATCACGTTTCATGCAAGATACAAGTATAGAAGCGAGTTAGAAAGATTGTATAAGTATTCGGTTAGGTTTGGCTAAAAGTCAAACTTGGTCAGGTCAAAGTCAACGAAAAAGTCAACACGTTCGGGTCGGGTCCCGAACTATTTTTCTGAGGTTTTTAATCATATATAAGCATGTTGGTCAAGTTTCATGTTAATCGGAGGTGCGTAGCATAGTTAGAATTAAACGAAAAACGACAATTTTGGACAGCCCCTGATAGTTCATCTGGACGGCGTCCAAAATGGCTGGACGGCGTCCAGTATTGAAGGCCTGGACGGCGTCCAAAAGGCTGGACGGCGTCCAAGTCTGAAGGGCTGGATGGCGTCCAAGAATCTGGACGGCGTCCAGATCTGTATCCAGGCCCTGTTTTGCTGCACAAAGAAATGCACGAACCAAAACTCAAACAATCCCAATTTATGACCCGCAAACAATCAAAACATGTATCCTATATCATCGGGAAGGTATTTTGACAAAGGATACAACTAACCACATATCATCAATCGAGTTTATCATTTACAACAATAAAAACCTCGTCAAGAGATCGTTAAATGTTCATAATCAAAGTCTCAAGTTCGCAAAATGCATTTCATGATTCGGGAATCCAATTTATACATATGATATGCCGTTTTGAAGGTAACGAAACATACAATACAACTAAACACTTACTAACAATGTTTCATGGCATTCAAATCATCAAAAGTCCATTTTAAGAGCTATCAAACCCTAGCCAAGAATCACAAAATCAATAATCATGTTAGTGATGTTTTTCCAAATCAACCTACACACCAAAATGAAGCTAGTGATACTAGTTACACAATTAAAACATGAACTTTAACAATTTAACAACATTAACTCATCCAAAATCAAAGATTAAGCACACCCATTTCAATTGTTCATACTAGTTACTCAAAACAACAAATCGAGCAAGTAAATCATATATTCATGCTAGACACGAGCCATAGACACTAACTAACACCATTTCAAATCAAAAACACGAATTTAGAGAAATATAGAGTTTTAGAAATGTTACCCAAACGAGGTGAAGTTGGTATCAAATTGTAGAGGATGAAGAGAGGATTCTAAATACGTAATTTGTTTTGATGTTGGCCTCCTAGATCGAATTTAGATGATGAATGATTGAATTGGGTAAATGTGTATGTGTTCTTGCTAGAGAGAAAGAGAGAGAGATGGAGATGATTGAATGGTGGTGATTGGGGTGGACTAGTTGACCTAGTCAACTAGTTTGCCCCGTGTCAATTTTAGTCCCTCGAGTTTAGAAGCGGGTGCGGGATTTTACCGAACGAATATTTTGAAAACGCTCGAGTAAACGAGTGATGTTATAATTAAATAACGGAAATATTATGAACGTTAGTCAACGGAAACTACGAATTTAGATAACGGAAGATATTATCTAAATAAAAAAAAGACGGTCGTTAAAATAATTTAACGGAAAAATGCTGGATGTTACATTACCTACACCTTAAAAGAAATTTCGTCCCGAAATTTAGTTGAAAGTAGTAGTCGTTGTTCCTTCATCGAGATCGTGCGTTGCCCATTCTACGGATAAGTGAAAGTACTTCATCGGGCATTTCAACGAACTTTGACAGTCGGGGTTTTACGTTGTTTCAGAGTTTGGTTTCATGATTCAAAATTTCAACCGGTTCTCCTAGGAAGGAAAGTTTGTCATCGATAGTATGTTCGTCGAAGAGGGTAACAAGTCCTGGTTTCGCAAGGCACGTCTTTAAGTTTGATACGTAGAATGTGGGATGTACGGAGACTCGAATGAGTTGAAAAATCTAAACGGCTAGTAACGGGTCCGAAACGCCCCAGGATTTTAAAAGGTTTTGTGTATCGCGGATTTAGCTTCCTACGTTTCCCGAAACGGATTGCACCTTCCTAAGGTGAGACTTTTAACGTTACGCGGTTACCCACTTGGAATTCGAGAGGTCCACGTCTAACATCGGCATAGCTCTTTTGGCGACTACGGTCCGCCTTGAGCCTTTCTTGGATTTGAACAATCATAACGGTTATCTCATGAATGAGTCCGGGTCCGGTGGTTTGCATGTCAACTACTTCGGTTCAACAATTTAGAAAATGACAATTGTGGCTATATGAGTTCTCGAAAGGTGTGGCGTTAATACTCGAATGAAAATAATTGTAGTACTAGAATTCGGCTAAAGGCAAATACTTTTCTCAAGTAAATTTGAAGTTGATAACGCAAATTCGTATTACGGTTTTCAAGGTTGAATTGTACATGTGATTTGTTCGTCGGTTTGTGGATGATACGCGGTACTCATGTCTAAACGTGGTCCCGAGACTTTTGTAAGGCACTCCTAAATCTAGAAGTGAAACGAGGATCTCGATCCGAAACGAGGTACATTTCCTTAAGATAAATTTGAACAAGTTTTTTTTTTGTTTCTCAAGAATTTCGCGCCGCGAAAGATTTATCGGTTTCCGAAAACGTTCGTTAGGACTATTCACCCTCGTGGCGAATACTAGTATAATGTGAAGAGTCTCTCTCTCCATTGAGAATTTAGAATAAAGATTTCCTTAAACGGAAATACGAGTGTAAGGCGAGAGAAGTTTCCGCCTCGATGTGAGCATAACAAGCATATTGTAGTTCGTCGATAAGATCGTAAGAAAACGAGATAGTATACAAGTGTAACATATGTTTGAAGTTGAAAGAATTTGTCATCCGTTCGGAAGCATAAGTATGGTTCGATGATAATCGACGATGTGTCCCGGGTATGGTTATTATCAGTATTCTCGGAATTGTCGGATGTCCAAACAAGAAAAATGAAGTCATGTACATGGCACATGGTGGTGATTAGGTTGATCGAGTCCAATCATCATCACGTGTCATTAGAACTTTGGTATGACATACCGTAATATAACCACGTTGATCGAGTGTCGTTATATTACGCTAACTCATACCTCCATTCCCACATCACTCCATAGATTCAAGTTCATGTAATCGTGAAGTTTTAAAATGAACAAAGTGTAACGACGTCCCTAACATGACTCGTATTGAATCGAAAGAATTAGTGCAACTCTAAAGAAGCGTTCCCCGAGGGAAGTGTATAAATGATTGTTCACGTCAATGCGATTCAAGTCAAACAATAATGTATTCCGGTACGAGAAGTGTAACGAGTCATGATAACGAATAGTACGCAACCGTAGTGATAAATAGTGATGACGATACTCACCTAGTGTAGTGATGGTAGTAACAAGAAGTGGTAGATAGTAAGGAACACCGGTGGGAAGCCGATAGTAAGTTGAGACGGTTGGCGAAAAACAACGTGGGAGACAGAGTTCCCGAACTAGTGTGACTAATGAAGTTGTCGTTATCCTTACACGTATGAATATTGAATTTACGTGTGTTACTAGAAAGTGGCAGAATACAGATTCGTATGATGAAAGTTTGGTACCATTAAAAAGTTGCCTAAGAATGATTCAAGTATAATGCACAAGTAGTCAAGTAAGTGCTATCTATAGCAAATGTATGTCAGAATGCATTGGCTAACTATCCGGTTGTAGTCTAGATTCACTAATGCGTCCTAACGACTCTGTCAGACACACTAATGCACATCCTAGTTCCCTACAACCAACGCTCTGATACCATCTGTAGCGACCCGACAAAATCGTCATTGACGGTGCCGTCTACTTATATCCCGTTGCGTGGTCATAGTCTCTATATGAGACGCGTTTGACCAAAATCATGTCGCATTCATTTGAAATGTACAAAACTTGCAAAGTTTAGTTTACAAAACGGTTCGTCAACAAGTTTAAGTTTACAAAAGTTATAAAGTGTAAATGAAATAACTTGCGACATAATTAGTTTAAAATCACGGTTTGCTATAAATAGCAAAAGTATGTAAGCTTTAAGTTTGAATCCAAAAGCGCTATCCCTAACGTATGCATGTATACTTGACTCCAAGCAAGTAATCAAAGTGCGCGGAAGCATAAATCAAGTAGCCAAGTATGAACCTGAGAAACATATAGAAAACTGTCAACGAAAAACGTTGGTGAAATCATAGATGTAGTAATAAACGTTATTTTTGAATCACAAGATTTAGTATTTCCATAAAATTGATCATCCAAAAGTTGCATTCCAAAAGTTTGTTCGCGAGCACCCAATTATCAAGACTTAACGTTTCCTTCCATAGAACCCCATCACAATAGTGTTAGAACATACACTGTTTCTCAAAAATATATTTCATCCGTAGACGGTAGCGAACCGTCCGAAATGAGGGTTTGTCAAACCCGTATGGCCACACAATATAAGTTCTCGCTTACACCCTGCAAGTGTAACTAATGATAATCGAATTGAGGATTTTTGTTCTAAACTCGCTGTAGAATGTTTGTTTCCTCGTACTTGTGTTCAAAGTATAAAAGTAAGTAGTACAAAATGTAACAAAGTATATGTTTCTCAGCCCACAATTTAAAAGTATAAAAAGTTGTTGAAAAGGTGGGACTATGATCTCACCTCGAGTGCAAGAGTATAATAGTACTTCACAAGTAACGTATGCAAGAACGAATGCTAGTCTTGACCTAAACAAATAGGTTTGTATCAATATCGGTAAACACGGTCGGTCAAAGTGTTCAATTAGTCCTATGGCTCGTTACGACTCGATTAAGTAGCATGTGAATCAAATTATCACGTTTCATGCAAGATACAAGTATAGAAGCGAGTTAGAAAGATTGTATAAGTATTCGGTTAAGTTTGGCTAAAAGTCAAACTTGGTCGGGTCAAAGTCAACGAAAAAGTCAACACGTTCGGGTCGGGTCCCGAACTATTTTTCTGAGGTTTTTAATCATATATAAGCATGTTGGTCAAGTTTCATGTTAATCGGAGGTGCGTAGCATAGTTAGAATTAAACGAAAAACGACAATTTTGGACAGCCCCTGATAGTTCATCTGGACGGCGTCCAAAATGGCTGGACGGCGTCCAGTATTGAAGGCCTGGACGGCGTCCAAAAGGCTGGACGGCGTCCAAGTCTGAAGGGCTGGACGGCGTCCAAGAATCTGGACGGCGTCCAGATCTGTATCCAGGCCCTGTTTTGCTGCACAAAGAAATGCACGAACCAAAACTCAAACAATCCCAATTTATGACCCGCAAACAATCAAAACATGTATCCTATATCATCGGGAAGGTATTTTGACAAAGGATACAACTAACCACATATCATCAATCGAGTTTATCATTTACAACAACAAAAACCTCTTCAAGAGATCGTTAAATGTTCATAATCAAAGTCTCAAGTTCGCAAAATGCATTTCATGATTCGGGAATCCAATTTATACATATGATATGCCGTTTTGAAGGTAACGAAACATACAATACAACTAAACACTTACTAACAATGTTTCATGGCATTCAAATCATCAAAAGTCCATTTTAAGAGCTATCAAACCCTAGCCAAGAATCACAAAATCAATAATCATGTTAGTGATGTTTTTCCAAATCAACCTACACACCAAATTGAAGCTAGTGATACTAGTAACATAATTAAAACATGAACTTTAACAATTTAACAACATTAACTCATCCAAAATCAAAGATTAAGCACACCCATTTCAATTGTTCATACTAGTTACTCAAAACAACAAATCGAGCAAGTAAATCATATATTCATGCTAGACACGAGCCATAGACACTAACTAACATCATTTCAAATCAAAAACACGAATTTAGAGAAATCTAGAGTTTTAGAAATGTTACCCAAACGAGATGAAGTTGGTATCAAATTGTAGAGGATGAAGAGAGGATTCCAAATACGTAATTTGTTTTGATGTTGGCCTCCTAGATCGAATTTAGATGATGAATGATTGAATTGGGTAAATGTGTGTGTGTTCTTGCTAGAGAGAAAGAGAGAGAGATGGAGATGATTGAATGGTGGTGATTGGGGTGGACTAGTTGACCTAGTCAACTAGTTTGCCCCGTGTCAATTTTAGTCCCTCGAGTTTAGAAGCGGGTGCGGGATTTTACCGAACGAATATTTTAAAAACGCTCGAGTAAACGAGTGATGTTATAATTAAATAACGGAAATATTATGAAAGTTAGTCAACGGAAACTACGAATTTAGATAACGGAAGATATTATCTAAATAAAAAAAAAGACGGTCGTTAAAATAATTTAACGGAAAAATGCGGGATGTTACACATATACATATACATATACATATACATATACATATACATATACATATACATATACATATACATATACATATACAGTTACAGTTACATATACAGATACATGTACAGTTACATATACAAATACAGATACATATACATATACATATACAGTTACATATACACATACATATACAGTTACATATACATATAGATATACACATACATATAAACATAACACATACATAAATATTTTGGCCCATATTTTGGTATAATTATACTCACCGGGAGTTGCATCAACTCAACGTACTCATTTCAGCCCATGACTTTCTTCTTCCGTTTCCAGTGGATTCCACGAGGTATGCCTTCACTTTCCGGCTTGAAAGCATATGCTTCTATTCGGTGTTTGTATGCCTCCCATATCCACATCTACAAACAAAAACCAAATTTGGTTAAATATGAAACATGTTAATTGCTTAAAATTCATAAGTACGGATTACTACCTTAAACGCCCAAGTGAAGCCGCTCAAATGGTATGTCATTACCCCCTTCCGGGTTTGATCTGCTACCCTCTCTTTATAAGGTACTAACACGTGATGCAAACTATTGTAAAGTTTGGTCCATAAGAAAGAACCCCATGGATACTTGTTCATCAACTCAAAGTCCTCTAATAAAAGAAGCATGTCATCGTTTACGCTATCCCGCAACTGCTTCCCAAGGAAGCATAAGTTAATTATCAACGCAATAGTGACTATGACCTTATCCTTGTCAGTTCCTTTCAACTCATCTTTAAAAAAGGCGTCGTGAAACTCCGAAAGATGACGTTGACCACTATGTCGTTTAATAAAAACACGAGATGAAACCGAGTGGTCAAAATCCGACCTCTCTTGACCTATCCAATCTATAAAAGATGTAACTGGACCAAACCGCATCCCGGTAACCAAGCAAAACTCACGTCTACCACACCTAATGACATGGTCTCGGGTAACTCGAAACCATAGCTCTTCTGGCTCCTCACATATTTCGCGTCCGTTGATTACAAACTTTTTCGGACGGTCAGTCTGATTCATTAATAAGCAATGTATGTATCCCGGATCATTGTCATCACACTTTATATCTAACCAATGACCAAAACACGTCTCTCTAAAAATCTTTGTCTGAGCCGGAGTGAGTTTGTTCTTAATCTCCCTTATAAGAGACGTCTTGCTTCGAATGGTGACCTTGGCCTCGAACCAAACCTGTAATCAGACAATGATAATGTCATTATACATAAATGTTAATATACATACACATACATACAGATACATACAATTGAAAAGCAAATACACTATAGTCGACCTTCTTTTTGGTCGACTAAAGTTTTATTCAACTATAGGCGACCCAAAATGGGGTCGACTATAGTGTATGTTTTTGGAAGTCGACCCTTTGAATGGTCGAGTATGCAAGTGATCTTCTGACCTAAGGCATCCCCATAACCATATACAGGTATATACACTTTAGCAAAAACAATGGGAGAATTGTATATATATAGTTACATATACATATACATATACATTTACATATACATATACAATTACAGATACCTATCATATACTGACATATACACACATACAAATACATCCATATACACATATATATAAATACAGGGACCCATACGTATATATACATATATACACATATATACACATACAGATAAACTAACATATACATACAACAACGAAATAGGTTTTACCTCAATATCTGTCATCTTTGAAGGGAACTCTTGATTGAATCTAGGGACGAAATAGATACATTGACGATGGAATTAGGGTTTATCTACAAACTATAGAAGTGATCTCTTGATTGAATCTGCAATGAATGAGGGTTGATGAATCAGGTTACGATATGCAATGTTAGAGTTGAAATTTGAATTTTGTT